>NC_072038.1:5464196-5771946 GCF_027791375.1 Indicator indicator
GCAGCCTCCATCCCAGCTCAGGCATCTCCCTTAAACCAGCCCCAGCGCAGCCTCAAATCGGTGCCAGCAACCCAGAACAAGTCACACAGACATCAGCAGGGCTTGTCAACAGCCAGCCGTGCAGCCAGCCGCTCTCTGTCCCTCCCAGGAACGAGCAGTGGCAGCTTACCAGTGTGCCCTGGAGCACCGCAGCCAGCCCCGGTGTGTGTCCCTGGGAGCAGCTCCTGCAGCCGCCCCTGGTGTGTGACCCCGGGAGCAACTCCCACTGAACATGGCTGGCAAATGCCATGTGGGTGCAGTGACAGCAACAGTCTGACCCTACACACCCTGACCAACAAATTCACCCCAAATCTGACTGCAGGGACTGAGGTGGCTCTGTCCTCCCACCATGTGCCAGCTTTGCTGGTTCTGCAGGCAGCAGGAACCTTTTCCTGTGCTCTACCTCTCTGCAAACCCAGAGGGGATGGATGAGGAGGGCAGGAACATGACCTACCCTTTCTATGAACCCTTCACAGTCTGAATTTCAGTGCTTTTTACTCCAGAAAATGAAGGTCTGACCTCCAATACATCTGCAGAGGAGGTGGGAGAAAACTAGAGGAGGCAGAGAAAAGCAAGTCTTGTGACCAGTCCATGGAGAAGGCAGGCAGCTTGTGGTGTTTGGATTATGTTGTCCATCCCAGCAGCATGGCTTTGAAGGCAGAAAGCAGCCTGGACATAGCAAGGTGAAGCTGCCATATACACTTTGCTTACAGAAGAGACCCCACCTGGGCTCTGGTTTGTGAGACACCTGGAGCCTGGGATGCCCCAGATAAAGGCTGGCCAGCACATGTGTGTGCCAGGGGAGAGTCCTTTCTCAGTGCTGCTTTCCCTGAGCTGATGCTACCAGCTCCAAGCACTGCCCCCAAAAGACGTTTGACAGCAGAAGTTCAACCTTCTAGTGGGGAACTGCACTCCTGAGTGAACATCTCCCCTTTTCACACAGCAAACTCCAGAAAGACCCAGGAAATGATGTGGCATAAGAGAGGGCCATGGAGAGCCCCAGGGGCCTGAAGAGTGAGCAGGAGCAAGCACAAGGACTAGGGATAATCTGCAACCACAGGTACCTCCAAGCTTCAGCCCAGTGGCACAGAGGCTCTCATCTTCCTCACCTTGGACACCATGGAGGTCTCGGAAGACCCTTCATAAAGCCCAAACACTGGTATTGTGCAAAGTATCTGCCCTACATGGTGGTCAATGACTCCAGGGACCACCCCACTGCCAAAGAGGTCCCTGCCCCAGCCCGGGCTCATGCCCCAACTTGTGTGAGACACAAAACCTACCTGATGCTTCCTCCCTGGGGAAAGCAGCCAAGACACAAGCATGAAGCAAAACACAAGCACAAAAAGCAGGAGAATAAGCTCTCTCCAGGCAACTGCCAACACATGGGAATCATTTGGAGATGGTCACACACGTGGCAGTGCTGCTGGCCCTGCCACAATGTGCCTGAGATGGGAACAAGCAGGGAAGAGTGACAGCCCTATGGGTGGCTTTTGCGGAATCACTGGGACAGTAATGTACCCTCCAAAGACCTTTCCCACCATCAGAGCCCCATGCATGGGAACCCCCAACAGCTGCAGTGCTATGGCCCCTGCCTGGGGGCCCCAGAAGAGGACATCTGCCCATGGCCTGAAGCTGGAGAGAAGTTGGTTCACCATCACTCCCAGCCAACCCAAATCCCAGATGAACCTTTCTAACAATCTGAAGTTGGGAATTGTCCCTTTGTTTTACTGAATCACGTTTTGTTTTGTGTTTCTCCATCTTCCCAATCTGTCTTCCAGGCTCCCTGGTTTCAGGCCAGGTCCATCCACAGCTTTCCAAGGCACACACAGATTGAGTGGTGACCTTGAGCCAAGTGAAAACTAATTAATCATTTTCTGCCCTGTTCATGCAACGTGAAAGGCCAAGCAGTGACGTGGCTGGGGCCACCGCATGGAGCTGGCCCAGTCTGCTGTCCCCCACACACTGTGCTGTCCAGAAGCACCACAGCCAGCTGGAGCAGAGTGATTTAGGTGGAACCCAACTGTTAAGAAGCAGCTGTGGGATATCATGCAGAGCTCCGCTCAGCTGTGGCCTTCACCAGCACTGGAAGAAACACAGTTTCTTCAGTATTAGCAGCAGGATGCTGATCTCAGAGCAGGAATGAGCGGAGTCATATCAGGGATTGGCCCTATGCAACCACACAAAGCTCTGGGAGAAGCAGGACTCACAGATTGTCTCTCGTGATGCACACTGGCCTTGCCTGCACCCCAGTCCCTGTCTTCCCAGTGCAGAAGAGAATGAGGCCTGTGACTGATCTCCTCCAGCATGGTGCTGTCACCTACCAGGTTTCCATCTCACCAGCTCTGCTGCAAGCTCCAAACAGCCCAACCACTCACTGAAGCCTGGGCTGATGCAAGGAGCAAGGTGCTGCTTCGCCCTTTGCTCCCTTGCAGACAGCAGCCAGGACATTAAGAGCAGCCAAGAGTTTAGATAGCAAACACTGCTGTGAAAATCCTCACCAAACTTCCAAGGATTAGCCAAGTATGCAATTGCACTGCATGAGCTTCCTGATGGGAGGTCTCCCCTCTAACTCAGAGGGTCCCCAAGATTTCAGGATGTACCTGGTGAAGCCTTTGTGAGACAGCAAAGAAGCTTTCTGCTGTGGTCTGGAGGTGAGTAGGGATGTGTTGAACCCCCATGGTACCAGGCACCCTGAAGTTATCATTCTCTGAGATCCACCCACGGAAAATAGGCTGGAATTTTGCACAGGAAAGTTCAGTTCTCCCAGAATATCATGCCCACATAAGCCTTATTTGCAGAAGGAGGGCAGGCAAAAATATTTTACCACCTAATCCCATTTAGCTCTTGGCTCACCTTTTGTTCTGCCTTTCTCTCACACCATAGGAAATGCTACATATTCTTTGGGCAATCAGGCATTTCTCCTAATGCTCTTTTGCTGGGAGCATGGAGATATGAGCACATGGTGAGTTTTATGACATTTAAACCAGTGTAAATAGCAAGCACCTCCACACACGTCAGGGATTAACTCCAGATTCTGCTGCTTTAATAATAAATATTTTGACTTAATGAGAACAAACTAATGAACTTCATTGAGTTAGCACTTCTATAGCAGGGACACAAAGCCTGCCTGTGGAGAAGGAAGTTTAGAGATGTGAATCTATCTGCTTGCTCCTCTCAAGAATTCAGCATAAATGGATAAATGAAAGAAACTCCAATAGCTTGGACCAAACCAACGATGCATATTACTGTAAAGACCCCAAAGCTTAATTAAAATCAGCTTATGAGAGACAGCAGATTCTCAAGTGCTTGCACTCTGGCTATTTTCTGTTAAGATATTTTGTAACTTCAGCAGAAGCTGTGAGTTTGGCAGAGGAATTTATTGAGAGTGTATTAGGGCCTGAGGATTGAGTTGGGGTAGGTGGGTCCAAACTACCCAACAATCTATAGGGATGGGCAGCAGCCTGCACATTCAGTTGCTGCTCCAGAATTCAAGCAGAAACACCTGAAGATGAGTGAGCTCATCTCCCACCACCTTTCCCTGAGCCCTGGCACATTGCTCCCTTGGCTGCTTTGAGGATGCTCAGTGAAAAGATGCTGCACTAGAGCACCAAGGTGGGCAGAGGGATGCTTCAGCACCAAACCAGAAATTGAAACAGCAGCATAAGAGTGAAAAGAAGGTAAAACCAGCAGCAGTGAAAATCACAGAATCACAGAAACATTCAGCTTGGAAAAGACCTCCAGGGTCACCAAGTCCAACCCAGAACCCTACTCTACAAGGTTCACCCTTAAACCATATCCCCAAGCACCACATCCAAACCACCTTTAAACACATCCAGGACTCAACCACCTCCCTGGGCAGCACGTTCTGATGCCTGACCACTCTTGCTGGGAAAAACTTTTGTCTGTGGGTTAGGTCACCCGTTGCTGGTGACATTTGAGAGTGAAGGTAAAAACCAAGGGAAAACATTGTCAGGAGAAGGCAGCTTGCCCCTGGGCAGCTCCACAAAATGCAGCACTAAAGTGGAAATGAAGCCAAGAGATGAAATCCTGCCAGTTTGCCAGGCTGCCAGCATCTCCCTCATACTCTAAGAATTACAGGCTTTGGAAAAAAAACAAAACCAAAACCATAACCAAACCACCAAACAAAAAAATCTAACCCAAACCCAAGACCAATTTAAAATGGGGCTCTGAGCAACCTGATCTAGTTGCACACTGTCCCTGCACACTGCAGGGGGCTTGGACTAGATGACCTTTAAAGATCCCTTCCTACCCAAACTGGTCACAGCCAGGTTGGTCACAGTGAGTGGGACCACTGTGGCACAGCCAGGTTGGTCACTGTGTGTGGGACCTGTGTGGCACAGCCAAGTTGGTCAGGGTGTGTGGGACCTGTGTGGCACAGCCAGGTTGGTCACTGTGTGTGGGACCTGTGTGGCACAGCCAGGTTGGTCACTGTGTGTGGGACCTGTGTGGCACAGTCAAGTTGGTCACTGTGTGTGGGACCTCTGGCACAGCCAGGTTGGTCAGGGTGTGTGGGACCTCTGTGGCACAGCCAGGTTGGTCACTGTGTGTGGGACCTCTGTGGCACAGCCAGGTTGGTCAGGGTGTGTGGGACCTGTGTGGCACAGCCAGGTTGGTCAGGGTGTGTGGGACCTGTGTGGCACAGCCAGGTTGGTCACTGTGTGTGGGACCTCTGTGGCACAGCCAGGTTGGTCAGGGTGTGTGGGACCTCTGTGGCACAGCCAGGTTGGTCAGGGTGTGTGGGACCTGTGTGGCACAGCCAGGTTGGTCAGGGTGTGTGGGACCTGTGTGGCACAGCCAGGTTGGTCACTGTGTGTGGGACCTCTGTGGCACAGCCAGGTTGGTCACTGTGTGTGGGACCTGTGTGGCACAGCCAGGTTGGTCACTTTGTGTGGGACCTGTGTGGCACAGCCAGGTTGGTCAGGGTGTGTGGGACCTCTGTGGCACAGCCAGGTTGGTCAGGGTGTGTGGGACCTCTGTGGCACAGCCAGGTTGGTCAGGGTGTGTGGGACCTCTGTGGCACCACTGGAATTTCCCAAGGAGCTCTGGTGTCAGCCCAGCCGCAGACTGCTCCGTCCTTGGCTATTTATGCAAACCAGGAGGCATGGCAGGATTTCACAGCAGGAGGACAAATTCATTTTGTAAAAGGTATTTATATAGTTCAATAGGTGTGTGCAGTGCTTTGGAGGTATAAAACATGAGATCCCTGCCCTAAGGGGCTTATAACCTAATAACACATACTAGGTAAATTAAAACATACATCACGGCTGCGATGAATGCCCAGCCCAGCCTAGACAGGAGGGCACTGGAGCCATATGACAAGTCAGAACTCAATTTTCATTTTAGATTTGTAGTTTGCCTTTAAACAGCCACTGTTCCCTAACCCCCAAGCGGGGGGGAAATTTATCAGCATTACATCTGGGGGGAGGGCATGCTCCAACACGGGATCATTTATTAATTGTTATTTATTATCTGCTAAACAAGGACAGTGTGTGCAGCACCAGCATTTCCTTTTTCTGGATTAATTGTTGCTGTGCCATTCCTAGGTTTTATATTTTTAGCAGCCCTCTTCTAGCCTAACCTAGTAAAAGCAGGGGAGAGAAGGAGAGGGGAGGGATGGGGGGGGGGGGGCAGGAGGAATGGAACAGGCACTCACACAATTAATGTAATGAGAGTAATTAATTTGAAAATAATACCCAGGGGGTGGGAGGGTTAAGGTTTTCTTTTTAAAGAAATAAAAGTCGAACCAAAGCTCCCATGTCCCTCAGGACTCGGTGCCTCACTGACTGCACTCGTTATGTTCGCATTTGAATACTCACTCGAGCACATTTCTCATGCTGTTATTTCACCACTTCCTCAGCCTTGCATAATAGATGCAGTCATTGCCACTAAAGAGCCAACATTTACCCACAGAGGTAAGGAAGAACACCATAAAGCAGCCAGGAGACAGAAATAAAGCTCTGTACATCAGGGCTCTCCTTGGGGTTTGCTCACTCTCCACAAAGAAAAAAAGAATACATAGAATCAGAAGACCAAACACAAAAAATTGGTCAGTGAGGCTCCAGGGTCCCCCTCCCTTTTCGCCAGCCAGGTAGTCCAAGTATGACATGCTCCATTCCTCCTCTTTTCCTACTCCTGGACATCATCCCACCAGCCCTTCAGCCAATCAGGACCTGCCTAACTCTCCCAAGAAAGTGTTTTAATTTATTTTACGTGGCCATTTCTTGCTCTAAAGTCAGGAACCGCTCCCCAGAGGTCACTGCAGACAATGCCCCAACAGCACTGGGGGCTTTATGCTCCCAAGACCAGCAAGGGACTGGATGGGAGGGTGCATCATCCCAGCTAATGAAGCTGGTGCTTGGGGGAAGGAGGTGCCTTGTGGTGGCAAAACATGGAGAAAACCCCACAAGGCATCTTCCCATCCCCTCCAATGCCACTTAGCCCTGCTGCTGTCCTGCACCTGCTCCTAAAGAAGCTGAGTTACTTGTGCATCTGAAACAAATAGTACTCAGACATGCTGGAAAGCTGAGTTAGGTAATGGAGACAAGAAATTGCAGGATGCTCAAGATGCTCATAGCACCTTCTTAGGCTGCTTCTCAGGATCTAGAGGGCATGACACTCACCACCACTATTAGCTCTGAACTGCTGCCTGCAGCCAGCTTTCAAACCAATCCCCAGCTGGCTGTGGGAAGCGGGCACAAGAAGCCCCATGAAAACCTCTGTCTCGTGGTTTTGTGTTGCTGTTCATTTCTGAAGGGAAATGCAATGCCTAAACTCTTCAAGTGCCATCACTGACAGGTCTCCAGAAGAGAAGAGGGACAGGTTTGGTGCTTCCT
Source organism: Indicator indicator (assembly GCF_027791375.1). Lineage (NCBI taxonomy): Eukaryota > Metazoa > Chordata > Aves > Piciformes > Indicatoridae > Indicator > Indicator indicator. Next base: position 5,471,090 of record NC_072038.1, read on the forward strand.
TTTTCACAGGCTGCACTTCTCTGCACCACTGACAACAGACCATGAGCAGAAAAGGACAAAACCCTTCATGAAAGTCAAAGAGTAACTTGCCAGAGATGAGAAATCCCAACTTCTCAGAGATCATCTGAATCTCCAAGTGGTTGAAGTGTCAAGATTTGGCAAAGATACCACTTTTGGTCCCAGTGATAGTGCAGCATAGTCTCACCAAACCCAGGCCTGACTGTGACAAGCATCTGCAGGTGTTGTTCTGTGAGTGTGCACTGAGTTATGTCAAACAACAAAGCAAAAGGCCCTGAAGGTTTTGCTGCACATGAGAACTGCCATGAATAGAAGAAGCAGATTTTCATTAAATCTACAGTAACCACATCAGTCATGCAGACTAAATAGAACAGGTAAAGATTTCTATCTTCATTTGGAGCTGGCTGTAGAGGACAACCTGGAAGTGTGCATGGAGCTGGCAGTGTCCCAGCATCCTGGGTCTCTTCATCATCTTCATGAAGGAGTAAAGCATGGAAGGTGTTTAAAAATGGGATGAGAGGCAGTGTAAGCTTTCTCCCTAGTTCCACCACAGATTGCATGTTGGATTTCCAGTGACCCTCTGGATCACATTATAGCTGATTTTCCAATTAGGAGAATACTGACATTTCACAAAATAAGAGGAAAGGGGAGGAAGAAACCATGATGGGGAATAAAGTTTCCTGTCAGGGAGAGGCAAAGGGCAGGCGTCTAGTTTTTAATAACAAAGCACTCAAGGAGAACTTAATATTGTAGAACCATAGAATTGTTTTGGTTGGAAAAGAGCTTTAAAATCATCAAGTCCAACTGTTAATCCAGCACTGCCAAGTCTACCACTAAACCATGTTTCTCAGTACCACATCTACACCAAGAGGGACTTTACCACTATCCTGGGCAGTCTGTTCCAGGGCTTGACAGCCCTTTTGGGGAATAAATTGTTGCTAATGTCCAACCCAAACCTCCTCTAGTATAGCCTGGGGCTGTTTCCTCTTGTCCTATCCTTTCTTACTTGGGAGAAAAGATCAACCTCCGCCTGGCTCCATCTTCCTTTCAGAGAGTTGTAGAGAGACAGAAGGTCCCCCCTCAGCCTCCTTTCCCCCAGGCTGAACAACCCCAGTTCCCTTAGCCACTCATCACCAGACCTGCCCTCCAGACCCTTCACCAGCTTCATTGCTCTTCTCTGGACCTGCTCCAGAATCTCAATATTCTTCTTGTAGGGAGGAGCCCTGGCATCGGGGTGTGTCCTCAGCAGTACCAAGCACGGGAGACACTCCTTGCCTGGGTCCTGCTTGTCACACCATGGCCGCTACAGTAACCACAACAGCAACACAAGAGAGGCAGGGTGGGGAGCAACCACTGCAGGAGGGGCATTTGGGTGTCCAGAACCCATCATGTCCCCTTCCCCATGGACTGGGGGCAGTCCACGGGCACCAGCACCTGGCCAGAACTACTCCTTGCTCCTACACTTTGCAGGAGCCAACCAGGCAAAGGTGGACCAGGCAAAGGATGCTGCACCCAATGCTGCATCAGAGTGGGGACACCCCACCTGCACACGGGGGTATGAGCTGGGGGCCGTCCCCCTTTCCTTCCCCTGACAGCAGCCTGGTGCTGCGTTTTGCTGGGGGTTTAACTTCGTTTCCTGCTCTCCCCGGCGTTCGTTAGCAGAAGTGACATTTCTGCGGCTGGGCAGGCGATGACGGCAGCTAATGGCTCCCGGGCCCTCTCGCTGGTTTCCTTAGCAACTGCGGGAAGGGAAAACAGAACCTGTCAGATGGAAAATGTCAATTACAGAGGATGCGGAGGGGAGAGATGCTGCGAGCAGAGGAGGCGTGCGGAGGTGGAGGAGGGAGCGCGGCAGAGGAGGGCTGTGCCATGGTGGGCAGGGCAGGGGGTGCCCGGCGGCGCTGTCCTGGCAAACGGCATGGGGGTGACGATATTCAGTGACAGATAAGGACTGCTGGGTGCAGGATTATACAATTTCACCAGCAATTTTTCCAGAGAGAGCCCATCCTCATGACCAACCAGCTACTGATACCCCCCCCCTAGACCAAACTGCCCTGTGGTGGATGAAAGCAGCTGGAAAAATATCAATCAGATCAACTAATAAATAAGAGGGAGGAATAAATAAAAGGTGGCAGATGAGCTGTGCCCGCATTTTGCTTATTGATCCTCACCCCCTTTGGTGGATGCAGGGTGGATCAATGCTGAAGGAGAAGTCCTCTGCTGAAGCTGTGGGGAAGGAGCTGCTGACGCAGTGTTAATATTAATCAAAGCAAGTCGTCCCCACACACTGCCAGCAAGACAAAAGCAGGCGGTGCCAGCAGCTCAGGGCAGGCAGTGCTGCCCACTTCTGGGTGCCCAGGCTGGGGAAATGGTTGCAAGTGGAGCCATATACCCACCTTACTGCCAAGGGCTTCACCCCACCAGAGCCAACAGCACAACAAGCACAGGGATGCACCATCAGCCAAAATCACAATGGGCAGCTAAAAGAAGGGTGAGGCTGGAATCAGAGCTTCCCCCTGCAGGCCCCCCCCCCGGGTAGAACAAACCCAACTCCACCCCTGCAGCACTGTTAGTGGCATCCCCATGGACCCATTTGGGTCATGAGCCACAGGGCTGGCTGGCTGGCTGCCCCAGGCAGCTTCTTGCACTGTTTGGCTGCTTTTTCTTACACCAGCTTCCCACCCACCTCCACCTTGCCAACAACTTCAAACACATCTGGGTTTGAAACTACAGGGGGAAAAACCCAAGGCAGCAGCAGCCCCAACCACTCCCTCAGATGGCTGCCACTTCCAGCAGCCTTTTGCACACAAGCAGCTCTTACTGTAGCTGCAAGTGCACCCTAAGGACACCCAGGGTTGTTGTTCAGTCACCTTGTGCTGACACCTACTTGCCCGTTCAAAGTCTTCTTGAGGCAGAGTGTGCTAAATCAGCCTTTAGTCTCTTCACTTAGCCACCATCCAGACCTCCTTGTCAGGCTGTGACATGGGGGACTCAGACTTTCCTGCTCTTGACTGACATTTATACCCTGCCAGGGGGGAGCAAGCCAGCTGCTCCTGTGCTGTGCATGCTAAAGTGAGTGGAATAAAGAGAACAACTACCCTGGGAAAGTGGTCACCTGCAGTTAGCTGAAAGAATGACTTCTGGTCACTTCTCTTCTATATATATATTTTTTTTTCTTTTTTTTTTTTTTTGCTGTTGTTCAGCTGTGTGGATCAGAAAGCCTGGGGCTGTGGAGATCTGCTATCTCTTTCCTAAGGAAAACAAATGGCTCACCTTGCTGGGTACTAAACATGCTCTGTTTGTGAGCTCTCTCTTTATCAGACAGCACTTGCCCATCTCTGCAAAGCCCTGTGACATCCCTTGGTGAAAGGAAATACCAGGCCTTGTTTCCTACTCCTCATCCCTTCCCCTGAGTAATCTCTACAAATGGGAAAAGCAGCAGTGAGAGGTACAGGGACCAGAAGAGCTCCAAGCTGGCGCTCCAGCGAGCCTCATCCTAATGCCAAAATCCAAAAGCCTGTCTGCACCCTGTTTTGCAGAGCTGTGCCTCTTGTCCTCCAGTCTCCCAGCTCCAAGCAAAGCCTTCATTCTCTATCTTGCCTTCTGGCCCCAAAACTATTTCAGAGATGGTTTCTCAGTACTTGGCACAACAAAGCTGTTTCACCTCTCTGTTCGCTCTGTTCCCTTCTGCTTTTCTCTCTGAGTGCTTAAATGCAACAAGAGGCTTTTGCAGGCTGCAATAATCACCTCATAAGAGTGGTCCAACCCAGGAGTGGGAGCTGGGACAGCTCCAGGAACTGTCACACAGGTCCACTTCTCCTGCACTTTCCCTTCTCACGCTCATGAGTTATTTTTACATTTTCTGTTATGTAACCAGGTCAGGCTCTGCTCTGGTTTCCAATCCTGTCTGAAGCCAAAGGGGAAAAAAAAACCCTCCATCAACTCAAGTAATGGACTTCCAACTATCTGCCTTCCTAAGTGCCACCTCAGGTCTTCACCATGGCATCTGGACGTGCAAATCTCCAGATTCTGGGAGCCCTGGGGGTTCCACCTCTGGGGAGTAACCTTCATGGCATGAGCAGCACAACGTGACCACTCCAAACCACCAGCTTCAGCCAGTCTCTAGCTGAACCCTTTTTCGTGCCTTACCTCAAACCATTCATCATCCAGAAGTCCCCAGTTGTGTTGCAATCACAGCACTACCAAACCCAGGTTTAGCAGGGATATGGAGAAGTTGAAATTGTGTACTGAAAGAGTGATCAGGCATTGAAACAGGCTGCCCAGGGTGGTGGTGAAGTCACCACAGTGAGAGGTGTCCAAGAAATATATGGACATGGCACTTTGGGGTGTGGTTTGGTGGGCATGGTGATATTGGATTGATGGTTGGACTTGGTCTTTTCCAGCCTTAATGATTCTATGATTCCCAAGAGATCTGGTCTAAGAAGTTGGTGCTGACAATAAATCTCAAAGCAGCAACACTCATCTCATCCAGCCAGCAACCTTCTCCCCTTAATATCACCTCCTGCCAGGAACTGAGATAAACACCTTCCTCAGCCCAATATTGGACCCCTTGTGCTGCCAGCAAAAATCTGGCTGGCTGTGGCAGGGCTGTAAATATCAATTGTTCTAACCCCGTTAGAGCCTAATAGGCTCAGCAATATCTACTGAGGAAAGGGCCTGACCCCACTCGTCAGCAGTCATGACATGGAACAGCTATAGCATGTTCAGGGTATGCAAAAGGCTTAAATGCACATTTAATGGTTGTCAGGCAGCAGTTCCTATTAATATAAAGACAGTCACATCCCAGGGCTATGGAAAAGAGCTGAAAAATGAATTTCTTTCAATGGATATTTGCATGATCAAGAAACGATTCAAATTGCCAGAGCTGCTCTGCTCCTGAAAGAGCCAGGGCAGGAGTGGAACTTGGGTAGTTAGTACAAAAATTTCCCTGCCCATGTGACTCAGATCTTCAATTATTGACATTTTAGTTCATCAGCATTTAAGCACTTTCTTTATTTGCCTTGTGCCTGGGAAAAAGCAACCTAACTCAGGCAGATCATTTGTTGTTTCTTTGCAGATCTCTTGTCCATCATTAAATTTTTGTATCTTCTCCATCAAAAGCAATCAAACTACCAGCCCTCTTGGCACCCTAATACTATAATATAAATAACAACTAGCTACCCCCCAAGAAAGATTAACCCCTTGCTGCATCTCTTCTCACAAATCTAAAACAAAGAACAGAGAATCACAGAGTTGCTTTGGCTGGAAAAGATCTCCAAAGATGATAGAGTCCAACCATCAACCCAAGACCACTATGGCCATTACATGAAGCTCTTCACCAGCATTTCAAGACTGGGGCAGAAATCTCCCTCATTTCATCGTGTCAGATAGAATTTTTATGGACACTGCCATTTCTTAGGGCCAAACTGCTTTGTGCAGGGGTGGCAGCTCATTCTCTCTCCTGTCACAGTTATGGCAGATCTTTTGTGAAGGTTTCTGATGTACCAATTTGTCTCTCCTTCCAGACTGTACAATTTTACTTATCTCTAAATTGATAAATTATGTAAGTGATGGCAGAGTAAAACCCTTCACATGGACATGAGAAATTACTTCCATGCCACATGAAGTTTCCTGTTCCCTTTTTCTTTTTTTTTTCTTTTCTTTTTTTTTTTTTTTTTTTCCTTTTAGGTTGTCATCCTCATTTGAGCAACCTTTCCAAGATTTGAAAAGGTCAGTGCCCTCATATTTGGGCCTTCAGATTTGAGGTGATGAGCTGTGTTGAAAGACATAATTGAGCCTGGGCAGCTTGAATGGTTTCAGCCTGCCCAGGATACCCAGCAGCCCTGGCCCTTTGAAGGATCTAAAGGTGTTCACAGTGGGGATGATGCTGGAATTTCAAAAAAGCTGCAAGCTAGCTCAAAAGGTAATTAATATCATCTAATTGGTCTCCAGGCCCTTGATAGTGGCTCTGTTTGCAGTCGTCTGTGTCTGCACTTTTTTTTTTCTTCATCCTTCTGAGGCTCCTGCTCAGACAGAAGTCCCACGTGCTGCCTGTGCACCAGAGGAGATGTAGGTTGGATGTCAGGAAAAATTTCTTTGCTGCAGGAGTGGTCAGGCATTGGAACAGGCTGCCCAGGGAGGTGGTGGAGTCACCATCCCTGAAGCTGTTCAAGAAATATGGAGACATGGCACTTTGGGTTTAGAGAGCATGGTGGTGCTGGGTTGACTGTTGGACTTGATGATCCTAAAGGTGTTTTGCAACCTGAATGACTCCATGATTTTATGACTGCCTAGTGGGGAACACTGCTGTGAGCAGAAATGCAGTGCTGGTACAAAACCCCCTCCAGCAGAGCAGGAGCATCAGATCCCTCCAGCAGCCTTGGAATATCCTGGCAGGAGGTGCTGGTAGTCCCAGATGGGGGTTCCCTAATGCCTGCCTCAGCAGCAGAGCACATGGCATCTCTTTGCTCATGGCTGAGTGCAGGAACAGTTTTTGAGTCAATTAGGAATAAACCTGGCTGATTTCTATGTTAATTGCATGTTTCTGTCCCTAACACTGCAAGCTGGACATGACACTTTCCCCACACCAGCTCTGCCCTTTCCCCTGCACTTCCACTGCATTAACAGCCCTTTCCCATAAGGCATGAGCAGGCAGAGTCCCTGCCTGGAGCAGCATCTCCCAGCTGGGCTCTGCAAGACCTCAGGAAGCAACCCAAGAAATAACTGCAAAGTGCAAACAGTCATTTAAACCCCAGGTGTGTGCTCTCTCCTACTTGAGGCTCAGAAACAAATAAAATGAGGGGAAACCACAACAATAACCCAATATTGTGGTTTAGCCTGATAGTCATTTCAGCAGAGGATGGTCCTTGCAGCAGCACAGCTCAGACTGCCTGGTAGCAGGAGTTTTGGTAGAGAGTCAGCAGGTGAAGGAGAAAGGGAAGCATCAACCCCCAAACCTCAGGTTTTAAAGCAAAGCATAACTGACTTCAGTGAAAGAAGACCATGGAAAAAGGACCATGGATTCCTTTCAGATCATTGCAGGCAGCAGGTCCTGCTCAACAACCAAACACAAGAAGAGAAAGTGGGAGAAAAGGAGGTTCACATCTATTTAGTCAAAGCTGCCCCATCATTTCCTCACCCACCCCAGCAGCAGGACACACTGAAGAGAAGACCCTGAGATTTCACACATAGCCTGAGGAATACAGTCCCTGAATACAACCCATACAACCAGGTAGATTTCCTTCCACTTCTTTAATTACCTCTTTTCCCTCCTTCCTTCCTCATCACACTCCTCACTACACACTGTCTACTTAGCAAAACAAATGGCTGTTTTTCTGCTCAGCTGAGAATGGCCTCTGGTTGCAATCCAGCACCCAGAGGGTTAAACACAGAGCAGTTGTTCTAGAAGCTGTGCCCAAGCAAAGCCAGACAGGATACAAGCAGAGCAGCAAGGATGGTCTCCAACCTGAAAAACTTTCATGGTAGTGACCTTTTTGTACTCTGGGCCACCCAAAAAGTACTTGAAGAGCCAAAGCACATCAAGGTGGTGTTTGACCTCTTGCTTCTCATCCTTGGAATTAAAGCAGGACTGTAAAAACTCCTTGTGTCTTAAATGTCCTACCACTGATTTAAACTCTAAGTTGAACAGCTCTTGAAACCATGGCCCTGCTCCCAGGAGCTGCAGCAAATGCTGCCACAGCTGCCTACCTGGGATGGGGGAAAGGACACTCCTGTGGGGTGTAAAACCAGGACAAATGCAGACAGTGGGGCACAGCCATGAGATGGGGGTGCAGAGCAAACCCCCATGACTTCCCTGGTGCTTTGGTGCTCAGCAGTTTCCCTCCTGTGCATCCAGATAGCTGAGGGAACCCCTCAGTAGTGGCTGGTCTACACACATCTGTCCAGCCTGGCCAAGGCAGGCTGTGAAAACTGAGCAGAAGGGCAAAATTAAACCAAAAACATGGTGCAGAGTTTTTCTGGGTCAGGTCTATAATGATGCCAAGGGACCCTCCTCAAGCTCCTGTCCTTTCTAAGGATAAGGCTGTCCTACCTATCCCTGTATCACCACAATTCCTCATGAAGAGGAGCTGCTCATTTTAGCATTTCCATTTTCTTTTTATTTTCCCATGACTGCAACATGCCTTGCACAGATTTTCTGGAAGACAGCCTAGAGTCAAGCAAAGCAGAGTTTGTTACCTTAATTTGTCTGCTTGAATGACAGCTTCAGGAAGCTGTGTCTGGTAGTGAGGATGCTGGCATGAGGACTGGAGGGGGAGGTTATTATCCTGGACCTCTTCCCAACCTCATCACTGCCCAGCTGGCTGACCCTGGGCAGAGCCCTTCGACCTCTCAAACCAGCCTACAAGGTAAGAGTGATAATCACTTGCCAGAAATGCAGTGAAGCTTAATGAGAGCTGAAAGCACTTCAAGCTCCTCAGCAGAAGCCATCTCAAGGAACAAATGCTGTAAGAACAAAGTGGTACAGTATGAAGGAGCCTTGAAGAGGGACAGTGATGCACAGCTAAGAGAGTTCACCAGGATCACCCACAAATCCAGCCTCAGGTGAGACTTGAGCTCTTGGTGCTGCTGAGGAAAGCCATCGCCAAACACAGAGCAATCCCTGTGGTTCCTGACAGGGACTGCCTGAGCTCACCATGCATCCCAACAAAAAGCCTTCCAAGAAGCACCATGAGGGGAAAAAAGACTTAAACACAGCTGAAAACATTTCCTTGCCCCTCCTGCGGTTTGCAAAGTCTCTTGCCCTTTGTTTTGATGATAAAAATCTCCCTCTGAGGCACTGAGGTGCCCTTGCTCCTGCACAGGACAGCTTCCCCAGCTGAGCAGGTGCACCTGCACCTCTCACTTCTGGTGTGATCTCCAGCAGCCATGTAGGGGACTGGACCTACAGCAGCCTACTGGGACAGCAGTCATGTAGGATGAAGTGTGTCCAATGACCAAGTTCTCAGGGACCTCACAGAATGTTAGGGGCTGGAAGGGACCTCGAGAGATCATCCAGTCCAATCCCCCTGCCAGAGCAGGATCACCTAGAGCAGGTCACACAGGAACTCATCCAGGTGGGTCTTGAATATCTCTAGAGAGGGAGACTCCACAATCCCCCTGGGCAGCCTGCTCCAGTGTTGTCATCCTCACAGTGAAATAATTCTTCCTCCTGTTTCCATAGAACTCCCTATGCCTCAACTTCCACCCATTGCCCCTTGTGCTGTTATTGGGCATCACGCGGCAGGAGCCTGGCTCCATCCTCGTGGCACTCACCCTTTATGTATTTATAAACATGAATGAGGTCACCTCTTAGCCTCCTCTTTCCCAAGTTGAAGGGCCCTCAGCTCCCTCAGTCTGTGCTCATAAGGAAGATGTTCCACTCCATCATTTTCATGGCTCTGGGTTTGACTCTTTCAAGCAGTTCCCTGGGGTCCTTCTTGAACTGAGGGGCCCAGAACTGGACAAGAAGAAAGTTCTTCATGGAGAGAGTTGTTATATATTGGAATGTGCTGCCCAGAGAGGTGTGGAGTCACCATCCCTGGAGATGTTCAAGGGGGATTGGACGTGGCACTTGGTGACATTGTTTAGTGGTCACGAGGTCTTGGACTTTGAAGATCCTTGAGGTCTTTTCCAACCTTATTGATCCTGTGACACAATATTCCAGATGTGGCCTCACCAGGGCAGAGTAGGGAGAGAGGAGAACCTCTCTCAACCTTCCTGGCTCATGCCTGAGTCTCCTGGCAGCACTGTTATCCCAAGGTCCCTGATTCTGGACGCTCTGTATGGGCGCTCTTGCCCCATGCCCTTAAGATAAACATGTCCTTCACTGTAGTCACCTACTCCATCATACACTCCTATCAAATGAGCCTTGCTAGCTCATAAATTACTCTGCAAACCATTCCAAACAATAAAGGCAATTTTACTTAGTGAACCATTAAATTTACATACTTAAATTAGACTCAACCAGACGTTGAGAGGGGACGTCTCGCGGCCAGACAAACAATGAATTTAGGGAAAGAGCTGCCGTGTACTTCCCCACCTCTCACATGAAATTAATGAGGTGCTTCAATTTAATCATCATTAAAATTACATCTTTATTTAGTTACTTAGCAGAGTTTGACTCACTGAGCGGTGTGGAGCGTGGAGTAATGCCTCTGACATCAACCCTTCCACAGAGGGGAGGAAGGGAGGAGGATCCTCCTCCTCCAAAAATGACTTTTGTAACCCTGTGACACCAGACTGAGGGGGGGGGTCCAGATCCCAAAGTGTTCTCCAGGGCTTATTATTAAGATAATACAATGAGGAAGGAGAAACAGCAACTCAGAGTAAATTGAGATAATACAGTGTGGGATTAGTCTAAGAGGGATTTAAGATAGGCAGACAGGAAAGTCTTTAGGTAGTAGCAACAAATGGCAAGCTCTGGCAGCATTGTTGGTCTCAAAGTTCAGTGCATGGGAAAAAATCTCATGAGAAAAGCAGGAGTTTGAAACAAAATCACAGAGGGATACAGAGACAAAGAGAGAGGAGATGCCTGATCTCGTGTGCACGTGCAATTTGTTTTGCTTTGCTCCACATACATAATTTATTCATCTCAAGATGCTCCCGTGCATTGCAGGGGAAGGCTAGTGAGAAGGGCTCAGGGATGGGAAAGGCAGCACCGTGGGGCAGTTCCAACATGTTGCAGGCTGACCCCAGCTGTCACCTTTCCCAGTTCCAGCCCTGGGGGTGCAGCACTTAGCCATACCCAAAGCCATGCACATTCTGAGACACAGATGAGAGCTCACAGCTGAGCAAGGGCTGCCATGGCCACAAGCACTCACTTTGGTACCAGAAAGTTTTCAATTAGCAGTAGGGATTCCTGAGGACAGCAGCAGAGCCTGTGAGGGTCTGTGGGGACACACAAGGTGGGGGTCAAGCTGGTTGGGACAAACTGGGGAAAGTCCAGCAACCTGCTCCTGGGGATCTGCTGCCTCTCTGCAATATTGAAGGGTCGTGGAAGAAAGCAGAATAAAGATGTTATGGAGCCTTATGTAAGTGGTATAAATAAAACCAGTTCCTACTGTTCTGGGCAGAACAGCTGCACATAGTAACAGACAGAATGCTTCCAAAGCAAAGAGCTCTGCACAAAAGCAGGAGGAAGGGAGAGATACTTCAGCCCATAGATCAAGGTACCTGTGGTTCACCCAGGGTGTCAAAGGTCTAAGGAGGTCTTCCTCAAAATCAGCAATAGGCTACAAGAACACAGACCTTTGTTGTTGCTCTAAAATAATTTTCATCCCAACACACTAATTCTCTGCTCCCTGACTCCAGCTGCAGAGCTGAGTGATCTCAGTGGCCTCACTCCTGTTTGACACTGATGAGAATGAGCGAGATTAGATCTTAATGAGTTACATTTGGAGACATGAAACACTGAGAATCTGTCTTCCCCCACGGATACGCACGGCTCTGCATGGATGGGGCACGTCCACATCATTTCCATCAGAAAGCCTTCATTGCATTCCTTCCCTTCAGCTCATTTCACTCCCTCCCACTCCAGCAGCAAAGGGAGACCAGCTCCCAACAAACCCACAGTCACTATGGATGATGCAAATCCCTTTCTGATGGAGAGACAAAAGGACACCTCCAAACCCACACTCATGTGGCCCGTGGTGCCATCTTCCAGCTCAGCAGCACAACTGGCTCTGTGCCACAGCTCTGGGGCTGCTGGCAGTGCCATGTCCAGGGGCTGTGAGGATGTAGAGTGGGCACTGGGCACCCACACCAACTCCATTGCACATGCACACACTGGGGCTGGGCACAGGACAGGGAACAGCAGACCCACAGCTGTGACTTTGCTAAGCCCAGATCTTGGGTGGGTGCTTTAACACCAACAATAAAAGGGGAAAAGGCAGCACTAGCCAGGGCTTATTAGTGAGGGCTACAAATAATGATATTATTTCACTACTACCTAGAAAGAAACTAAGCTAAAACTTCCTTTTGGTCTCTGCACTAGAGCTGGACTGGCAGATGTGACATGCCACCATGCATGGTGGTGAGCAGTTAGACCACAAGTCACACCGTGAGCTCAAAACCATAGCAGGATGCAAGGGAGTTTGTTTGACATTCCTTTGGGGGTGGCATCATTCTTCAGGCAGAGAAGATAAAAATTAGTTATGTATAGTGAGAAGCAGCACTTGCACCTGAAAGCTCAGTGCATTAAAAGCCCACAAACGAGTAAACACCAAACTGCCAACTGCTTTTTACCTTCTGTAAATCAAAATACACTTTGGAAGTAAAAACTCCCAAATTATACCAGGCAAGATGAAACATTAACCCATGAAGAGTGGAGATGGCAGTAGTGGGGATCCACAGACTAGAGCCAAAGCTACAGTTTGTCTACATTAAAAATGCAGCATCAGCAGAGGCTTCTGAAAGAGTCATTTATCAACTCCTGGATTAGAGAGACAGCTTAAAGTAAGTGCACCATTTATCCACACATATGCACAAATTGTCTGCTGAGGAAGGAGAGGAGAGCTGCAGCCTTTGTGCCTTACAAGTTTCTCTCTAGTCCTCTGGGTAAATGTGGGGCCAGAATGACATTAGGCATGGAAAATAGGAACCTTGCTGATGGTAACAGGGGGTACAATTCATGTGAGCAGCCAGGATGGAAAGTAATCTAATGCTGCAATTTCAGAGAAACAATATAGAGTCACTCACATACATCATGATTAATGGCTGGATACCATAGTGTGAAAACCATTTAAAAAATGGCATTTTTGTCACTGACAATGTTACACATATAGTAAAGGTCATACATGATAAGAGCATTATCCATATTTCTTCTGCAAACATGCTTAACCTTGTAGAGCACAATTCCCTGGAAGATTGGTGATCCATCTCCAGCTGCAAACTGTGCTCTTCAGAACCTGAGAAGGCCAATTTTACATTTCTATCACTCACATCCACGCACACACAGGCTCTGGGAAGCCCTCACACCTTTCGGAGTGCAAAGGGAAGGAAACATTCTGCAGCAGCCCCCACTCCAGGCCCTCCTCCCTCCTCCCTGCCTGTCACCTTGCACTGAAGCTGATACTGGGCTGCTTGCTGCAGCCGTGCTGGAAACCCAGCTACCTGCAAACCCCCCTCTAAAGTCTCCTTGGAGAGCCCCTTTGATGCCTTCTGACCACAGGTAGGTCCCACCAGAGGGTCTATAGATGCCAGTGAGGCTCATCTCTACTACCTGGGCAGTGTTTAGCAGGAGACAGCTGATTGACCAGCTGCCATCTGCAGGCAAATCTCATCCCATTCAAGGATGACCACCTTGGAGACAACCTACAGAAAAGCTTAGATGAGCACACAGACTCAATTACTTTTTTGGAGCTGCATTTAAAGCACACATATCCCTTCCAAAGGGTCAGATCAGGCCATGAAAGAGCTCCAGAAACCAGGTGACTCGTTTCAGATTAAAACCTGGTCCCACCTGTGCCACCAACTCAGAGCCCACACAGCTTCTGAAGCCCACATGAATTGCCATAACCTCTTACAGCTGCATCCACAACTTGCACAGCCCTCCAGGGTTGCTGAACCCCATGAACACCAATGCTGTGAGCCAGGCTCCAACCCTGCCTTACAGCTGCTAGAATTTTGGGGGTCTTGGCTGAAATTTGGAGGAGCAACAAGGTTGACAATCCATTTTGCAGCAAGTTGTGTGACCCTCTGCAAGCCCCACAGAAAGTGGCACTGAACTGTAGATGTGCCATTGTCTGCTGGCCAGCACACAACAGCAAGGACAAGTTTTTCACATGGGCACTGGGGTGTTGGTCTCTTCTCCCCAGTAACAAGCAATGGGACAAGAGGAAATGGACTCAAGTCGTACCAAGGGATGCTTAGGATGGATATTAGAAGAAAATTCTGTACTGGGAGTGAGTTTCCCAGTACTAGAATAGGTTTCCCAGAGAGGAGGTTGAAGCCCCATCTCTGGAGATATTTAAAAGACACAGAGATGTGGTGCTGAAGGACATGGTTTAGCACCAGACTTGGGACAGTTGGACAATGGTTGGACTCTATGATCTTAAAGGTCTTTTGCAACCAAAATCCTTCTATGGTCTACCCATTTTTGCACACATGCCCACTCTTTGTCCTGACCATGCTCTGTCCATCTGCCTCTTGGGGTTCTTTTCCTCCCTGTACAGAGGTCTCCTGATTAACCTCAAGCTGAGCTGCACTTCAGGGTCACATTCTACACTAAGAATCCAAGCACAAAATCTTAAAGGCATTGTACCAACGTGTAATTATTTCTACAGCAAATCAAACCTCTGCATGAAGCAAACATTGAGCAGTGAGATCCAGTGAGAGTAAGGCTCATTGCACGGCATTCAGCTCGACTCTGAGCAGTGCTGCCATGCCTCACCTTGAGCAGGGCCTGGGGACAGGGACAGTGCTCACTGTAGTCAGCAGGGCACAAATATGAAAAAAACCATAAAAAGCCCCATGAAAAAAAACAAGCAGCAATGCACTTCACCACCTCTGCCTGCTGAATCTTTGCTAACAAGCATGCATCATGAGAAAAAGCTCAAAGATGCTGTCACACCTTGCAGGAGATGAGGGAATGGGACTTCAGGGACTGCAGGCAGGATCTCTCTTCCATCCTAGCTCCTGGCTTCCAGGTAGATCTGACCTCACTTGGAGAGGGCATGATCTCACTTGGGAGGAATTTCTTCTGTGAAAGACCCTGGAAAAGCTATGGGAAGGGATGGAAGCTCAGTGCCTTGAAACCATCTCCTGGAGCAGGGAGCCTTGTCCCTAGCTGGCTGTGAGAAGGAGGCTGGAGCACCCCTAGGTTCAGAGGGTGACCACCTCAGGAGGAAGGATTACTACTCAGTGATTTTCACATTCCTTTGAAAAGTGTGACCTCAGATCTCCCTCAGGGTCCCCAGCAGCTGGCAGGGGGTCAGCCCCCCTTCCCCCAGCAACCCAGAGAAACATTGAGCAAGGAGAAGCTGCCTGCATGGAGGGGATGGAGAGGATGGAGGGAACATTTCCACGCTGTCATTTGCAGCTTGTCAGATCAGCTTGTGCTTTCTTCTGTGAACAGCACAGTGAAAGCTTCCCACTGCACTCAGGGTGGGAAAGCTTTTCCCCAGAGTGGTTTGCAAAGACTGACTGGACCAAATTATTCTTCTCATCATGAATGCCTCTCTCTGAGCCACCTTACCCATGCAGATACTCAAATGTTATCAATATGAATGAATGTATCTTGTCTCAGGGTGTCTCATGGTAGGAGCCATTTCAGAACACTGGGAGGGTGGAGGGAAAGAGGAAATACAATTGAGCAGCCCTGGTTGCATCTGTCCTATTCCTCAGATGACAATTTCTCTCTCCCAGGAGCACCACAGACTAGAGGCACTCACAGATTACACATGATTCAGTCTTTTGCTTGGCAAAATTAGCTTTCTTAGCAGGGAAACAAAGGATTTGCTGTATTGGATCAGGCTACTGACATGTCTGCTGCTGCATCCAAGCTCTGGTACTTAAGAAACACGGCAGCTCTCCTCTGCTGTGCTGGCCAAGTCCCTGCCTGGGGAGCTGAGTACACAGTCAGAGATTGCTGCCAGATTGCCACAGAAATTCATCTGAAGCTCACTGGCAGGTAGTTTAACTTCTCTCCTAATTTTGTCATCTTACATAGCCACAAATGGCCAACATTAGTTAGTCCTTTTCAAAACTCAGCCGGAACGTTTATCTCACCATGAGCCTTCAACATTGCCTTCCACAAAGCCAACTACAGCACACAGAAGGAGGAGTTCTTCCTACTAGTGCAAAATTTACTGCCCTGGATGGTTTACTTTACAGCTGTTGACAAATGAAAGCTTCTCTATGGAGAGGATGGTGCTGAGGGATGGGGCAGGAGCTAGCAGGAAACAAAGATAACAGTCTGTGGCTAATGCTAAGGTGTCACATGCCCAGCTCAATGGTGGGACCATAACTCACAACACATTTAATGGCATGAGGGAAAGGAACCACCGAGAGCATTCCCCAGAGCTTCACAGCACAGAGCGTCCCCAGCAGCTCTCCAGCGGCAGGTGATGGAGAGCTGTGGGTACCACTGGGGCCACGCCTCAGCTGTGAAGGCAGCAGTGGCTTTTAATCCTTCTCCTCTTATGCAAAGGAGGAACGAAGAGGGCTTCTTGGCCAAACAGAGCCTGCCATTCCCCACGGACCCAAGGAGAAGGCTTCATAGCTGGGGAAACACATTAAAGGCAGTACAGAGCCCTGTGTCTGCAAACACAGGCTAAGTAGCCAGGGCTGCAACCTGGGAAATGCCAGTGTCTGTCACACCAGCAACAGCCTTTTTCCTTTTGACCTTTAACTCCTCCTGGCCCAAAGCAGAGTACACAAGTCATGTTGTCATGTTTTACAAAGCCTCAGATCAAACAGCTAGCCAAAGGCATGGAGAAAGAGTTTCTTTTGGGAGGCAGGCTGCACACCGCTGCCGGCATGAGCAGACGTGTTGTGCAACACAGCAGCAGCGTTGCCTTCTCCTCACGACAATGCTGACACTCAGAGGGCACTGCAGGGTCAAAACCTCCTACCTCTGCAGCAGACCTGCTTCAGGGAGCCCCTGCCTCCAAGATTTCCAATAAGAAAAGAAAGCAATCCCAGCTGCGTGCAGAAGGGAAGACTTAGCATCTTACAGAGATCCAACCTCTAAACCAAAAGCTGTGCCCTAGCTCCACACCATTGCTGCCCATCTCTACCCAAAAAGCTGAGCAGCTCTTCAGGACTGCTTGAGAGCATTTGTGCCCACATCACACCTAAGCTCTGCATGGACCTACACACATGAACATGTGCAGGGAACCCTCCCCAAGCCCTTGGGCTGTGTCTGTGTTTGGGTGTATGGGATGCATGCACTGGGGGATGCTGGGCTGTGTGGGATGCATGCACTGGATGGTGCTTGGCTGTGTGGGATGCATGCACTGGGTGGTGCTGGGCTGTGTGGGATGCATGCAGTGGGTGATGCTGGGCTGTGTGGGATGCATGCAGTGGGTGGTGCTGGGCTGAGTGGGATGCATGCAGTGGGTGGTGCTGGGCTGAGTGGGATGCATGCACTGGGTGGTGCTGGGCTGAGTGGGATGCATGCACTGGGTGGTGCTGGGCTGTGTGGGATACAAGCAGTGGGTGGTGCTGGGCTGAGTGGGATGCATGCAGTGGGTGGTGCTGGGCTGAGTGGGATGCATGCAGTGGGTGATGCTGGGCTGTGTGGGATGCATGCACTGGGTGGTGCTGGGCTGTGTGGGATGCATGCACTGGGTGGTGCTGGGCTGTGTGGGACGCATGCACTGAATGGTGCAGGGCTGTGGGGGACGCATGCACTGGGTGATGCTGGGCTGTGTGGGACGCATGCACTGGGTGGTGCTGGGCTGTGTGGGACGCATGCAGTGGGTGGTGCTGGGCTGTGTGGGATGCATGCAAAGGGTGATGCTGGGCTGTGTGGGATGCATGCACTGGGTGGTGCTGGGCTGTGTGGGATGCATGCACTGGGTGGTGCTGGGCTGTGTGGGATGCATGCACTGGGTGGTGCTGGGCTGTGTGGGATGCATGCACTGGGTGGTGCTGGGCTGTGTGGGATGCATGCACTGGGTGGTGCTGGGCTGTGTGGGATGCATGCACTGGGTGGTGCTGGGCTGAGTGGGATGCATGCACTGGGTGATGCTGGGCTGTGTGGGATGCATGCAGTGGGTGGTGCTGGGCTGTGTGGGATGCATGCAAAGGGTGATGCTGGGCTGTGTGGGATGCATGCAGTGGGTGGTGCTGGGCTGTGTGGGATGCATGCACTGGGTGGTGCTGGGCTGTGTGGGATTCATGCACTGAATGGTGCTTGGCTGTGTGGGACGCATGCACTGGGTGGTGCTGGGCTGAGTGGGATGCATGCACTGGGTGGTGCTGGGCTGTGTGGGATACAAGCAGTGGGTGGTGCTGGGCTGTGTGGGATGCATGCACTGGGTGGTGCTGGGCTGAGTGGGATGCATGCAGTGGGTGATGCTGGGCTGTGTGGGATGCATGCACTGGGTGGTGCTTGGCTGTGTGGGATGCATGCACTGGGTGGTGCTGGGCTGAGTGGGATGCATGCACTGGGTGATGCTGGGCTGTGTGGGATGCATGCAGTGGGTGGTGCTGGGCTGTGTGGGATGCATGCACTGGGTGGTGCTGGGCTGAGTGGGATGCATGCAGTGGGTGGTGCTGGGCTGTGTGGGATGCATGCACTGGGTGGTGCTGGGCTGTGTGGGATGCATGCACTGGGTAGTGCTGGGCTGAGTGGGATGCATGCACTGGGTGGTGCTGGGCTGTGTGGGATACAAGCAGTGGGTGGTGCTGGGCTGAGTGGGATGCATGCAGTGGGTGGTGCTGGGCTGAGTGGGATGCATGCAGTGGGTGATGCTGGGCTGTGTGGGATGCATGCACTGAGTGGTGCTGGGCTGAGTGGGATGCATGCAGTGGGTGATGCTGGGCTGTGTGGGATGCATGCACTGGGTGGTGCTGGGCTGTGTGGGATGCATGCACTGGGTGGTGCTGGGCTGTGTCGGATGCATGCACTGAATGGTGCAGGGCTGTGTGGGATGCATGCACTGGGTGGTGCTGGGCTGTGTGGGTTGCATGCACTGGGTGATGCTGGGCTGTGTGGGATGCATGCACTGGGTGGTGCTGGGCTGTGTGGGATGCATGCAGTGGGTGGTGCTGGGCTGTGTGGGATGCATGCACTGGGTGGTGCTGGGCTGTGTGGGATGCATGCACTGGGTGATGCTGGGCTGTGTGGGATGCATGCACTGGGTGGTGCTGGGCTGCGTGGGATGCATGCACTGGGTGGTGCTGGGCTGTGTGGGATGCATGCACTGGGTGGTGCTGGGCTGTGTGGGATGCATGCACTGGGTGGTGCTGGGCTGTGTGGGATGCATGCACTGGGTGGTGCTGGGCTGAGTGGGATGCATGCACTGGGTGGTGCTTGGCTGTGTGGGATGCATGCAAAGGGTGATGCTGGGCTGTGTGGGATGCATGCAGTGGGTGGTGCTGGGCTGTGTGGGATGCATGCAGTGTGAGCATGGCTGGGTCTGGGGGCACACCGAGGCACTTGTTTTCCATCAGCCACGTCCTCCTCACAAGACTGGAGTTAACTGCTGAGAGTGCTCTCTGTGCTCTCTGCCATCTTTTGTGAGCTGAGAACCAAGAACGCTGCATAAATCATTATTCTTGCTAATTACCAGGAAACATCAAACAAGACAAGCATTTTACTCCTCATCACTGAATTTTGTTATGCTAATTAGAGTTGTATAAGCTGTTGCTATTAAACCTGGAGAGTCAGAAAAACATTTGCATTAATACCCACAAAGCTCCGTCAAAACCTAGTTATTAGTATTTCAATGAGGTTCAGGTTATGGGGAAGCTGCTGCCATTTCAGGGGCTGGTTTGTTGTTTTTAAATCCTGCTGGGAGCAAAAATATAAATAAATGCAGGGTGAGGCCTCACACAGACAATGCTTCTTTTAAATGGGGAATTTGAAAAATAAGGAAACTTTGATCAGGAGCAGATACAGGAGGGGGAGAAGGGAGGCACAGCAGTGCTGCGATATTGTTGCTCTCTATTTCGTGCTGCTCAGCCAAAGCTCAGTCTTTAAGCAGTGACTGTGAATGCCAGGCTGGACTTTGCTTCTTGGATTTCTGAGTTCCTTCTACTCCCAGCCTCTCACTTGAGCTGAGTATTTTGGGTCTGATTCTCTGAAATGCAGCTGGAACAGGAGCTGGCTTCCACCTTCTTGTGAGAACCACCCGTCAGAGCCTGCCTTCATTTGTACCTTGTGTACCACATTAAAACACAGGGAGGGCTGGGGGGCAGCATTTCTGGTTACCAAAACAAATACACCAAGCCACACATCTAGACCTTCACAGGGAGCCATGTCTGTAACAAGAACTGGCAATTCCTTCTTTCTAGTGCCAATCACAGCAGCCGAGCGCTTCATCTAAAGATCTCACAGCACTTCAGAAAGGCAAATTATTCCCCCATGTGCCCCTTTGATACAACAATTATCACCATTTGGTGCATCAAATACATCCCCCCAAAAAATGAGAGGAGGCTGAACTCATGAGCAAATGAAGGGGTACCTTAACCCCTTAGCTCCTGGTGTTGGAGCATCATTTTGGTGAGGTGTTTGCAAACACACACGTGCTATTATTATTGTTTCACAGAGTCAGCAAGGTTGGGAAAGACTTCTAAGATCAAGTCCAACTGTCAACACAACACCGCCATGCCCACTAAATCACATCCTGAAGTGCCATGTCCACATGTCCCTTGAACACCTCCAGGGATGATGACTCTATCATCTCCTTGGGCAGCCTGTTCCCAATGTTGGACCAAGTTTCCATGAAATGGAGATGCTGGTATGGAGCCCACAGGAACTGCTATCACACCAAAGCTTGTACCACACAAGGAGGTTCTGACAGGTCCATATGTAGCAGAGGTAACCCACTGGGGAAGGATTTGGGGTATAACCTGAGCCAGGAGCACGCATCCTTACCCCAAGCTAACGCCGTGGGTGTCAGAATTCTGTGTCTGACCTGTGTCACAAGCAAGCTGCCATCGCTGAACCTCAGAGCAGACTTCATCCATTAGCAGGCTCCCCAGCCCTTTGCTCAAGCCACAAAACTCCCTTTGCCTGGCATTTATTGCTCAGTAAAGAGCAGACCCTATTGACAGCTGGCTGTGGCTTAAATAATACACCTGGAGCTCTCTCTCTAACCCATGGTGCTGTTCTATTGATGGGGCTACAAGTTATCTGTTTTTAAGAGGCCATTTGTCACCGATTCCTGGAGAGGGAGAGCCATTCACTCTCTCACTGTATATTTCTATCAAAGAAAAAAAGAAAAAGAAAAGGAAAAAAAAGAAAGGAGAGAAAAGTATTTCTTCCATTTTCTCTTTCTGGTGGAAGCAGGCAGGTGAATTGAGTAGCAGCATGAAGGAGGCAGTGTTCCAGGGATGACGAATTATGGCAGCAGCGTTTTGCTGATGTGGTGGAACTCGGGTGCACAGCACAGCCCATCCCATGCAGCCACTAAACACCTGCCCTGCACCCAGCTGGTGTTTGTGCCAACTGCACTGACCTGGGGGATGTGCTGTGTGAAGTCCCCAGCCTGAGGTTGTGTCCCTCTCCCCCCCAGTGCCAGACTCCATCGCAGGCTCCCTGCGCATCCTCAGCATCAACCCTTCCAACTTTCAGGAGCACCAGGTGCTCCACTTCCTCTCCAACCTCATGTCCTTCTGCATACATCCAAGAAGGTAAACCACAACACCTTTGCCTCCAGAAAGTGATGTTAAGGTCTCACCCCCTCTGTCACAATATGAACCAACATAGGATGACAACAAACTCAAGTTGGGTGCCAGCATCCCACAGGATCTGTTCTAATGCTATGTCTTCCCTAATCACAGGCAGATTAAGAGGAAAAAAAATCCACATCAGCCATGCTATGGTAAGGAGAACTCTAAGAAGGATGAGGAAAATGAAGACACTATGAAATGCAATAGATGTCAACTTCTACTTATTTTTTAATTTCATCTCTTACAAGCTTTTTGGGAGCTAACATGATTAAGTTCTTCACACAATTTATTAGCATCGTGTTGGAAATCCAGCAGTATATTACACTGTCTGAGTAATCCAATTAGTAAAATGTATTTATTTAACCAGAATATGAGCTGCACACAATCCCAAATGAAGTAAAGTCGCTGATCCTGGGGTTCCTCTCACTTCTTAGAATTCATTTACCAGCTACAGAAAGGTTTAGTCTAATGAAATAAATATCAGCCCTATGGTTTTGGAATAATACAAGAAAACCAATCTTGCTGCTCAGCTAACTGCTTGTTTTCCTTCCTTCCTTTTTTCTTTGCAGCAGATACTGACAGCACACGGATTTCACAGCAGCATAAAAGCTTCCCTGGCTCTTCCACCTTCCTCTCACCCCGACCCCAAATACATCTCCCCAAACCCCCAAGCCCGACTGGATTCCCACTCTTTACAATTACCAAATCATTCCCGAAATTAAGAACAATTTTTATTATTTTAATTATTTTTTTCATTCATGCGAGAAATGAACCTCGTCTCCTCTTTACCCTGATTTGCAAGAGCTTTGAAATAAAATCACTGTGGGAAGTGAAGGCTGTTGAGCACTTTTTTCCCTCCTAATGAAGGAGCTGAGTGACAGCCCCCGAGGCTGGAGGGCTGACGTGCCTCAGCAGCATCCCACCAAGCTCACATGTGTGGGCCTGACTCAGTGCCAAGCTAAAGGGACTCTACTGGGAGCACTGACAGATGGGTGACAGGTTTTTGGGATATTTTAGGGGCTTTTTGGATTCCCCCCCCCTTCTTTTGTTATTACCTTGAACACACCCAGCTCCTAATGCAACAGCATCCCCACCTAGGACTCCTGGAGGGCTCCTGGCCATGACTTCAGGTTGTCACCACTGGAGTGACTCTCCCAGCCTGTGGCATCTTGGTGATGCCACAGCAAGGGAAGGTGAGCGGTGGCACAGCAAGGGAAGGTGAGCGGTGGCACAGCAAGGGAAGGTGAGCGGTGCCACAGCAAGGGAAGGTGAGCGGTGCCACAGCAAGGGAAGGTGAGCGGTGCCACAGCAAGGGAAGGTGAGCGGTGGCACAGCAAGGGAAGGTGAGCGGTGCCACAGCAAGGGAAGGTGAGCGGTGCCACAGCAAGGGAAGGTGAGCGGTGCCACAGCAAGGGAAGGTGAGCGGTGGCACAGCAAGGGAAGGTGAGCGGTGCCACAGCAAGGGAAGGTGAGCGGTGGCACAGCAAGGGAAGGTGAGCGGTGCCACAGCAAGGGAAGGTGAGCGGTGGCACAGCAAGGGAAGGTGAGCGGTGGCACAGCAAGGGAAGGTGAGCGGTGGCACAGCAAGGGAAGGTGAGCGGTGGCACAGCAAGGAAAGGTGAGCGGTGGCACAGCAAGGGAAGGTGAGCGGTGGCACAGCAAGGGAAGGTGAGCGGTGGCACAGCAAGGGAAGGTGAGTGGTGGCACAGCAAGGGAAGGTGAGCGGTGGCACAGCAAGGGAAGGTGAGTGGTGGCACAGCAAGGGAAGGTGAGTGGTGCCACAGCAAGGGAAGGTGAGTGGTGGCACAGCAAGGGAAGGTGAGCGGTGGCACAGCAAGGGAAGGTGAGTGGTGCCACAGCAAGGGAAGGTGAGTGGTGGCACAGCAAGGGAAGGTGAGCGGTGGCACAGCAAGGGAAGGTGAGTGGTGCCACAGCCACCACTGGCTCAGTCCCTGCCACGATCCCACCAGGAGACACAGACTGCTGCCTCTGCAGCCTGCCCCAGGGAACAGCTCACTGTTGACCAATGGCATTTTTCCAAAGCTGCTACTCCAATTTATCTTCATTAACTGGTTTAACTAATTATTTTCTCCTGCGAGCAGCAGCAGGAGGTTTGGCCATGAACAGCAGCCAGCCGAGTCCTCCTCTCTGCCCTCATCACTGCTGGACAGCCCTGACGTTGGGGACAGCTTTTGGGCATCTCCCCTGGCTTTTGAATCTGGGCCTGAAGAGGATGGGGTTGGGGAGCTGCGGATACCTTTGTCTTCTCTCATCCAGGGTGTCAGAATAAAAGGCTTGGGGTGTTGCAGCATCCCAGGAACCCCAAATCTGGGATTTTGGGCAACCAGCACTTGCCATATGCCAGCAGGAAAAGACATGGAGAGGATGGATTTGCTTTACTTGCTCATAACCCATTTTTCTCACACCTCATGGAGCAGGACCACATCCTCCCATCTCCCCACAATGCTGCAGCAGCACCTGTGAGATGACTCTGAGAGCCAGTGACAAAGCCAGAAGGAGAAGGAAGGGACTAACAGCCAGAGTTAATAATAGACATCATTTGCAATGTGCCTCGGAAAAAAAACGAGCGTCCTGAGGCAAAAGATCTAATTCTGTGTTTCGTTTCAGATCCTCCACTGAACGCAGCCAGAGCTGGAGGAGGGGAGGTGCCTGCACCAGCCACTCTCAGAGCTGAGTGTGTGAACCCCTGTGATGCTCATTCACATGCAGAGGACTTGTGAGCGATCCTGCCATGAATGCAAACAGGAATTACCCGTGTAATCTGGGGATTAACCGAGCCCAAGGAATTATTTACGTTTCCTAAACGAGGGAAACTGTATCAAGTGGGTAAGGCACAGACAGGGAGCTGAGGTGTGGGAGAGAGACTCATGACCTGTGTCTGCAGGAACAACCACCCCTGGCCTTCTTGAAAAAGGGTTCCTTTGAGCCTGCCCAAAATATTTGGGGTCTTTGGACAAGAGCTGCTGCTGAGGTGTAAAGCAGACGGACCGACGCCATTCTCGTGCACACTTCAGACCCCAAATCCATGCCTGCAGATCTTCCCTGAGCCACAGGGTGCAACTCCTCTTTCTCCACCAATGCTTACAGCAGCAGCAGGAATAATCAAGACCAGTTTCTTACCTTTTTGTTCAATTTCTCTTGTGTAAAGTCTCTCCCACAACAACCCGTGCCTGCTCAGCAGCACCCAGGGTGACTGTTGGGTGAGGACACGGACCTGCTGCCTCCCTGCTCACATGCAGCAGCCCTGACTCCATCACCACGCTTTGAAACCAGGCTCAGATCACCCAGAGGATTCACCAACACTGTGCTTTGCAGTCTTGACTCATCAAAAGCTGCAGTGACAGGCAGCAGAGCCCTCAGAGCCCCATCTTCTCCCAAATGCTCTAATACTCACAACAATCATAGCAACACCACCACCACCACCACTTCCAATAAGCCTCCATCCTTCACACAGCAGACGACGATGAGTCAGACTCCATTTCCAAACTAAGACATCTCTCCTGCTATTCTCCCTCCCCTCCAGACTAATAGCTGACAATGTATGCCTTCCACATTAATGATAAGGGTTCAAGGGGAAAGAGGCTGCTCTCCCGTTTCGCTGACATTACACTCTCCTCTGTACCCACCAACATACCCTAAGGCAACAGAACTAGTAATAGGTTCCTCTAACTGCCTCCTGCATCAAATTTGACACTGGGTGCTTTCTTCTCCTTTCCCATCTCTCACCTTATAACTCTGTCATCATCATTGATTTTGACTTAAGGAGAGAAAGGGAAAAAAAAAAAAAACAACAACACACAAACCAACCCTCTCCCCCCTCTCATACAGCACCAGGGTGGTGAAGAACAGATGCTAGGGGAACTTGGGAAGAGGCAGACCAAGGGGGCTGCTTCTAATTTGCCTGAGTCTCTGTTGTGGAGAGACTGAGGGATTAAACTGGGAGTGTTTACTGCACCCAGCAGACAGGGTTTACAGCTCTGGGACAGTGTTGCTGGCTGTGGGGATACCTCCCAGATTGCAGGCAGCACCATAGTGGATTTTTTCCTCTGAGTTCATCTTCCTACTAAGGGCTGGATTTGTTCAGTTATAGGCAGCACTCCTTTCTCCTCTTTTTGTCTGTCTTCCACAGAAAAGGTAGCTGGAGTGATCTCTATCTACCTTCGCACTCTCTACAGTGAGAACTCCTCTGTTGCCTCCCCATCTGCAGCTGAGGTGATGCCCATCCCCAACAAGCTATTGGTCCTGGCAAGTGATGGCTTCACCATGGAGAGGCAAAGGACCCTTTCTAGCAGCCACCTTGGGGACAGTGACAGATATGTCCCATGGGACAATAGATGGGAATTTCCTCTCAATCCAGTTATCAGGTGATCAAGTCTCTTGCTCACTCCTAGAAGAGGAATGGGCTCCTGTGCCAGCCCTGGCTGCTCCCTGGCACAACGCTGCCAGAAGACACCTCAGTCCAATTGCCAGTCCTTGTCTCTTGCAGCTGCACCCTAAGATGTGCCTTAGGAGAGGCTGTAACTGTGCTGGAAGGGGAAGGAACCTGTCAAAATCCCCCAGAATGGGGCAATCCTTCCCCTGGCTGCAGCCCAGAGAAACCCTGCCTGGGTGATGTGGGAGAGTAGCAAGTTCCTTCTGTCTGGTTTCTTAGCAGATGCACAAAAGTGAATCCCCAGAGTGTTGCTGACCCTCAGCTGGTGTTTTCTTTGATTTATGTCAGAACCTATTTATGTCCTCTGCTTAAAACAATCCAGTTCGTGTCAGCAGTAAATGAAACTGTGTACCATCCAGCAGCTGTTTGGCTGCTACCTGAAATGAGTTTCACTCCAGTTCTTATCAAGCAGAAATCCTTTTAATCATCAAAACTGCCACAGCCTTCTTAGAGCTGTGATGGGATGGTGATTGTAACAGGGGAAGGCATATTGCAAGCCCAGGACACGGCAGGACACTTTGGCCACAACAACCCCAGGCAGAGTTACAGGCTGGGGACAGAGTGGCTGGAGAGCAGCCAGACAGAAAGGGACCTGGGGGTGCTGGTTGATAGTAGCTGAACATGAGCCAGCAGTGTGCCCAGGTGGCCAGGAGAGCCAATGGCATCCTGGCCTGCATCAGGAATAGTGTGGCCAGCAGGACAAGGGAGGTTACTCTTCCCCTGTACTCAGCACTGCTCAGGCCATACCTTGAGTACTGTGTCCAGTTCTGGGCTCCTCAATTCAAGAGAGATGCTGAGGTACTGGAACGTGTCCAGAGAAGGGCAATGAAGCTGGGGAGGGGTCTGGAACACAAACCCTGTGAGGAGAGGCTGAGGGAGCTGGGGGTGCTTAGCCTGGAGAAAAGGAGGCTCAGGGCAGACCTCATTGCTGTCCACAACTACCTGAAAGAAGGTTGTAGTCAGGTGGGGGTTGGTCTCTTCTCCCCAGCAACCAGCAGCAGAACAAGAGGACACAGCCTCAAGTTGTACCAGGGGAGGTCTAGGCTGGATGTTAGGAAGAAATTCTTCACAGAGAGGGTGATTGCCCATTGGGATGTGCTGCCCAGGGAGGTGGTGGAGTCACCATCACTAGAGACATTCAAGAGAAGCCTGGATGAGGCACTTAGTGCCATGGCCTGGTTGATTGCTTAGGGCTGGGTGATTGGTTGGACTGGATGATCTTGGAGGTCTCTTCCAACCTGGTTGATTCTATGATTCTAAGAGGCCTGGAACTGCTGATGGCTTTATTCCAGGGTTGCAGCCACTTTGGACATAGCAACATGTGTAAATGAGAGGTGGTTTTCAGCTGTGGAGAGCAGTCTCCTGCAGACTCAGGCACTGGCAAGGTTTAACTGGAGTTGTAAGGGCAAGCCTGGGCTGAATGGGGTGTCAGCCAGCCTCTGGCATCTTCACTGCTGTCCCAGGCAGGCTCATTACTGTAAGAACACAGGTGGCCATTAAGACTTGCTTATTTTGAAGCTCTCTCTACTGATAAATCCAACAGGGCATATGGGGATCAGCTCAAGAAAACCCCTGAAGAGATGGAGTCTGAATTTGTGCTGCAGCCCTTCCACCCTGATGAGCCTCCTGGTAAAGGACTCAGCTAACGAGGCTGTTGGCAGGGAGTGGGAATGCTGTGTGAGGAGTGGGGAATATTTGCCCAAAGCTATTCTGAATTCATTAAAGAGGATGGGAAGAGCTGGGCTGCTCCACTCAGAGCCCCAGCACAAGGCCACATAACCTGCTTGAACCTCCCCAAACTAATGATCACAGCTTGACTAGGGAGTATCAGATGCTCTCAACATGTTCCTTGCAAACAAGCTGCAGACCAAAAGCAATTTGAAGGAATTATTTGGGAAATAATTCTAAATAATGAATGAAGGGAGAAAACTGCAAGCTGTTTACAGATAACTCACCCACAGAAAAAGAGCTGAATTTGCTGAGTAGATGATTCACTATTGATTATTTCCCCAGCTCTAGCTGTAACCTTATTTAAAGCATTAATTAAGACAAGTCCTCGTACTTCAGCATATTCTAATCTGTTTCGGGAGGAAGAGGCTCTTGAGATCTCAGCCCTGCCCTTCTAGAAGGAAACTGGGAGATTCACACCCTTCTCCTGGCTCCTGTCCGGATGAGGAAGAGGTGGGGGATGCTGAGCAGAGCTCAGCACCAGCCTGTCCAAAACACAGCATTTCTCCGATAGCTGATGCAAACCTCTCAGCAGGATGCAGGTCAGGGCTGGTGAGTGCCTGGGTCTGGCAGGGGAATATGGGATCCTACCTGGCTGCTGGCTGGATTTCAAATGGGACAGCTGCCTCTTGGGATAAACCCTTTAAAGACAGCCAAAGCAATCTGGCCACCCCTGCAGACTGCTGCCCTCAGATGACCAGTTGCCAAGTCCACCCCATAACAGTACAGGAATGCATGCTCTGAAACATGCCCTAAAATGACATGGCCTGTGCAAGTGGCCCTTGTGCCACCCAGCCCTTCAGAAAGGTCTGCAGTGCTCCAGCTCTGGCAGCCCCACTATCAGCTCAGGTAACCCACAGGACACCCAGAAGCACAAAGCTCGTGGGGTTAAATCAAGGAAAAGGAACCTCCGTTTCCTTTCAGTTCTATCTAGTGACTCCAGCTGCACCTACTGCAAGCATCAGAAACTGGTCTGCTGGACTGACACCTGTAGGCACATCTCACTGACAAGAGCTCAAATTCAGCACATGCTGATGGCATCTTACTGAGCAAGCCTCCAGCTAATGAAACACAGGATTGGGTTGTCAGTAATGCATGAACGTGAACACCCAGCAGAGCAATCCAGCACAGCAAGATTTCTGATTCAGATCCCAGAGGAACACAGCTCATGATGCTGCTGAGAGGAAGGGGAGAGTTGTTGCTCTCCAAGCTGCACTCCCCAAGATAGACCCTGCAGCTTTGTTCACTCTGCAGTGCCACCAGTCCCCCCAGCCACCACCCCGGGACTGCTGGCACAGCACATTAAAGGCAGACACGTGCTTGTTTTCCCTACATCCTGAAGAGACAAGGACATGATACCTGGCACCTAGCTGAAGCTAAACCACTCTTTTAACCAGCTGATTAGCTCAGCATTGCCCAAAGCAGGTTTACATCATTTCTGGATGACTTGGAATATAAGGTAGAGCAAGTTAACATCTGCATTCAGCAAGGCCAGGACACGACTGATTTGTGCTCTCATAACTTTGCTTCAGCAAAGAAAGCTTAGACAGTGAAGTTTTTACCAGCTCTGAAATCCAGGCAACCAGTGACTCTTGTCTTTTTAGCCCATTTCCATGCCCACTGTGAGTAACCTTAGCTTTTCCTGGCAGCTGCCCATAGTTCCCATGGGTAGGGTTTGCCAGCAGAGCCACCAGTCCCTTTCTCACCACTCAGCACTGTTTGGTGTGGTGCTCACTTGCCATCACACCATAGTCAAGCCATGCCCAGCTGCACAGACCACACAGCCTTAAACCTGTCCTAATTTATTCACAAAGATTAAAAGCAAGACTTCAGTACAAGCCCTTCTCTGCAATCAGCCACAAGCTGTGTCTCACAGGGCTGAGCTTTGAGGCAAAGTTAGGCTTGACCACTAAGCAAGGAAAGATAGCAGGAGAGGAATTAAAAATTCAACCAAAACCTAGCATGAGTAGTTGAAAGTTTGAACATACTGCTAAAATTCAACAATTTCAATGCTTCTACAGAGTGTTTTAGGCATGGAATAAAAAATGATTTCACATCAGCTTTGCAGGAAATCCACACCAAGACCACAGACTTTTGAAACAGCCATCTGAAGGATGTGTGGCACAACATTCAATGTCTCTTAATCCAAGTGTTCAAACCTAATCCTTCAAGGTGACCACACAGAAGCAGAGAAGACTACATCAGTCACAGCTGCATTGTTTGGTTTTTTTTCCTACACACAGTTTTTGGGGTGGAGAACGTTTCCTTGCCCAGCATGTTCATCAAAAACATACAAAAGGGGCAAGAAAAGAAAATCTCAGTAGCTCACTTCAAATCTCTGTGTCTCTCCTGTCAATCTCATGACCAGCACTGGAGGTCACACACTGCCCTGGTCTCACCACCACCTCATATGCCAGGTGGGTATTGCCACAGGTGATCACTCAGATATGTGTTCAGAAGCTGCTCTGCTAGCCCTCCACTAGCCCCATGCACAAGCCCTTGTGCCAGTGCTGGGGTAGGCTGAGGGATCTGCTTTGAGCTTGGTTTTGGCTGAGCACTGCCCATGCCAGGCCAGCCCAACTCCTCCTGATCAGATCCCGCATGGTAGCACAGCTCATCATCAAAAACACAAACAAATATTTCTCATGAGTATTGTCCAAAACAAAATTCCCTACCTGGACTTGAGTCCTTCCCAGGCTGTTTTCTGGTAGGGGCTTAGCTGATTGTTTATTCTCTGCTGAAAGAGAAAAACAAAACAAAACAAAAACAAAGAACAAACACTGGTCAAACAGCAGTTTGGTTAGAAAAGATGAGATACTTCTACACAGGGAGGAAAGATGCACTTGATGTTTACTTTCATTACTCTCCACTTAAAAACTTGCATAATTCTCTCCACCCATTTTATTTTATTTTTCCATTCATCAAACTCTTCTCTCTCCACGAGCAAGTGTACTGCTAATTAGCAATGAACAGATTAAGCTAAAGGGAGCAGTTCTCCTTGATGGAACTGCTGATTTCCCTGCCTCTCTCTAACCCCAAATCAATACAAATCTTTTGGGGAATTCAAGCAAGTTTTCCTTAACATGGATACAATGTGCTCTTCAAAAACAAACAAGCAAAAAACAAATCAGATTTAGAAACTGAGTGAGGAAGGGTGATCAGGAGGGGTGAAAGACAGAACAGCTTTGACAAAAAGCACATGTATGCCTTGCCTTATGTGTTTGTAGATGCTCTTTTGCTTGGCTGCATTTCCTTCAGTTTGAAAAGTGTCTTTGCTTTAGGAGCAGAGTGACCTACATCCATCTTCCCTCTCACTAGGAGGTTCCAAAACCCATAGAGGAGGGTACAAAATCCATGGGTTGCCTTAGCAAGCTTCTGTGTTTCCTGGCCACACCTGGTTTGGCTGGGGAAGGGCAGAGACACTGGAAGCTTGGTTGTGTCCCCTCTCAGCTACAGACTTCTAGTGAACATGTGTGAAGTGCAGACTTAGTAGAGTTTATGGTGATAAATTGTCTTTATTTCAAACAGTTTCTAGGGAACCTGGAAAACAAAACTTGCAAAAGCTTCACTGGCTTCACACTGTGCTTTATTTGCCCCACTTGAAAACCAAAACCTACCATCGGATTTGATCCCATAACTTGGGAGTGTTCCTGTGGGAAGAAGCCATGGTGCACATGCCCCGCACGTGGGAGCTGCCCAGGAAAAGCCACTCTGGCTTCTGGCAAGGACTCACAGAGTCATATAATGTTTTATGTTAGGAGAGGCCTTTATAAATTATCCAGTCCAACCCCCTGCAGTCAGCAGGGACATCTTTACCTAGATCAGGTTCCTCAGAACCCCAAACAACATGACCCTGAATGTTTCCAGGGATGAACCAGCAGCTTTGTCACCATCCCCTCAACATCTTGAGAATACACCAGTGGTTAGTCCAACTGACACTGATGCCAGTGGGAAATACCCAGGCCTAAACCCCTCCATGAAACAAATACTTTGGCATGGGAGAGAGCTCTTTGCACCAGATGGACCCCCTGGACTCTTGGTAAATCCTGTTCTTAGGCTTTGCCACAAAGAGGCTTAAAATTAATTAGCAGATTTTTTTTTTTTTAAGAGTTTTGTGTACAAGAAGTGTGTGAGAAAGGACATTCATCAGCAGCTTTCCAGTACTTACAGGCCAAGAGGAGGATTTATAGCTTGCAAGAGAGTTCCCTGTGCAGCTGGCAATTTCAAACTGGTCAAGGTTGCAAGCAGATGCCCTGACCATGAAAATATTCCCTCTTTTCCCAGAAACACAGTCAAGAAGGAAGAAGTTTTGCTCATTTTTAAAAGGTGACCATTTTTTACCAGAAGGCATCTGTCCCCTTTGGTCCCCATTTCCAAACCCAACAGCAATGGGGAGTAGATAGGTGATGAGAGCTGATACACAGCGTGCCATGGAAGAGGAACTTACAGTGAACAAACCACCACAATTTTCAGCTGCTGAGAGTTGACCCTGCTGCTGCTGCTGACCATAGACAGCTACTGAGATTGTGCTGAAAGAGTAACTCAGAGCCCACCATGACACTGAGGTGTTGGTGTGTGTCAAAAGAAGGGCAACAAAGCTGGTGAAGGGTCTGGAGGACAGGGCTGGTGGGGAGCAGCTGAGGTCAAGGTTGTTTAGCCTGGAGAAAATGAAGCTCAGAGCAGACCTTC
Source organism: Indicator indicator (assembly GCF_027791375.1). Taxonomy (NCBI): domain Eukaryota; kingdom Metazoa; phylum Chordata; class Aves; order Piciformes; family Indicatoridae; genus Indicator; species Indicator indicator. The sequence goes on from NC_072038.1 coordinate 5,503,320, forward strand.
TCACAAATCCCTGAAAGAAGGTTGGAACCAGGTGGGGGAAGGTCTCTTCTCCTTAGTAACAGGTGATAGGACAAGAAGAAATGGTCTCAAGTTGTGCCAGGGGAGATTTAGGTTGGACATGAAGAAAAATGACTCCCCTGAAAGGGTTGTCAAGCCCTGGAATAGGCTACTCAGGGTAGTGGTGTAGTGGTGGTGCTGAGAGACATGGTTTAGTGGTGACCTGGCAGGGCTCAGTTAACAGTTGAATTTGATGATCTCAAAGGTTTTTTTCCAACCAAAACAATTCTGTGATTCTATTTCTAGCTTCTTCAGTCTTTAGTAACTCCTACAAGCATTAATTGATTTTATACACAAGCCTCTGGTGACCAAACCTGAACCAAGCCAAAGCAGTTTTGCATCAAAGCAAACCTGCATGACCGTGCTGCTGGCTACCAAAAATGAGCAAAATCCCTGGGTTTGATAGAAAACTTTCTGACTTCACTCTTGCCTTTATTCTACACTTTTCCCTTCTGCTTTACCATGCCTGACATTTCTGAGGAAATTCCCTTTGGAAAGAGGCTGTTGTCAGTGTTTAGCTGATGGTGTTTTAGACCAGCTCTGAGCAGTGTCAAGCAGCACCGTGTTTGAAGCTCTGTCAGTCTGCCCACTCAGGCAAGCTTGCTCCTGTCTAGCCACTCAAGCAGCACCAAAAATGGGAAATTTAAGGAGAGTTAGACTAGCTTAGAATTAGAAATGTTATTTCAAGGACTCAGAGAGCTGGAAACACAGGAAATGTTAAGCAAAAAGGACAGTCTGAGGTTGGTAAACTGGATTGCAACCCTCCCTCCTGCTAGCCTAGGTTGGGCCTGAGATGACAGAGAAATTTAAATCTTATCCTTTAAATCATCAGGGAGGGGAAAAAAAAAAAAAAAAGCCACGTTCTTCACAGGGCTGGAGACTGCACAGGGAGAAGTTCACATGAAAAAGCTGGGTTCCCAGAACAGAAATCTCTCCCCACTCCTAATGCCAGGCAACCAGGACAAATCTGGAGGATGCCTGTAGCAACTTGCATCATCAATATTACTGCCCTGACCCGGTTCTTACTCTCAGTTTTCTATTCTGTCCTAATAAAGGTGGATTTCATGTACAATAATCTGAGGACAGCAGAGGTGAGGGTATTTGCTGTAAGGGAAGCATAAAGAAGATAATATTACCAGAGCAGACTACATATAGCTATAACTGCTGAAGTATTAAATCCATTTTTCACCATCAAGAGTGCTACCCAACAGCATGAGAAATACCAGCAGGAGAAAATATTCTCAAGTGAAGGAAGTGATGGTCAAAGCCCGAAGTTTGGTAAAATGCTTTTCCACTCCATGTCCTACATGCTGTCAGCACTAGGATGGAAAACTGCAGATCAGTAATTGCAAAGGACACTTCTTCTTTCTCATCCTGTCTCTATCTGTAAGGCAGGAGGATGGCAAGTTAATTAATTATCTCCAGCATCAGTTTACTTGAAGATCTCTCTCTTTTTTTTTTTTTTTCCAGCAGTGCATCAAAGGAGACTGATGGAAGCCTTGATTAGAGGGATAATGAAAGAAATCTCTACTAGATTATATCATTTCTTGCCCGTCTGCAGCCGTTCTCAGACTGGCTGCTTTTGCAGGGCTGTGAATCACATCTGGAAAATATCACAAGCATGTAAATCCACCTCAGATGCAAAATTTATGGAAAAATCCAAGTAATTGCATGTTTACCATATTTCTGTCAAAGGTCTGAAAAAGAAATATCAGACCATCTGACTTGCTACAGAGCAGAGCTTTTCCGCATGTCCCGTTAGGGTCTGAGACTCCGTGGAGATAATCCGTATTCTACAGTCACATCAGGCATGGACAGAGGAAATTTAATAGATAATACAGAGCAGGAGGGGAGCAAAGACAGGAGGAGAGCATATGCTGATTGGGGTAAGACAGGCAGTTTGATAACTACCTTGTTATCTGTCCTAGGAAGCCTTTAACTAACAGTGACCATTAATAGGGGCCAGAGATGAGGTGCTTTATCTGGGTTTTTCTTTTTCTTTTCCTTTCTATTCTTGCCTGTTTTCACCTTGTCCAGTGAGGACAAAGCTGGAGGAGGGCAAAACTGGCTTCCACTGCAGGGAAGGAAACTTTGGTACTACAGAGTGCCAGCTCTCCATCCCTGTCACACCACTGCCCCGTGGTTGTCTCCACATTTGAAGTCCCTTGGGGTGGTTAATGCCATTTCCCTCTTACCCAGACCGTGCACACTGCCAAATCTAATAGTGAGGAGAAATGAAGTGTCAGGTTCTGATCCCCAACGCAGCGAGCTGATTTCTATCTTGCACAGATAAACCCCAAGCCATTCCCAAGAAGTCCCAGTGGCACATTTAAGCAATCTATTTCTTTTAAGATCAGACTGAAGATTCTTCCCTGGTGGTGACTGAACTGTTGGTGACATCAGTTGTACTGACCCTTGAATGCTCAGGCACTCCAGCACCAACGTCTGGAAGTGAGAGTTTGGAGCAAATGATATGCTAGCAAAGGAATGAATCTTATAAAAGTACCACAGAGGCAGACCACCATCATCACCTCACCCATCAGAGTCAACCTGCTCTTTCACATGCATCTCCAGCACCTGGTAAGTGGGGGTGGCATGGAGAGATTCTCCAGTCCTTGCCCTGCATCCCTCCTGTCCCCCATGGTCAACAAGAGCAAGAACAAATGGTGCCATGCAAGGAGCACAGGCAAAGGGGAGCAGAAAGAGTGCTTTGGGGTTAAACCTCCCAGTCTGAAGTAAAGCAATTTCCTTGGGTCTCCTGCCATTTCCTTGTGGAGGCTTATCATCTCCAGCTGGGACAATATAAAGGCCCATTTAATCGAGATCCATTTAACACTGAATCACACTAACAAGATTACTTAGCCAGGGCTAATTCTGCATTTGCTGAAGTGCAGTATCCAGGGTGAGTAATCTCTGTGTGCTGGTGGCAGGTTCAGAGACAGGTTAGCCACTGGCTTAGCATCACAGACAAAACATGGAAAGTACATGGAAGACCATGACAATGAAATTGCAGCCAGTTTAGCCTATCAGGCTGTTCCCTTTCCCCTACTCAGTGTTATTTGAGATCAGTTCAGAGAGGGTTTCCTCATTACCCCATAGGATCCTAAAAGGGGAATTATTTTCTTTGTCCTCACAAGCAGCTGAGCAGGCAATACAGCAAAATCCTCTTCAGTCATTATCTGTTAAGTGCATGGCATCCTTTTTGAGTTAAATGACACAGTATTTCTTGCATGGGACTGAATTCAAAAGGTTTTGCCTTCCATCAGGAGATAACTCAAGATTTGAGTGCTAATTGAATACATTTATATGCACACAAGTGATAGGCATTCATACAGTTTCTTAAAGTAGATTCTCACCATTCAGTCATTTAAAAATATAGCACTAAGGGCTCTATTATTTATGATTATTAAATCACAAATCTGAGTAGCAAAATACTTCACTCAGGGAAAGGGTGAAGAGGCTGTTTCAGAGGAAAAAAAAAAAATCTCCCTTTTCAGAACTCACAGAACACCACATCATCACAGGAGGATGCTGATAACTAATATTGTTTTACAGCTAAGGCTCTCAAAGTGGCTTACTCAGGTAAATGGATTAATCCTAATCACCCCTTCAAATGTTCCCAAATCCTCCAAGCAGTCAGGGCTAAGGCCGATGTGCTCTGGGGAAATATTCACTTTTTGTTGGGTATGTTGACTCTGATCCATTACGCTGTCAGGGTAGGATCTGGGACACCTCCAGCCATTCCCTTCCTTGCTTTGAGAGGATGGGGTTTGTTGTCACTTCAGGAGGCATTCATCTCACCTGGTGTCAGAGGTCTACAAGGCAAGTGACTATACTTGAGTTAGACTCCTAAATGTATAAGTGGAGAGAAATTGGAGTGATTTGTCTGACCTATTTTAGGGAGCCACCTCGAGATGAGAGCAATTGCCTGCTGGAGGTGCTCATTTCTCTCCAGTGATGGTAAATGAGGTCTGAGTGCTCACTGCAGATGCTGAGACCCAGACCTTCTCTCACAAGTCAGGTGAAATGGATCCTATCCAGCATAATCACCACCTCTTAAAAGGAGTCTCACCTCTTTTTTTTTTTTTTTTTTTGGTGTGTGTGCCAGGGAGATTATTTTAACTGTTTGGAGAATTTCCCAGGTTTTCATTTCTGTTCAGTGTCTTTTGGCTTTTCTCTCCATTTTGGCAGACAATCATCTGGGTATGGCAACTAGGCTGTTAAAGAGGAAGGCTTGTGCCTTCCACAGAACAGAGCAACCAGAGCAATCTGGGTTTGTTTTGCAACCCAGCTGAATGCCTCTTTTGATGCTCTGAAGGCTCATCCAGGCAAAGCACCAACCCAAGAGTGGATCAAAACTATCTCCATAGGCTGGCAGCAAGCTCTGGAGTGGGCAAATTCTTTCTTCCCCTAAGTGAAGATCAAAGCTATGCCAGGTCAGAATGGCAAGACCTCCAGAGATGGTAAGATGACCTCCAGAGGTCCCTTCCAACCTCAACTGTTTCATGATTCTGTAAGAAAGGAAAAGCTCTCCAGGGCAATATCTTCACATCTGGTACGGAGATTCCTACATCCAGGGTAGTAGTAGGGACATGCACTCCTTCAGCACAAATGGACAGGCAGCTCTGGGAAGATTTAAGACAAAGGAAAAAGTTACCTATGGAGCTGGTTGCCTTTAAGGTATGGCAGAAACTGGGTGAAAGCCTTCAGTACCATAATTTATATTCAGATTTCTAAGCCCACTTGAATCTAGCCCACATTTCACTCTCAAAGAGTGACTTAGACACTCAGGAAACTAAACCCCACTTAGACACTGGCTTTCAGGCCTGATATGCAAAAGCACAGAAGTATAATACTGCTTCATGTGCCTAATATACACTAGGTCCAGGACGAGATTAAACACTTACATCAGAGCTGGAACCAAGCCCCGTGTGATTCTGGCCAAATACTGAGGTCACTTGTGAAAGTGGGATTTATGCTGAGATTTTAAACTTCTTTTAAATTGTGGTTTAAAGCTCAGACCAGAAATGTGCACCCCTTCCTCCCCCCACCTCATTAAACTCAGGTACTTTAACCATGCCCATGGTATCTGCACACAGGGAAGGCAGGTTGCTGGTCATCTCTGTGCAGGGAATTCACATATTTGAAGTCCACCAACTCAGTGCAAAGTTGGCTAGAAAACAGCCAAGATGTTTTTGAAGCTTGTTAAGAGAAACAGGCAGGCTTGCAGGAGAATTTTGCTTGTGTAAGGCTTGTTTCCTCAAGAAACAAGGTGCTCGGACAAAACATTCAGAAAACCTTCTAGTGGCCCTCATGACCTCATCCTTTACAACTGAAAACATGCAGGTATTTAAGCATAAAAAAGAAATAAAAATCATTTCAAAATCAAAAATAAGATCAGGTCACACTGGAAATCCAAGGGACTCCTTTAGCAAGTGCTCAGTGTCTCCAGCTATAAAAAACCAAACCCCATCCCACTGGTATTCCTTCAAACAGCAGTCAGCTAGCCCAGAAGTTTGATTGCACACAGACCTGTGCCTTGGACACTGTGGGAGAAGATGAGTCTTGAATTTCGTTCCTGACACAGGCAATGACAGCATACAGTCTCAGACAATCACCTTCTTTCATTACCTTCTCACCATCTTCCACTCTGGACTATGGAGCTCAAAACCTCAGGGGCAGGAGCCAGCTGATTCCCTGCTGTCACAGCTGAGGCAGCTCAGCTCTTCCTGATCCGGTGGGACAAAGGATGGAGCTGCTGTAGGGATGCAGGGTACAGTGTACCCTATATGTAGACCTCTCCAGGTGCTGTGGTGCACTCAGATGTGTGGTATGTGGGGCTGTACAGAACCTCAGAGCTGGAGCAATGCAAGAGACATTGCAAATGCAACCCCTGCACGGTGGGGACCACAGTCCCCTCTGTCCTCACTGTGATGGCAGACCAGTACCACACAAGCTCTGTTCACTCCAACAACAGTTTAATGAATGAGTTTCCAGGCATTTCCCAAATTTAACTTCCCCTAAAACATAAAATCTCCCTGGTAAAGGCACAGACTTGCACGTGGCATGTTTAAGCTCGAAGCTTTCTTTCCTCAGTTACCTTTTCTGAACCTCTCAAAAATAATCTGCTAGCTGCGGGTCGTAAAACTGCTCCATTACCTGTCATCTTGTTTTGATATAATGCCATCATCTCTAATCAGTGGGGCACAAGGGCTTGAAAGACATTAAGTCCTACCTGCACGTGTGCCGAGCTGTCCCCTCAGCGTGACCACCACCCCTCCGACCGCCCCCTGTCAGCCCACCCGCCGGCTGGGCAGCAGTGCCTGACCATGCTCACAGCAGCCGCAGAGGCAAAGTGCCTCGCTCCAAGCAATAGCACCAAGTAGGCTCCATGGGGATCGTTATTAACTTGGCTTTAATTACAAACTAATTTCCTCCTGCTTAGCCAGTAATTTCAAGCTCTGTGGAAGCTATAAGGAAACAATGGTGGGCCATTTCCCAGCCAAAGAAGCATAAACAAACAGACAAGATTCAGAGCATCCAAAGAGAGTGGGGTATCTGAATGCCCCAAGTGCAACAACCTGAGAATTTCCCCCCAAGCTAAGCAGAAAGCACTCACTTTTACTTTCCAATTAAACATTTCATTTTTAAGGCCACCCAGTTTTTGCCAAGTTATAAGGAAAACCAAGTAGGTCTTTCTAACAGGAACTGCCTGCAACCTAAAATATGCATAGGCTACCACCTCCCCATAATAAGCTGGTGCTGTAGGTTGCTTGAACGCTGCTGAAACCATGCTTAGCAGCTGACAGATTGCAAGGAGAACTGGGGGAGCATGAAGGCTTGTTAGCAGCAAGGTTTTCCCAGCTGAGGCTCAGCCATGCACTGATTGGCAATTCAGATCACGGAGCTGGTCCCGGTGGAGCCTCCATATGCTTCTTCCCCTGGAGGAGCGATGAATGTCAATTCACCCCTTGGGGTGCGTCAGGCGAAACTCCTCCCGACGGTGAAACGAGAGCTGACAGCAACCGGCCACAGGTGCCTGGACCAACTTCCACACATCAGCTGATTTTGCTAAATGCCAGGTGAAAAGGAAGCTGTGTTTGTTGGGTTTCCATGCACAGCGCCGGTGTGGATGTTCCCCTCTCAAACTTAGCTATATGGAAACAGGAATTAGGGCAACACAGACTTACATGCCAGACGACAGGGAAATGGGTGTTTGTGCTGGCATCTCATCAGCACCTCTGGGATCTTCCCAGAGTTCACGACAGCACCCTGCAAATGCAGTCTGTGACAGCTGCAGTGAGTAGACAGCTCCATTCTCTTCTATTCTATATGCCCAAGCCCACTGTGATATATTTTCCTTCCTCGTGTCCACGTCTTATACCAACCACCTCTTCAGAGCATTCTGCCAGCAGCTCTTGACAGGCTTTCCAGACCTTAATTAAGCTTCAAGGCACCTCCACGAAGTTGGCTAATATAATTAAGTGAATCTTCCAGATGAATAAGCTGGGGAGAGGTGAGATCAAACAGCAGAGTGATGGAAGAACAGTTACCCAGTGGCAAAGTAGGTCACAAAGCCCTGAGACCCCATTCCTGACACCTTAACAAAAATCATTGCCTTTCCCTTCCCACATCTATAGTTGATTATGCTGTGATTTTCTCCTGGGAAAGGTAGTTGGGACCATTGTCTTAACAAGAAAAAGCAGTTTCTTTTGTCAAGAAGGCATTGAGGTTGAGCTGCTGTCTATAGCACTGCCACAAAAGGAAGCTTCTTGCAAGTATCAAGAATAGTTGTGCACGTAAATACAAGCATGTATTTTGCTATTAAGGTGAGGGGGAGCTGCACTCCAGTGGCTTCTTTCAAAGAAACTTTCTGAAATTGCAGTAATTATGTAGTTTGTATTCAAGCAATTCTCAGGTTATCTGGGTATCTACTAAAAACAATGTCCCTTGAGATTTCTTTAATTGCATAGTAAGCTACAAGAATGACTCAAAAGAAAAGCACTCCAGGTCTGAGTCTTGCTAAGACCTGAGGCATGATTTGACTCATAGGTTTAAAAGGATTTTCATGCACTTAAAAATGAGCATACACCTAAACTGCTCCATGGCTGGGCCCTCACTTAGCAAGACACTCACTTGGGACTTTTTCCTGGGAGATGATATTTAGAATGAAATTGGGTAGTATTGGGGTGCTATAGGCATAAAGGGAAATTTCCCCAACTTGGGGTTGAACTGGGTATGTGATCTCTCACCTTCCTACAGACACTCTCCTTCAAAAGAGCCTTTCCCAGGAAATTCAGCAACTTCTCGTTTCTTAAAGTGCTCTTTCAAAGTTTGATTTTTTTCCTTCTGTGTCCAAATGAGACTTTGCTGCGATACCCTAAGCATCAGGGCCTCCCATTGCTTAGGAAGCTCAGCCCTTGGAGGCACAAGTTCCAACATCATCTTCTGATACAAAATTCAGGAGCAGAAGCACTTGAGAAGCAATCACTCATGTAACACTTGTCGGTGAGCTTGTCTGCAGAGCTGTTGCCTGGCTTTGTGCTCACCCACCTAGCACAAGTCTTACCACTGTCAGGGAGCAGCCAAGAGGCCACTTGTTCTGGCTCTTTGCACCACTGACTTCTCCTCTTCCCACCTGGGATCCGGCAACAGCATCATCAAACACTCTTCCCGAGTCTGCCAGAGGGGACAAAACCACAGGACTGTGGGAAACTTCATGTGACACCACATCTCTTTAAAATTGTTGTTTCCCAGTGCTGGGGCTCTGTGGAAAACTACGAAGTGATGGCAGCTCCTGGGACCTAAGCCATGCTCTTTTTTTTTTTTTTTTTTTTTTTTTTTTGGTGTGTGTTTTGCCTCATCTGTTTCTTTATACTTCTCCATGTCCCGAGTGGCTTTGACATAGGAATTCCTGCTTTTCATTTTTCTGCTCTACAAGATGTCAGCAGATAACAATCCATGCTTCATTGGTGCTGTTCCATAATTGAAAGAGCCAGCAATACATCAGGCTTGGAGTCTGCAAACCCCATCAATAAGTACTCTATTACTTGGGCATAATTTTCCACCACCCCCCAGATGAGACTTAACAGGCAGTAGGGTTATATTGCTGAACCCACACTTCACTGCAAACTGTTTAAGATAATGTCTACTAAACTATAGTCTATTGTCACAAATTAGTTTCTCAGACAACCAGTGTCTAGCAAAAATGTACTTAATATGCAAAGCTGTCTGTTTAGATCTATCTGTCTTCCAGTAAAGCTACCTCAGGGAAAAGAGACCTGCAGTCCAAAATACGGTGCAGGTTTTTTTCCAAGCTGACATACACAGAGCCACACTTTTCACAAGGAACAAATTTTTCCCATGTCACCAAGAGGGCTTTTTTATTTGCCTGACTTATCCTGCATTTTCAGCCTGCAACAGAGACCTTAACAGCTTCTGCAGCACTACTGACTGTGCGAGGGCAGTGTGAAACTTATTTGGTCTCCCTTTTTAGATTTAATTCTCTGAGCTTCTCTGCAGCATGTTGAGAATCAGCTTCCTGGTCCATTTCAACAAAATCTCATTGAGTCCCCAGAGCTTCCCCTTTAAATAAATTCCAGGGGCTTGAGTTTTAATTACTTTCTGCAGAGTGCCCTTATCAGTAGTAGCTTTGACAGGCACAGGCTATGCGTTATCTGGGAACACAACTGAAATCTCTAACTCCTTCCATGGCTTCAGCCCTTGAATCTTGACTCATACCCATTACATATCATGTCCAGAAGCATTGAAAGAGTGTGGGCTGTGATATCTGGATAGGCAGCCCTTTCCTTCCATAGCTTATTATCCCAGAGGATCCTTACAGCCTCCCTTGTTGATGGCACAAATAAATTGCTAAGGATTCAGTTGTGCTGTCATTCTATCTGCATAGCAGGCATCTCCCAAGTGTGTCACTTGTTGCACAGAGCCCTGTTTTCACTCAGTTTTCATCTATCAGCTTTGGGGTTCTGCAAACATCCCCAGAGTCCACTGCTTTTATTATCTGGAGCACCTGTTCGGGTGGTACCACTCCTTGCACCATCAAAGGTCTGCCACAGGCATCCAGTGACACTGCATGGGTGCACAAAAGAAGCAGAGCAGCTGGGGGAAGTGATGCCCTTCTGAGGTTCACTGCACTCACATCTCTTCTGTGTTTCTTAATTTCAGGAACTGATTTAAATTATTAGGAAAGAAAAGTTATTCCTTGTTTAAACTTTGCATAAAGGTGATTTTGAGTTTTGGGTGGAAGATGAGATCCTTTACTATATTATCTCAACTGAACCAACCATCCACCAGCCTAGGAACTGCCTCAGGAAACCCAGAGGGAGCATATTTAATCCTAAATCCTCCAAAATCTGTCTGCTGCAGTGCAAGCATGCTGACTATCCAACTTATTGAAGGATCTCATTACAGATTTATTTGAATGCCTCCACATTTTTATCCTTGTAACCCCCAGTGAGGCATCGCTCTGCCTAGCAAGAACTAAGTTTGGGTCTTCCATCTCCCACACCATTCCTTTGTCCTTCTCTATCCCTCTCCCACACAGCTGGTGTCTGGTCTGATTTTTCAGCCTTCAGAAACCACTAGAAATAAGAGCTGTAACCTACAGCACTTCTATTTCTGTTCAACTGTTTTCAAAGGCTCTTGGCCACGTAGATGCTCTGATCCTTGCTCACTGCTTTTACATGTGGCAGAGCCATGCCTTCCCTGGGGGGCACACACCTACTTCATTTCTGCCATATTGATGATCCTCATCTGCTTCAATTCACCTTCACACCAGAAATGAGATAACCAAGCTACAGACAGAACAAAAGCAGGCAACAGAGCAGCCTGGAAGCAAAAGCAGCCATAAACCCCTGTTAAACCTCATGGTTCAACACAGGAACAGAGCACAGGGAGGACCTCCCAGAGTCCTGTGCTTGGATCCAATAACCATCCATAACTACCCCTAAGGATAGTTTCTAAAGAGGGGAGAGCAATAAACAGCACTTCCCCTCTTCATTACACAACTCCAACAATAACTATGATGAATGGCAAGGAACAACTGGGTTTCATTGCTAGATTTCCAGGCTGTGGTGTCCAACAATAGAAGCATAATAAAGACAGATGGCAGTGGATTAGCTCTTCTTGCAAGGCAGCCAGTGCTGGCTGTTCAACGGCGCTCACCCTGACACTCAAAACCAAGAGCCTCATCCCTGGTGAATGCTCCTTGATTCTGTACAGCAGTGGTGGTGGTGGCCAGGTCTGATGGGGATCAGGAACCAGGCAAACCCCAGGTTTTGCTCAGACCTCAGCAATGCAATGCTAATTCTGCTCTTGTGCTCTGCTTTGTAGCACAGTTGCTAAATATGTAGAAAACTCTGAAGAAATCTAAGTGGATTTCCCAGAGACTATTTCTGCTCCTTTTCAACTGATGGTATTAATTGCCTGCCTTTTTTTTTTGTTTGTTTGGTTGGTTTTTTTCTTCTCCCAATCTGGAAGTCTCAAAAACCAAAACCAACCAACCAAAAAAAAAAAAAAAAAAAAAAGACCCACGAAACAAAACAAACCCAACACCACTAAAAAAACCCAAACCAACAAAGCACCCTGAAATTGTTCCTGCTTTCAAGCAAAGAAGATTGCTTTTCAAAAGTTGTTACATTTTCCCTTCCAGTTTTACCCATCTAGCAGAAATTGCAAAGATTATTTTCCATTCTTTTTCAGTAGGATTAATGTGGTCCTAAACAGGTGGACCTAATGATGGTAAAGGGTTGGTTGGTTTGTTTGTTTGTTTTTTCCCAATTGAAACAATTCCATGATTCTTATAGGTATGCATTGGATATCATTCTAATATTACCAGGAGGTTTTAGGTCAGTTCAACCAACAGAGAAGAAATCAGGACTGGGAGGGAGGAGAGCTGGATGGGAGGAGAGCTGGGAGGGAGGAGAGCTCTGGCAGTGCATTGCTGTGTGCAAATGCATGACATTCCCTCTAAGCTTCGGCGTTAAACGGGTGCATGCACTGCCAAAATTAGCAGGGGAGGGGTCTTAACCACAACTAATTGAGTTTGTAAAACGTCTGAAGACTTTCAGATGGAAGGTGCTAACCAAAGTGAGAATTATCATTATTTCTGCTTAAGTGAAACTGCCAAGCAGCCCTGCTCCAATCAGTCATTGCAAATTCAGGTCTGTCTTGTTTGGAAGGCTGCTGTAACCAAGCTTAATTTCTGCAGATGTGTTTGCTATTCAGGAGCATTTGCTGGTTTGAATAATTTTCAGACAGGATTATTTTTTTGGGAAACATGTTTCACTTCTCCTATTCATTATCTGTTACTCCGGATGTGTGATGGGCTACACAAGGCAGCGTGTTGCTGTTTCCATTCCCTGCCTGAATAGCAGAAAGTTTATTAGATGGGAGAATAATGAGTAACCAGTAATGAATACTCTTGTTTTTATGTGAAAACAGACGAGCCTGTGAAAAACAGAGCCTCTCCCCACTTTCTTGCCAACAGATCTCCCCATTCACAGCAATGCTGTCCAGCAGAGACAAGCGAGCAGGCTCCTGCTGCAGCCAAATATTTGGCCATTCACAAACTCCAGTTTTATTATAGTCTTACCAGATCTACCTACATGCCTGCCCTGAAATCTGGAAGTGGCCACTGTGGGGTAGACCTGTTGTCTTTACAAAGGCAGGGCAATAACAAATTGAATGCCTTTCTTTGTACCATGTGCATTAACCAGCCCCACAGCACTCGAGGCTTTTTTTTTTTGGTCTCTCTTGGGCATCAGCAATTTCTCCTTACAGTGTAGGATTACCCCTGCTCTGTGGGGGTTTCTCTTTAACACCTCATCTTGTCAAATCAGTTCGGTCTACAGACTCCTACAAGCCAATGTGCCGCATCTTCTCCTAAGTAACTAACAAAAGGATGAGAGCAAATAGCCTGAGGTCGCACCAGGAGAGGTTTAGATTGGATAGCAGGAAAAATGTCTTTGCTGAAAGAAAGGTCAGGCATTGGAATGGGCTGCCCAGGGAGGTGGTGGAGTCACCATGCCTGGAGGTGTTCAAAACACGTGCAGATATGGCACTTGGGACATGGTTTCTAGTGTTGGGTTGATGCTTGGACTTGATCTTAGAGATCTTCTCCAACTGTAATAATTCTATGACTCTCTCTCCACTCTGGTGCAAGCAACAAACACCTGACAGCAAGTCACACTGAAGTCCAATTGCACCAACTACCCCAAAGTGGTATCTCCTGAAACCTTCCTACCTGCTGAAAGGTGGAAAGCTCAAATGCACCGAGATCCATTTCCTTGTTTCTGTTTTTGCTGACCGTGTGGCTCCCAGTTGCATGTAATTATTTTGGTATGCTGGTGTTAATGATGTGTCCAGTTCACTTAGTCTGTTCATCAGTATTGCTGGTCATTTGCTGTTTCTTTGTTTCTTGCCTCCCAAAAGGTCACTACATCATCAGCAAAACCAAGCACAATTCATCCATTATTTATCAAGCCAGGTTTGCTGCTCACCTGTCCCTGATTTCAAGGCCATGTTCCATCCTACATCTCAAACCTACATGGCACCTTCAGGCCCACACCTACTGGTATTTATTAGATCATGAATTGTGAAAAAGAAGCTTGTTGTGTTGCAGAAAGGGTTTGCCTTCATTTTAAACACCCTGCATTTCTCAACCTCATCACCCCCTGGTCCTGCTGCTGCTTTGCCTTCTATTGACTGAAAAACTATTTGTAAGTAAATCTATGCAATGAAAGACCTGCCTTTTGCTATTTGGCCTGAAATGTGGCCTGCTTTAACCCTCTGTCAGTGAAGGCTGCCTACATCTGTTATTTCCTTAGCCTAACTGTTTTCTGAGTGCTCACCAGGGCTCCTTTTCACGCAGCCTGGCTGCATTATTGACATCTTCCACCAGAGCAATATTGTGGAATAGCATCCCTGGGGAAAACACAGAGATTGTGAAATGCCCTGTGCAAAATCAGGGATGCTCAGCATCTCTCTGCCTGGGACCACAGCACCTTCCAAAGAGGAGTGACCCCCACACCAGTCCTGCCTCTGTGGGAGGCATCTGAATCCTCACCAGCTCTCCCAGGCCTTGGGGTGCAGGTGATGCAATACCTTATCAAAGCTCAATCTGCCTCCAGGGAGTCTTTTAAATCTCAGCCCCTGAGAAGAGCAATAACCTTCAAAAAAAAAACAAAAAAACAAAAAAAACCAACCACGAAACAAACAAACAAAACCCCCCAAAACCCCACATGGGACTTATTACAAAAGGGAAATTCTAACCTACAAATAAAGGCAATAAAGAGGCAGAACTCTGCATGCCCATCTCATCTAACACAGCCCCAGAACAAGTGGAGATGTCCTGATTAGCTGCAGAAGGGGTAAAGGTGATGTCAGCCATCCCCATGGTGGCAGAGAGCTGTGGTTACACTGGAGAAGAGCCATTGAGTATCACCGAGGTCACCCCGGGGCAGCACAACTCTCCTCTAACCCACCCCTGGGGCTCAGCTGATGGTGTTTATCATATCTATTGCTCAGACCGCAAGCCAAGCCAGGGAAGTGACTCCGAACCGTGCTCCACCAGGAGGGAAGCAGGGAGGGGAGCAATGCCGTCGCCACTTTTTCCTCCCCGCTATTTGTCCTGGTTATCAGACTGGAAAAGATCACCAATTACCCTCTTCCCAACCACCACGCTCCTGCCAACAAAAGATGAAAAGCACATTTATTTCTCTTAAGTGAGATCTTTTTGTGACACATAAGGACCCTTGTATACATGACAATTACTTGTAAAAAATGTCTCTCTGTCTCCAGCACATCTGTAAATGGATTTAAGCCCATATAAAGGATGTAAAAAGGGCTATAACCGCCCCAATACAGCTCCCGGGAAGCTTTCAATGGTGTGGGGTTTTTTTTGGTTTGTTGTTGTTGGTTTTTTTCCCCCCACACACATATAAAAGCCAACACAGAAGAAAAAGGCCTGTCAGCAAAGAAAGGTAGGCTCACCTAACTAGGGAAACTTAATTTTATTTATTTTTATTGACAATTTCAAGCAACTATTTCTCAATCATAAAAGTAAAAAGCAGCAGCTCAGCTAGTCAGCCCATCATTTCTGTTTAGCTTTTTATTTGTGTGAGGAACTCTTTGGAGAGGCAATATCTTGTTTGCAGAGACACCCTAGTGGCAGCATGACATTACTCAAACCGCCGAGCGAGGTGCATGCAGAGAATGCAGACTTCTCCTGCAGCACCTCCAGCACTTTATGGATCTCCCCCGTGGGCCCCCGGGGTCCCTCTGCTCCCCCATCACCACTGACTCCCAGCTTTGATGTTTAGGAAGGATGAGCAAAGCTTCCTTTAAACCCAAATGCTGTCATTGTCTAGTGGGTAATTGTTGGCCACTGCATCTTATTATTATTTTTTTATTATTATGTATTTTTTGATAGATGCCCTACTGGGGTTCTGCCTCACTGTTGTTCATCACAAACGGGACCCTAAAGCACTATGGGATGTATCTGTGCTTGAATCACAGACATGCCACTCATGCTTCACTGGCCCAGGGACCTCTAAGGGTTAGGTTCATACAACTAGTCAGGAGTCAAAGGATGTGTGGAGGAAAGAAAGGAACCCACTGGGATTTGCCAGGTAAGCAGTCTGGTTCCCAGATCCCAGCAGAGCTGGTGAGAGCCAGGCACCTGATATGCAAATGTACTGAGTGAGCCTGGTTTTGAGTGCCCTGGCCCAGCCAGTAATGATCTCTGAGAGGCCAGTGACAGGCTCATCTCACTGTGATGCCAGTGATGGGCTTATCCTTCTGAGAGGCCAGCACTGGGCTCAGGACACAGCAGTGATCACACTGTATGCAGCCATGGGCTGGTTCAGTGGTGGGCTTGGCAGTGCTGGGTTAATGGTTGGACTCAATAATCATAGAATTGTTAGGGTTGAAAGCAGGATCTCAAGGATCATCCAGTTCCAACCCCCCCTGCCATGGGCAGGGACACCTCACACTAGATCAGGCTGCTCAGAGCCACAGCCAGCCTGGCCTTAAGAATCTCCAGGGATGAGGCTTCTACTACCACCCTGGGCAACCTGTTCCAGTGTCTCATCACCCTCATGGTGAAAAACTTCTTCCTAACATCCAATCCGAATCTCCCCATTTCTATTTGTATCCATTCCCCCTAGTCCTGTCACTGCCTGACACCCTAAAATCATAAAGATCCTTTCCAACCTGAACGGTTCCACGCTTCTACGACTCTGAGGCTATGCACAAAGCTGTGAGCAAAGGTGATCCCTGTCTGGGGGCATGCAGATCAAATCCTTTCACCCAGTGGGTAGAGGTGGCCAGTTACCACAGATAACTTAAAAGTTAGGAAACAGCAGCTTGCAGGCACACATTGCTTTGGGGCAAGGCTCTTATCAGCTTCCCAGAGCGAATTCGTTTGGCCACAGCGGATAATAAACTCAGCGTTGTGCTACCTTGGCATCTGTGCTCTCACACAGAGGGGAGGAAGATTCTCCAGCCCCATTTGCACTCCTACCCTAACAACAGCACGGGTGTCAGGTGTCTGCAAGCTAAAGGCTTCCCTGGCTGTGGCATGACACCAGAAGCATATGCAATGAGACTGCACCTTCTGTTCACACTCCGGCAGTAATCCCGCGCAGGCAGGATTGCTGTTAACCTCCCTAATGGGAAGTCTGTTCAATGGCTTGTTGGCTGTGCCTCAGCTGAAGTATTATCTGCAGAGATGCAGACTGTTGATTTGTGGGCATCTTCTACAGTGAGAGCTGCAGAGATTCAGAAGAAACCCTGCAGCCAGTGAGGGAAGGTGAGTTTTGCCCAAAGACAGGCCAAGGCACTCAGACATAATTCCTACAGAAGAAATCTCTCCCTTCAGCTGGTCTGGGGAGAAGGGGGAAAAAGAACTTGCCTCTCAGCTTAATTACAAATGTACTTCTTTCCTTTCCTCTCTTGCCACCCCTGCCCCTCACCCTCTGATAAAAGGAGGGTAAAAAAGCCCTGCAAATGGCAATATCCAATATTCATTAGTGGCTTGTGAGAGAGACAGAGACACACAACTCATTACTGGGTTCTTCACCTTTACCCTTGACAATGGTTATTTACATAATAACCTGACCCTTAGGTTACTCTTCATTAACAAACACATGTGCAAACATAGAAGCAGCTGGCTACAACTCATAAATATATATTGTTAACCTTGGCTTAGAAGACTTACTTTCACTTAGCAAAGGAAAAAAGGGAGATACTATTTTGCATAGCTATTATCTTCTAACCTCAGTAAATGGTACAATGAGCCAGAGGCTCGGCACAGAGCTGGTTGTGCTCCAGGAGACTTCTGCTTGCAGGACACACCACCACAGTCCATGCAGCTCTCCATGCAAACCATGCCTGAAGCATCCTCCTCTGCCCTGTGGGGGACTGTCCCAGCTGGGGGATGAGGCAGAGACCATTGGTAATGGGGGTGAGTCAGTCCAGCTCTTCTATTCCCCAAATCATCTGATGATACCAGATGAGCTAGATCATGGTGGGACAGTGTGCAAAGCTCGGATGGAGTAGGGAAGGACCTCCCCAGAGAAGCAGGTTTTCCAGATAAGAGTAATGGTGCCATTTCACCTCCTGAGCAGAAGTTTCAGGCTCCACATGGAAATATCCCTGTGCAAGGTCTCGCAGATGAAGATTTAGAGTTTTCCTTCATGTTTATGAAGGCACCTAAACCAGCTTCTGAGACTTCAATTTCATCAGACAGGTCTGGGAGGCACCTCCCATCCCTTGGTCTGACACAGATGAAATGTGCCTGTGTCTTAAGCCATGTGACATCCCTGAGCAGAGGGAAAGGTGCCCTGGAGCTTCCTGGAGCATGGGCAAGTTTTTGCTCAGATCAGCTGCAACAAGTCAACTCTATCTGTCTCAAAGGGGAGTCCCAAAGCATTGCTTAGCATCATTTCTGATAATACATTTCCCAAAGTCTGTTACCATATTCCCAATACATAGGCCCATGAGTTCTGTTCAGCCAGAGGTGTATGGGTTTTCAGTGCACACTTCAGTGGTCACATATCAGACCCTCGTTCCCAGTAAGACAAGGCACCACCAACACCACTTGCAGGAGACCAGCCTTTGTTTTGGCCACAGCTTCATGACCAGAGTGGGGTCACACAGATCATAGAATTGCTTTGTTTGGAAAAAAAAAAAATCTTTAGGATAATCAAATCCAACCATTCTCTAACTCTAGCAAGGCTGGTGCTAAATCATGTCCCTCACCACCTCATCTCTGCCTCTTTTAAACACCTCCAGGGACAGGGATTCAACTACCTCCCTGGGAAGCCTGTTCCACTGTTGGGTAACCCTTTCAGTCAAGGCAACAGATCCCATTTCTAAATGTCCCTGCCCCTGGCTGTAAGCAGGCAGATGGCAGCAGGACCCTGGAGTTCAGGCTCTACCAGAAAGCTAGGAATCAACCATATTTGTAAAGGTGGGATTTTTTGTTTGGTTTAAACAGTAGTTGCTCCTCAAAGAGCCACATCCTCATCATCCTGCACGTGGCAATGGTCCAACAGATTTGCAGGACTATAAATGCTCACCATCAACTGCTGACACAGGCCAAATCCCACCAGTGCCAGCACTCTGTAGATGCAGGATGGGCTTCCTGGGCCACACTGTGATCACCCTGCATTTCAGCTCCTCTCACTTCTGATATTTACTCTTTCTTCAAGTCTTGTCCTGTCCCAGCCTAGATGCCCAGAAAGGCATTTTGGAGGTTGTGAGCAGAGAGAACAGCAGCTATGGGTCTGCCTCCAGTTTGACATTTGGCAAACAAAGGAATTGCTTAATGAGAACTTAAATGAGGATAAGATGCAATTGAAACAGAATTCTATCTAGTGTTTACAGAGCACAAATGTTAATTGTGTTTATGTATCAAAACCTGAAATTAACAACTCAAAGTCGTAAAATCCTGCAAGAAAGCCAAACCTTGCTGTTCCAGGCACTCTGTATTATCCACCACAAATCACTCAGAAGCCTTTTTACCTATTCACTCAGTATTTCCAAACCAATTACTAGCTTACAGTTTGCAAAGCAGGCTGACACTTGGGGTTTCAGGCAGGGACTTCCTTCAGTCCCACTACCAATCCAACTATGTTTTAATTTAGTGAAGAGGGAAAGCATATAATTTTTTAGCTCCAGGGAAGCCAGAGGCAATCACAAATATCCCTTGAGCTGAGTCAAATTCTTCAGTTTAAAGAAGCAGCCCATTCTATTGCAGTAATTGGACTTTAGTGTCCCTTTCATTTAAAGAAACAATAGCTGATCTGGAGAGCTGATGGCTTGGACACAGGGTGGTTCACCTCTGGGACCCCAGTCACACACTTAACTATAATTGGAGGAACCCAGAATAGCAAGTACCTCACTTGCATGGAAATAATCATAACAACAAACAAATAAATAAATAAATATCAGGAACAGACTTCCCAGGACAGTGGTGGAGTCACCATGCCTGGAGGGATTTGAAAGCTGTGCGAATGTGGTGTTGAGGGACGTGGTTTAGTGGTGGACTTGGCATTAACTTGGTTAATAGTTGAACTCAAATGATCTTAGAGGGCTTTTCAAACCTAAAGGATTCTGTGATTCTATTCTATGAAAACAACAACAATGATAATAACAATAATTAAAAGCAGACCAACACACCGGAGATCCCCCACTCCCCACAATTAGGCCTTTGTTAGAGTTTGCCGTCTGGATGATGCTACACAAAAGCAGACCTTGGGAGACAGACAGCTTCAGGTTAATGAAGAAGAGATGGTGAAGGTTGGAGCTCTTGCACAGCACAAGAATTGCTGTGCCTACCAGTGAAGCTGAATACACAAACCTATACAATACCTCTGTACCACTGCAGAACAAAAAGGAAAGCATCTCTAGCTGGAAGACTGGCCAAGAGAGATGCCCTTGGAGGTTAAATGAGCAGATGGGACCTACTGTCCTTAGATAAGGTTGATGATACTCATCAGAGAGTAAGCTGAAGAAATTAAGCTTCTTGCAATATCAAGGTGATAGCTGAGCTTCAGAGCAAAGTGGAGAGGCTGAGCTTCAGAGCAAAGTGGAGAGGCTGAGCTTCAGAGCAAAGTGGAGAGGCTGAGCTTCAGAGCAAAGTGGAGAGGCTGAGCAGGACTCACAACAAGCTTCCTACCAAGCAACAGCAGCACAAGCAACACCACCGTGCTGCACACCTCCTGCAGCAGTGACTTTAATTGCTCCGCAGGCAGTGATTAGAGAGGCCTCGTCCCATCCCCACCGCTGCACAAGGGACTGGGGAGATGAAGAGACTTGGCTGGGGGCCTGCAGGGAGACTCTGTGGCGGCCTCAGGAGGAGAAGGCAGCTCCCCTCAACGTGCACCAACAAACCACGCTTCCCCCTGCGCCTGGCAAATGTCAGCCCCAAATTAGCTGCAGTAGTGGTACTTATAAATCCCAGTTAGAAAATGCCATCATGTATTTTTAATCCCCCCGCCTCGTCACTGCATAATAAAAGGAAAGGATTGCCTGGTTTGAGTGGCATTTGTAAGTAGCATGTGAAAGGGGCTAATAGAGGGAGAAAATTAGCTGCATTTATCATCTTAACTACATTCATATTACACTCACCATGCAATTGGTTAAAAATTGCGCTTTTAGAGCGGGTCCTTTGGAAAGTTTAAGCATTCCAAACAACCTCCCCCGTTTATCCTCAGAACAAACATTACCTTAAAAAGGATTTATTCCTGAACTGCCCCCTCCTGAACTGCCCAAGGAAGGGACTTTTGCTGCACAGCCTTCTGGAAAGCGAAGTCAGAGGCAAAGCCACTCAAAAACACAGGGCCTGTGGTTTATGTCAGGTGATGAAGTTTGGCAGGGCGGGGGGGGGGGAGAAAAAAAAAAATGTGGAATTGGAATCTATTCAGTGTTTGAAAAAAAAAAAAAAAACAACTACATAACATTCCCTCTGGAAACCTTTCTCCACATCCCCCTCAGAAGGACAACTTACATTATAATCACAGAATCAATAAGGTTGGAAAAGACCTCGAGGATCATCAAAGTCCAACCTGCCACCAAAGACCTCATGACTACTAAACCATGTCACCAAGTGATCAGTTTAACAACTATTTCAAAATGTATCAATTTTGAGGTGATTAACAACAACAACAAGAAAAGTATTTGACCACCCTCCTAATCTCCCATCATTGCTCAGCACTGAAGTCGTGGCAGCAAGAAGTATGTTTTCCTGCCAGATTATAACATCAGAGACTGGAAACTCTGCAGTGTTTTTGTTTTTGAATCAGTTAGGTCATCTGTTACTCAGCAGTGATTGAGACATTATAGCTAATTCATAGCCAATTCCCATGTATGATGGAATGAAAACTCCTGAGAGGCAGCAAACAGCATGAAAATTCAGGAGGGTGAAAGCAGGCACCAGACACCATAGTACAGCTGAGAAAACCTGACCTAGAGGTGTAGGTATTTCAAGGTGCACTAAATATCAGTGTCCCATAAATAGCTAGACATGACATTAATAGACCACTTAATTTTAGGCTATATTGTGATAATTTTGAGGTTGTTCAGTGCACTGTCCTGATAGAAATATATTTAAAAGCTACTCAATGGCTCTTGTGTGGTGTTAACAGTCACAAAATGTCACCATTTTCTAAAGCAATGTTTTGTTCCATACCATTCCTGCTCCCTTTTCACTGGATGCTCCAAGGGATATCTCTGAACAGACCCCATCCTCTAACTATAATTTTTGACTGTGCCAAACCCATGCAAACTTGAAAATAAAAGGAAACAAAAATTCCCCCAGGATTTATTGCTGCTTTTTTGTGCAAAGTTCCTCCAGCCTGTGTCAGGCTCTGTGCACAACTGAAGACATGGCTCTACAGCTCTGGTACCTATGGTCCTGCCCCAGCACAGCCTCAGCATGACTTGGAGAAAATTCCCTTCAGTGGGAGGCTTCAGCATAAAATTCCCACTTCTGGAGTCCTGGCTTCTGTTCTCCTACCCCCTGTCCCTGGGCACTTTCCTCCCCAATTAGTTTTTATCATTTCTTTTGATCCCAGGATGACCCGAGAATTTATTCTGCTGCTGAGGTGCTTCCTCTGCACATTGGCAGCAGGACACAGTGCTGTGAACCAAAGTTGCTCTACCAGCTCTGCTAATATGAACTCTGGGGAGATAGGGCTTGATGTTCTCCAGGAGTGGTCCTAGCAAATCTGCAGTTTTAGTCAGTGACAGTCAGATGTGCCCTGACATGGACCAAGATGCTCAAGAACACATTACAGATTCTTCTGCAAAACCTGGGGGTTCACCAGTGCAATGCATTACACACAAGAGCCTGGAAACAAATCTTCCAGCAGTTACATCCTGTCTGAGGCAGGGTCACCCACCCACTCCTCTCCTGTGACACTGTGATGTCCACCTCTCCTGTGGTTTTATGAGTCACTCAGCCGCTCTGAGAACATCTCCCCCTTTTCCCACAGAGATGTGGACAAGAAAAATATGTTAGACGTAGCAAGATAGTTTGGAGGAGGGTAAATCCCAAGAAAGATTCAGGAAATAAGCCATTGTACTCAAGACCAAAGCTCTTCAGACACCATGACACATGTCTGGCAGGGATGGCCCTTCCTACTGGAGGAGTTGACAAAGAGCAGCTTCACTTCTGCTGCTCATTGCTGGTGGAAACCAAAATATCCAAAGCAGGTTGTTGCCTCTCTTCCCAGATAGGCCATCTAGGTCAAAGATGATCAGAGGGCTTCATTACCTCTCCAGGCTGATGGAGTTGGGTCTGTTCAGCCTGGAAAAGAGAAGGCTCTGGGGAGACCTTATAGCAACATCCTAGTACCTGAAGAGGGCTACAGGGAAGCTGGAGAGAGACTTTTTATAAGGGTCTGTGGTGATAGGAAAAGGGACAACGGTTTGAAACTAGAGCAGGGCAGATTTAGATTGGACTTCAAGAAGAAGTTTTTCAGTATAAGGTTGGTGAGACACTGGAAGGTGCTGTTCAGAGAAGTTGTGGATGCCTCATCCCCAGAAGTGTTTAAGAGCAGGATGGCTGAGGCTTTGAGCAACCTACTCTAGTGGAAGGTGTCCCTGCCCATGGCAGGGTGGTTGGAACTAGATGATCTTGAAGGTCCAATCCAACTCAAGCCATTCTATGATCTGTGCAGAAGCCCCTGCTAGCAGGTCACCCAGCTGCCCAGGAGGAAGAGTCCCCTTCCCTCTCTCCCAAGCACACTGCTTTTGCATCTTTCCGTCCCTGCTCCGAGGGACTGCCCTGTCTCCCAGCGAAGCCAGCAGCGCAGACTGGAGCCGTGGGGAGAGCAGACAATTAGCCTGAGTCATCCTTCACGTTCATTCCCCCCTCTAGCTGCCAGCCCTCCCGCGATAGAGATGTCGCTTGTGAGGCAAAGCATCCCAGCCCGGCTTGCTGGGAGGAGTCACTGACCCACTCAGTAATTACTCATGCTAACAGCTTAACTAACATGCAAATTCCTCTGCTGACTGGCAGGTAAACAGCGAGCTGGGCTGCCTGGCTCTGGGGGGAGCGGTGGGGGTGGGAGTGACAGAGATGTAACAGCTTGTGTCAAATTCCAGATCTAACGTGGCTTCAAAGTGCGACATGATTCATTAGCCTTATTTCATGCCCAGGATAACAAAGTTGTGGTTGCTGTGCTAATTGAGGAGGGAGGAGCAGAGGGGACCTGCTGCCACAGCAGCTCCCGGACCACCCTTCAAGGAGGGGTGCTTGGCACCTGGCTGTGGGGTTTCCTTGGAAGGAAAGGGATGTCTGCTGTCTTGTAGAATTAGAGAATCATTCTAGATGGAAAAAACAAAACAAAACAAAAACCAACAAAACAAACCTTAAGATCTTATCATAGAACTGCCTGGTTGGAAAAGACCTGAAAATTATTGAGTCTAACCACAAATCCAACATCTCCTTGTACACAACTCTTAGACCATGTCCTGAAGCTCCTCATCCAGACATCTTTTAAACACCTCCAGGGGTGGTGACTCCACCACCTCCCTGGGCAGTTTGTTCTACTGCCTGGTGACTCTTTTGGTGAAGAATTTTTTCCTTATATCCAACCAAAACCTCCTCTGGTGTAACACCTAAGGCCGTTGCCTCTTGTCCTATTGCTTGTTACCCAGGAGAAGAGGCTGACCACCACCTTCCTACAACCACCTTTCAGGGAGTTGTAGAGAGCAATGAGGTCTCCCCTCAGTCTTCCTTTCTCCAGGGTGAAGACCCCCACTCCCTCAGCTGCTCCTCACAGGACTTGTGTTCAAGACTCCTCACCAGCTTTGTTGTCCTTCTGTTGTCTTCCCTCATGCCAAATGCAAGCAGCACTCTTGAGAGGCTGGAATTCAGCTTACAGGAGCTGGAAGCTGCTCCAGAGGCTGCTTCTCCTCCAGTGTCCTCCACCCTTTCCTGCAGCCAGGCTTACCAAAGCTCCCACAGTGCTCTTTTCAAGCGAGTTGTTTGAAAACAGCAAGGAGAGGAGGCTGTGAGGGGAAAAAAAACAAACCCACCAAAAGCAGGCTTTGAGCAAAAAGCCTCCAGTTCTTGTCACACTGATCCTTGCAGCCATGCTTACCCTTCCCCATGTCTATCAACTCTCCCCTTGCTTTTTCCACTAACACACTGGCCCCTGTGGCCAGCCCAGAGCTCGTTAAACAAACCCAGCTCTGGTTCAGAGGTTGAGGCAGGCAACAGGACTTATGGCTGAGGAGGTGGAAGGGAGGAAATTGCAAACCTGTATTTAAGCCACTCTTTGGAGTGATCTAAAGCAGCCACTAAGCCCAACAGCTCCCTCATTTCCTGCTCCTCGCAGTGTTTCTGCCCCGAGGTTTGTTGATGCTGGCTTGTGTTCAAGAACCTGAAGAAATTGTACAAATCCTCCTGTGCCACGATGCAAAGTGACCTCTGCATGCTAACAGGATTGGAAAGGAGGCATGACAGGGGAGAGTGCTCTGATTAGCATCCTCAAAACGTGGGTGAAACCGAGACAGGGCCTCACACACCGACACCCAGCAGTTGTGTCTTGCTGCTCAGCACTGGTTCTGGTCTGCAGAGGAGGATTTGATTGTTACTGACATTACAGGGTCTGGAGACAATGTGGGCTGAGGTGCTGTGCAAGTGTGGTGGCAGAGCCAGAGGCTGCTCTTTCCCGTGAGCCATCCCAAACCTTCCCACTCAGATGGTGAGTTCAGGCTTTAACAGACAGAAAATAAGGGGCTAGCTCAAAGCTGCACAGCTCAGTGCCCACTGCCCAGCCCCATGAGACCCTGGTCTCACTGACAAACTCTTTATCTTGCTAAAACGAGGTAAAGAAGGAGAAAATATCTGAGAACAAGGGAGCAAAGTGATACAAACTTAGCCTGCAGAGGAGAGGGGTACCTGTGCAGCAGCCCCCAGCATGAAGACAGGCAAAGATTGAGGATCCTGCTGGCAGAGAAGACAAGAGAGTCCAGCGGGCTGCCTGGCACTGCCATAAACACAACCAACAGCCTCATCTGGCAGCCTGGTGCCAGCAGCCACCACTGCTGGGCTGCTTCATGCCTCCCTGCATCCTTCTCCCCATGTATCTAGTTCTTTTAAGTGGCTGTAAAACCCATCTGTCATCTGTAGCAGCTCGAGGGGGACAGGCAGAGGGGACTGAGCTGTCCCAGTCAGGAAGCTGCTGGCCCCCATCGACCATCTTCACTTTCCTGGGACTTATTTATTTATTACTTATTTACTTCTTGGGGGGGGTGGGGGGGGGGGTGGGGAGCAAACCTCTGGCGTCAGCGCTCTGCAGAGAGCCTGCTTACAGCTCCAAAAAGCACTTCTATTATTCTCAGGCCATTTGGTAGTGGTTGCTATGGAGATCAAAAGCAAAATGGCATGCAAATCAACACCAGCCCCACGCTCAATAACAACGGGAAAAGGGCAGCCGGAAAAGAAGGGGAAAAAAAAATTAATAATAATAAACCCACTTGAAATGCTTCAAACCTGCATTGCTGGGCTGTGATTAGATCTAGAAGGCAAGAAAAATACCCCTAATGGGTTACACCAAAGGGCTTGAAAAATACAACTGAGTTGTGGCCTGTGTGCTGGTTTCAATATAACCTCCCTCCACATCCACACATGCCCATGTATATATAGATATTAAAGTGGAGCACACACTTTATAGTGATAAATTTATGCAATGATTTCCCCCTACAAGCTCCTTTTTTTTTTTTTTCCCCTTTCTCCAGTCTGCAGACACTCCCTGCACAGCTGCCAGCCTCCCATCAGCAATCTGTGGTAGCACTGTGTTGTAAACCAATCTCATCCTGACTCTCCTGTCCTCCTTCTCCTCCCCAGGGAGGGGTGGCACAGGCTGTCATTTCAAGCTGTGCTGCTGTACAGGTAGGAATGTAGGCAGCACTGCTGCTCTGAGGAGCTGCCTGTGCATATTCAGTTCTGCCCATCTGAAAAATGCACTCCTGCCAGCAATTTCATAGAATCACAGAATCATTTCAGTTGGAAAAGACTTTTAAGATCTTCAAGTCCAACCATTAACCCAGCACTGCCAGGTTACCACTAAACCACATCCCTCAGCACCATATCTACATGGCTTTTAAATCCCTCCAAGGATGATGGTCCTGCCATTGCACTGGGTGGTCTGTTCCAGGGCTTGACAACCCTTTTTGGCAAGAAATTGTTCCTAATGCCCAACATAAACCCTCCTTGGTGCAACTTGAGGCTGTTCCCTCTTGTCCTAATGCTTGTTTCTTCAGAGACTGACCTCTACCTGTCCCCAGCCTCCTTCCAGGGAGTTGTAGAGAGGCAGAAGGTCGTCCCTCAGCCTCCTTTTCTCCAGGCTGAACAAACCCAGTTCCCTCAGCTGTTCCTCACAGGATTTGTTCTCCAGACCTTTCACTAGCTTCAGTGCCATTCTTTGGACATGCTCCATCCCCTCAATGTCCTCCTTGGAGTGAGGGGCCCAAAACTGAACCCAGTATTTGAAGTGAGACCTCACCAGAACTCAATTTCCCCACAGCTCAAGAGCCTATGGAGAACAAGCTTGGTTTTAACATTTGGGAGCTGCACCTAGCACCAGCTGCCTGTTTTGGTCACAACTTCTACCCTTAGGTGTTGCAATCACTAAGATAAATGTAAGGGTGCAGATGCAAGTGTTGAGAAATGAGATTTTTGGGTACTCTGGAGCTGGCTGCCTGGTGTCACAGTCTCACAGTATATCAGAGGCTGGAAGGGACCTCAAGAGATCATCAGGTCCAACCCCCCTGCCAGAGCAGCATCACTTAGGGTAGTCCAAACAGGAATGCATCCAGGTGGGTTTGGAAAGTCTCCAGAGAAGGAGACTCCACAACAACCCTGGGGAGCCTGTTCCAGTCCTCCATCACCCTCACTGTAGAGTTTCTCCTCATGTTCCCATATGTTCCTTGTCTTCTCACTGTGAACCACCGAAAAGAGCCTGGCCCCCTCCACTTGACACCCACCTCTCAGATATTCATGGACATTGATCAGATCCTTCTAAGTCTTCTCTTTTCCAGACTAAACAGCTCCAGGGCTCTTAGTCTCTCTTCACAGGGGAGATGCCCAAGTCCCCTAATCATCTTCATGGCTCTCCATTGGACTCTCTCCAGAACCTAGTATCATGGGTTCTGTTTTTTCCAGGGCATAGAATCATAGAATCAGTCAGGGCTGGAAGGGACCACAAGGATCATTAGTTCCACACCCCCCTGCCATGGGCAGGGACACCTCACATGGATCAGGCTGGCATGCAGGACCCCAGCCCTGCTGTTGGCAGAGGGAGGCTGTTCACTGAAGGAGCAGCTCTTGAGCATTTTGTTTTCCCTTCACTGTTAACAGGCAAACTCAAGCTTTCACACAAATCAAGCCTGCTTTGAAGACAGAATTACTCATTTTTCACAGGCCTGCCCACAGCATTACAGCTACACCACTTAGTGCTTCAGAAATATGAATGAATTTGTTCTGTGCCACCACAGGCACCATTAGCACCACAGCCTTTATCTATACAGACAGGGAACAAAGGCTTGGGAGAGAAAAGCAGCAGGCATTTGGGGTGAGGCTACTTGGTTTTTCCAGGTATGCATTAGACAAGGGTACATTTCCTCAAGGGATGTACCTTGCCAATTCCACCCCTAAAGCAGAGCCCAGCAATCCAAGCCAAAAAAGAGGGCAACACATAACTGAGTGCCCATCAGTGAAAAGTTTGGCCAAGGGACTTCAGATGAGTCCTGTGAATGGTGATTTTCCAAAGGCTTCAAACTCAGACTAGCAAAAGCCAATGCTTTTCCACAAAAAAATCCAGCTCCTACCAAATTCCAGGAACTTTTTCCAAAATATTTTGGGTATGTTTATGCACAAGGCCCTTGGTGACTGCTGGATGTGACCGAGCTCCAGCAAAGCAGCTCATAAAGGAAGAACTGCAAGATTGGTTTCTGGAATAAAAAGCAGTGCAAAGGAGAAGGAGGAATGATGGACAAGTTGGTCCCTAGAACAAAGACTGGAACCAAAACCAGAGGAGAGTTGCCCTTAGCTCAGAGTAACCTCCCTGGTGATACAGAATCATAGAATCATTAAGGTTGGAAAAGACCTTTGAGATCATCAAGTCCAAACATCATCTAACTCTGCATCTACATGAGAATTTCCATCTACAAAGGGCCATGGATGCTTGCTGTGCAAAGGCCTCACACACAGTCCTTTCTTGTGTACTTCCCAAAGTACCATAAATTCCTGCCTTGTTTTTAGCAAGCTCTTTATCAAACCTCTGTACTGTCAACACACACCACTTCTCCATCCCTTAAACCCAGTGCTATAAGCACACCATGCTGCAGCATGGTGGAATCTTCTTCAAGTCCTTATTTTGAACCTGTTTTAAAGCCCTCAAATGGAAAGTGCTGCAGAAACACCAAATGATTACCACCAAAGACACTCCAAAGCCAAGCACTGGGCTCCGAGAACAGGCTTGAAGTGGCTTCAGCACAGCTAAAGAGCGAGCGAGCAGTACCCTGTGCATCAAGCAAGTGCTCTTGGCACTGCTGTAGGAAAAAAGGGTTTGAGGGGCATGGTGAGAGTATTGGGAAGAGCTGGGCTGGTGCTGTGTCCTGCCATCCCTACTGCTGCCAACATGTGCCAGGGAGGGCTGTGCCCTGGCTGTGGAAACTGTCCGGGATAAGAAAACATGGAGAAATTGCTGCCTTGGAGGCTGGTGGGTTAGGGGTTTTTTAAATACTGGTTTTATTTTAAGCCAGACTCACTCCTAGCAGGGTTCAGATTTAAGCTGTTTCAAACTCTGCCTCCATCCTGAATTTCAGACCCTCATTTTCAGGCTGCTAAGGTGTTGAAGACAAGGCATGGTTTTGTTTCCCAGCAGCACGGTTGGATGAGAGCACTTGAGCCCAGCAATTCAGAACTGTGTGTTTCCAGTGCAAAAATCCCATTTCTCCTCCTCACAGGAGCCAGCTAACTTCTCTTTGGGGTGCTGAAAACAAATTATTTCTGGGCAAAAGCTTTTAACCTCAGTCATGCTTCCCTCTGCTTTGAAGCATCCCAGTGCCATGAAGCTCTGCTGCATAGAATCATAGAATGCACTGGGTTGGAAGAGACCCCTGAAGGCCACCTTGTCCAACCCCTGTGCAGTGAGCAGGGACATCTTTAACCACGTCAGGTTGCTCAGAGCCCCATCAAATCTGACCTCCAATGTCTCCAGGAATGGGGTCTCCATCACCTCTCTGGGCAACCTATTCCAGTATTTCACTACCCTCATTGTGAAGAACTTCTTCCTAATGTCCAACCTAAATCTACCCTGCTCTAGTTTAAAACCATTGCCCCTTGTCCTAGTGCTATGTGTCCTTGTCAGCAGTTGGTCCCCAGCCTTCCTGTAGGTCCCCTTCAGGTACTGAAATGCTGCTGGAAGGTCTCTCCAGAGCTTTCTCTTCAGGAAGAACAACCCTAACTCTCCCAGCCTGCTTTCATAGGAGAGGTGCTCCAGCCCTCTAATCATCTTTGTGACCCTGCTCTGCACCTGCTCCAGCAGGTTCAAGTCCTTCCAGAGCTGAACACAGTACTCCAGGTGAGGTCTCAACAGAGCAGAGCAGAGTGGCAGAATCACCTCTCTGCTAGCCACACTGCTTTCAATTCAGCCCAGGAGGCAAGTGGCCTTCTGCATTGCAAGAGCACACTGCTGGCCCACCTCCAGCTTTTCATCCACCCATACCTCCCAAATTCTTTTCTGCAGGGCTGCTTTCAATCTCACCATCCCCCAGCCTGCATTGATAATGAGGATTGTATCCCAATGCCCGTGTCCAGCCACGTGTGCCTCCTTGCTCCAGCCATCACAAGACCCTATCCACCTCCTCTAAAATAGAAATGGGTAGATTCAAATCGGATGTTAGGAAGAAATTCTTCCCCATGAGGGTGGTGAGACACTGGAACAGGTTGCCCAGGGAGGTGGTGGAAGCCTCATCCCTGGAGGTTTTTAAGGCCCGGCTGGATGTGGCTCTGAGCAACCTGATCTAGTGTGAGGTGTCAGGGCCCATGGTAGGGGGGTTTCAACTGGCTGATCCTTGAGGTCCCTTCCAACCCTAACAATTCTGTGATTCTATTTTAAGCCCAGGCTAAGCCTCTGCTTTGGCAGTGCCTTTGCATTCCTGAAGGAGTTAATTGGGAACCATCTCCTCTGCCTCATCAGCGTCGGAGCCCTTGCTGAAGCGCGGCGGCGGCGCGTGGAACGCACACCTTCCTAATTACGTTTATTCACAGAAATCAAAAGGAGAGGGAAGCAGTTGAGTAAAGGTCACATTAATAATACAGGCTGAAAGAAAGTCTGCAGGTGGATATTTTTCATTACAGGCACATTTGACTGAAGGGGATGGTTCAGGCTCGGATTGGCAGTGGTGCTCTGGGAGGCCAGCAATACGAGCAGGGAGATTTAGCTGTTTTTCTTGTCATCACCTGCTGTCTGCTGGAAAGCTGCCTTCTTCCCAAGAAATGCCAAAGCCCCTCCATGTGCTCCAGCCTCTCACATGGCCAAGGTATCAGAGAAGAGCCATTTCTGCCTCCATTATGGCTGTCAAACTCATGCCAACCTCTGCTTCTGCGTCCAGAGGGGACTGATACAACATCCCCTTTACTATGCCCAGACTCAGCCACCCCAGGGCTGCTGTAACTCCAGCAAGAGCCTTCAGTGGATAGAGCTACCACTGCCATCAAAACAATCACTTGAGGATAACTTCTCAAGTTGCCAGGTCCATGCCCAAAGACTTCATCTTTGCTACTATTTCTGGGACCAGCCAGCCCTGTAATCCAACCTCACTGTGGTGTGCGGAGAGCATCAAATTGACTGAAGGGATCTGGGGTATAAAAAGCCCTTTCTGCCCCATTTTTCTAAGCACAAAATGGCAATAAACTGAGATTTAAGAATTTGCTTATTGGATTTGGATGGCTAAAGAAGAATGCATTGGCCAGTCCTGCAACATCCCATCCAAACCCCTTATGCTACACACGAAATCTTCCCACACATCTCACACATGCAGCTCCCTCAGTTTCTTGGTTTTCCCTTTATTCCCATTTTCCCCAAAGCACCTTTTCTTCAAGACCAATGTTCAGTACTCCTTAAGACCACTTCAAAGGTGGATGATAATGAAATAATGAACAGGTGGGGAGGTGCCCAGCCATCACAGGAGGTGCCAAAAAAGCTTCTGGGAGCTGCTTAACCTGACAGCTACTGCAGACAGCCATCCCCATCACAGCTGTCTGAACAACACATTTGCCAATTAAGTTAATACACTCAAATCCCTCCTATCCACTAGAAAGGGCAGAGCAAATCCAGGTGAAAGAGAAGGGGAGTCTTACAAGCCTCCTATGTGTCACATGGCAGAAGAACAAAGGTAAAAGGGAAAAAAAAAGAAAGAAAGAAAAAAAATCCATTGAAACCCACCAATAAGTACTGCAAGGTATTGGAGGCCACATTTTATACCCTGGCCTGCAGCTCTGCACGGAGGGCAGGGCCAGGAATGTGTCCAGGAATGGGTACATGACATGGCTCCTTGCAATGGGATTTTGAGAGCTGAGTGGCTGCACAGATATTTCAGACAAAGCAAAGCTGAAATTCCACTACTTGGACCTGCTCAGGGCTGGGTGTGCACAGCCCTGAGCTCTCAGCTCAGGTACATGATGGTGCTGCAGTTGCTGTGGGACACTGCAGATAGGAAAACAGCCCTTAAGGGTAAAAACTATTTCTGAAGATCCTCAAAAAAAGGAGCTATTACAGAGAATCTGGGTCCTTAGAAAAAAACATTTCAGGCTGAAGGAGCAGCTTGTGTTCCCTCAAGCCTTTGCTTTTTCCAGCTACAACAGTTAGTCCAAAAAAAAGAAAATCCCCCAAACCAACAAAACTAAAAAACATCCCCCCAAAAAAACCCAACCAACCAACCCACCCCAAACCAACAAAACCCACAAAATGTGTTTGCTGTTCTTATGCTCTTTGCCTCTGTTTTGAGCTACCTTGGGTTCAGACCATGGCTCCTGCCCCATATGGAAACCGCCAAGGCTGCTGGTCCAGGAGCTGCTTGCTGCTCATGAGCATCCTTCATTCCCAGGACTCTGTTGAGGCTGGCTTAGATACTTATCACAGTTTTAGCATAGGGTAGTGATGTCCCCACTCTCCGCCAGCAAAGGAGGCAGCATCCTCCTGGAGGTGCTTGGTCAGAAGCCACCAATGGAGAGCAGGTGTCTGCTGGGCAGGGACAAGGATCTCCCTAGAGTGGACAAACAGAAGCTGTAGCAGGCATGACCCACCTGCAGAGAAAGTCTGGGTGAGCTGGGTTTTGGTCTGCAAAAGGCTGAAAGAGGTGGAAATAATCCAGGCTGCTGTAATGAACCTAGCAGGCAATTGTTTCCCATGTCCTTAGGGACATCACAAAGCCATCAGCTTAATTTGCAGGAAGGACTTACAGGAATGAAAGAAAAAAATATATATACACAGTACAGATTTGGATCTATCCATTAAATATATATACACTTAGTGTCATTTCACCTGTATATATTAGCTGTATAATTAATAAACATAAAATACTTTAATATCTTGGTATGAATAATAAATACATTCATTAAATGTATAATTAATGCACCTTCCCATGCACACACACATATACATGAAGGAAACCCCTTTCTGTCTGGAGGCTCTGGTTAAATCCCAGAACCAGCTGTGTGAGGGAGCTGGGGGACTTGCTCCTTTGAAGGTTGTAAAGAACAGGTTGGACAAGAGCACTTTGGTTGTGCCCCTCCTGAGGGCTGTGGAGCATCTCTGGAGGAGAAGGTTTCTGCTCACGCAAAACACAGAGCTCTGCCCCATCCCAGTCTGTGGTCCTGCTGATGCCTACTATTTGTTGCAGGTTTTCTTTCATTTAAAATAAATAAAATAAATTGAAAATGAGACATAAAAAGCTCTCAGCAAAGAGGAGCAAGTGGCAGCTCCCAGTTGTGAGACGGTTTTGTTCCTCTGTCAGGCTGGCAGGGAAAAGCCATGTATGGTGCACAGGGCAAGCACTCACCTCAGGTATAATGGGGAAAGAAAAAGTGGCCCAGGGAATACTTGAGCAGATGAATCAGAGACCACAACACTGCCATCAAGTTCTCCATCTACTGTTGTGGAGATATCCCCTTCCCTAGGCTGGCTCAGGCTTCTACTCTGGAAGGCTGAGAGAGAGGAAAATGAGCCATGCTGCAGAGATGCAGTGGCACATCCCTCCAAGGCTGGACCAAACCCAGCCATGGGGCAAAAGAAGAGGCCTGGTGACAGATGTATGAATAGGGAAGAGGTCACCAGTAGCCATTGAACACCAAGTGAAGGATGCTCTGTGGCCAGGAGCAGGACCAGGCATGGCTGAGGTCAGAGGAACAGGCTGCCCTGGGCCAAGGTGACCCCACAACACCAGGAAAGGCAGAGATAAGTGAGAGGTGGCACTCTCTGCTCTAGGGAGGCATCCTCAGGTGAAATTGGTCTGCCCTCCTTCCTCAGCCACGGGCAAAGGACCTAATAAAGACTGCCAGTGGGTGATGGGTGACTAAGATAGGGAACAAGATACAGTAAATAATGGAGGCAAAACACTTTCACATGGGGGAAGGGGGAAATTTCAGTAAAATATCACCAACCTATTGGAAAACTGAACTGAAATGAATTAGGAGGATGGTTAAAGCATGAGGCTCATATATAACAGCAGAAGGTCTCATATTTATCAAGAGATGTGACCAATTTGCTGCACGAAGCAGGGACATCTGTCAACTCTATGAGCTGCAATTAGCTGCTACTCTGCTACCCAAAAGAGGTCACCAGAAACTACAGGTTCTCCCTTCCTCACAGAAAAACTCTTGGGCTCTGCATTTCCATTAAAAACGATTGCAAGTTCAGTCTTCAACATGATTGAGTGATCTGGTGGAGTGATGGCTTTTGTGTGCCCTGTAGTTTGTCTTGGGGAGCACCAGGTACAACCTGACACAGCCCTGCCAGCTCAAGGGTGCACGGGCTGCGTCTGCCTGCCTCGCCCAGAGAGGTCCGCGCTGGGAACTGGGCTGTGCACAGGACTGGTGCTAGATTTCCTTTTTAATTACCTTTCATTAATTAGTCTTGTGGCTTACAGCATCACTTGAGGGAGCACTCATTGTAGGAGGTCTCGTGTGCAGCTCTAACCTGTCATCACCTGTACTGACCACAGATACTCCTGTGCCCCAGCACATCCTTAAGCTTTGCAGGCATCCTCTGTCACTGCAGGCTGCTGGCACCACCTGGGCTTTGCAACCCCAAAATAAACATTATTTTGGGGCTTTATTTTCTGAGGAACTGTTGAGAGCCCTTTTCTTCAGCAAGGCTGGCAGCTTCTGTACCAAACAAATTTGTATCTCTAACAAATAATCCAAGAGATGAGTTTCACTTCTGCTCAGTAGCAGCCTGTGAGCTGCAGCTTTCTCAAGCTGAGCTAAATATTCTCTTAATGATTTCTGCAAGTATTGCACAGCCTGGCACTGGCTTACAAACTGTTTCTTGCACTGTTCTGACTGCACACAGGAGCCCTGCCACGTTTCCCTGTGAGACGCTTGCAAGCTGATTTCTTGTGCTGATGTCTGTGACCAGACTTCACCTCTCGCTGCCCACAAACCTTCTGGAGGAGCTGAAGGTGTTTGCTGCCTCCTTGCACCAAGGTGGTGTGGAGAGTTAGCAGCAAAACCCCAAAGGGGCCCAGAGCCGGGCAGAGGGAATTGTTTCCTGTTTTGAACTGCTAATTGCAGAACGGGATGAAGTCATGATCAGACCGCAGAGGGAGGGGAAGGAGATGGGAGATAAACAGGTCTGTGAGCTCATGTGCTGCATCAGGTGGTGCCAGCAGATGTGCTGGGGCTGCTACCGAGCTTGTCCTCCCCCTTCCCACTCGCATCAATCCAGCCCTTGTCTGCACCACCTTTTAAAAGCAACTCTTGCTCCCTCTCGACAAATCTTCCCTGCACACATCAGTAATATCAAATTAATTCAATTGAATTAATAACAGTAATTAATTCATGCATATTAGCATAACACCATGCATCATAGATGGAGGCTAATAAATGCAATACTGATTTTCTTAATCGACTTCTTCAGCTGCCATGTGTCTTAGTCAAAGGGAAGCTGTGGGGTCTTCCCCTCTTTTCTAAATACATTCAGGAAAAACAAAACAAAACAAAACATAACAAAAACCTAACAAACCACCTAAGAGACCCAAAGGTATTTCTGATTCAGAATGTACTTCTCCTGCAGCAATGAAGTCAACAAGTGTGGGCTTTGAACTCTCCGTTCCCTGCAACCTGGCCAGGTCACAGGCTGTGGTCTGGGGATGTTTGAAGATCACCTTGCAAGTGTCCCCTTACAAGGCTCTCTGACTTCAGAAGCAGAGAAAGGAGCAGGAGTGACCAGTGACCACTGTAATAATCATATATCTGGATATCATTTTCTCCTCTCACACGTGGTTATTAAGAGACGATGCAGGTCTTAAAGCTAGAACCTTTTGCTCTGGGAAAATTGTATGTGACACTTTACATACGGATTAGATAATTAATGTATGTCCTGATTTCTTCCACCATAACATAAAAAGGGTGAGAGCAGTGCTATAATTCCAGATAATTAAAGAGTGAACGAGTTACAGTAGCCTCCACTGCAGTGGGAGTGCTGCCCACTGTCATTAGTGCTGGAGAAGCTCTCTCCATTCTTCACACCTCACCATCAGCTGCACTCTGCTCCCCAGGGTGCCATCCAGCACCATGGCTGTGGCATCTGCTGACTCTTGCCACTGCTGTTGCTGACCACTGCCCTCAAACACAGGGGCCAGTTCCCTTCCTGCGATTTGAAAATGCTGAGAGGACCCCGGACTCCCAGTAGCTAAACTGCAAAACACAGCCCAGGAAGCAACCAAGTTGGTTTTGCTTCAAGCAGATGAGCTCATCCCTGTGGGGTCTGGGCTGCTCTGCACAGCTGGGCACTCAGGGCTTGGACTGAGGGCAGCCAGCTGTGGCAGGCATGCTGAGCCACTTCACTGCTTCAGAACCTCAGAGTGCCCAGTAAATAGCTCAACGGCTCCAGCTCATAGCACTTCTACTTCTAAACGACCTAAGGGCATCAGGAAGGACAAGTGCAAACCTGTGTTGGGTACACCAGCCTGGCAGAGCAGGAAGAATCAGGATCATGCTAGAATGGCATGAAAGCTCCCATAAAAGGACTAGCAGGAAGGGCTGCAGGGCAGGACCATGGCAACACCAGAGCAGCTTGCAGGGGCCCTGGTCTGGCCAAGAGTGGGCATCACCTGTGTGGCCTGGTGAGGCTAGCCAGACCCAGAGCACCCGGGTGAGCACAGCAGGGGAGTTCAAGTGTGTCTGTAGACATTAGAGATGCAGCAGGAGAAAACAGATCCCTATCAGCAGCAACATTTCTCATGCTTGCACTGAGCCAGATTTGCATTAAGCCCAAACTAGTTTTTTCCAGCGAGGCAGGCGAGATGTGCTCATTTAATGTAAAGAAAATGCATGCCTGTGCATGGGCACAGAGTATCTTTTCAAATCCCTGCAGGACCTCCCTGCCTGCTGTGATCAAACATTAAAATCTAGAGCTGTCACTAAGCAAAACAAACACAAACTGTCTGTGCTTTCATCTGCACAGCATCCTGCACCGTGCCCCACCACTGTGCTCTTGCCTCCCCCAGGGCTCCCTGCCTGCACCCACTGCTGCCCTGGGCCTGGCTGGGGGGGACAACAGCAGCACCCAAGACACACTGCAGTGTGACACTGCACTCCTAACAGCCAGTAGTGTCTTGGTTTGATCTCGTAGCAGGAAAGCACTGGCCCGGTTTTAGCTTGGTGCAGCCTTTAGTGGCTCTCTGTCCTGAGTGGGTGCAATGCCCATTTACTGTTTGCCCCCAGAGAGTGAGCAAATATAAGCAACTAACTCTTGAAGGCATGCAAGAAGCCCCGGGGTGAGCAGGGTGGGTCACAGGGCAACGTCCCCCTTCACTTGTCACATCTGTGTGTCTCAAACCTCCCTCTTCCTGTGCAGCTGAGCTCGGTTCCCAGAATAAAACAAAACAAAACACAAAAGCCACCCAGCCCAGCTGCAGAGCTCTCAGACAGGCTCATCTCATTTACTGTGGCTTGAGCACAAATTCACTCAGGAGAGGAAAGCAAGGGCCATAGGTGAATAATTTCCTCTTTTGGGCTCCTCGCTCCATCTCGCCGCGCTGCTTTCTGCAGCCTTTGTTTACCCGAGCAGCTGCTCCTCCATCACATCACTCAACATGTCTTAAGTGCTCACTGCTCTCTCCCAGCTCCCCAGCATCCTGACAATTTTGTATTTAAAACAC
The DNA here is from genome assembly GCF_027791375.1 of Indicator indicator. Lineage (NCBI taxonomy): Eukaryota > Metazoa > Chordata > Aves > Piciformes > Indicatoridae > Indicator > Indicator indicator. Next base: position 5,541,306 of record NC_072038.1, read on the forward strand.
TAATAATAATAACAATAATCATAATAACCCAGACGTGTTATTGTTTCTCCTCCTGCAGGATCTCCTAAGGCTGCGGAAGTCTCCAACGTCTGACCGCAAGCCTGATAGATGCTTGCCTTCAGCCACGCACTTTCTTGTGCCACCTTTGAAATATGTATGCACATGTTATGCAGTGTGGATGCATATCAATGCCATATCTACCTTTGCATATTAAATCATTGCCACATCTTCCCTGGCAGTAAAATATGCAGAGCATATGCTAAAGACAGCGTCTTCCCCACCGAACCAGAGCAGCCCTCCCTCTGCGTGCTCTCCCCCCAGCACAGGCTGCCAAGCCCAGGTATTTCAGCCCCTCTCCTTTGTTCTGATACAAGGAGAGGTTTGGTTTTTGTTTTGGGTCTCCCCCCCCTCTCTATTTCCTCCCCCCACATTGCTTTCACAGTTTTAAGCTGGAGTTGTAGCCTAACACCTCCTCTCTTTTATCAGAGGGAGGACAAATAAGAGAGACTATGGGAAAGGTCCCTGAAATAACAAGCCAGCAGGAGCCTGGGATTGTCTTCACTGTATTTACCCTCTCACATTACACAGACTTGCAGAGGCAATCAGGGATTTCAGACCAACCTTAAGCCCTGCCATTACTGCTACCCCATCTCCTATTTTTACACCTGAACAGTCAAACCTGCCTGACACAAGATTTGAGTCACAAAAGGGAGGAATGAGATAGTTCTGATGGAGATTGAGAGTATTCACTTGGATAATCACTGGGATAAAAGCCAGAAATAAGAATAATCTATTTTGGGGCATAAACCAGCAACCAGGTGCTGGGATTAGGCAAAAACCTCTTATTGTCAAGGTCTGCTCCTTAGAAGGGGCCTTAGTCTTGTTCTTGGCAGCTGCAGATTTGCGCTACATAGAGTCAAGACCCCACAGCCTCTCCTGGTATGGGGGTTCCCTTTCTGCTGGTTTAAGAGAACTGCAAAAATTTACAATAGGGTCACCCAAATTCACACACAAAATGTGTGCCCACCTCCTGTGTGGAGTAACAGAGGTGGTTTGCCCAAAATAATCCCTTGGTCATCCTAACTACTCATACAAGGAGGTGTCAGATCTGGAAGCAGGGAAAGGGGCACGCACCAAGGAAGCAAATGGGCCCTGAGATGGCTACTCTAACATTATAGATGTTGTAAGGCAAGTTATCATTATTGCTAATATTATTATTAATAACAATAATATCCAAAGCTACCCAAACCACCAATCCTCCAGTCCCTGTCCTGCTGTGTCAGCACGCTGTCCTGTCTCTGTACACACCAAAGCTCTCCCAGACCATGGAAGAATGACAGACAGCTGGCACTGCATTGTGCACATCTCTGCAAAGCCTCCTCTCCTCCCCTTTTCTTCTTGGCTAACTAGACCAAGGTTCCACGTCCTCCTGTTCCAGTGACAACACCTTGCCACACTCAGCTGTGCTGGGTAATTATCATCTCATCTGCTACTGCTCCTCTCCTACCTGTAGGCTTTTGTGTTTCTCAGGCATTTCTCTTCCACACAAACTTCTTCTCTCCTCCTTCCCCCATCTCTCACTCACCCTAATTTTGCAGATTAGAGAAAAGAAGTGAGAAAAGCTGTCACTGTTAAAGGGAGCTCTAATAGAGCAAGAGAACAGCACAAGCCCTTTTGTTTCTCTGCCAGATGTCAAAAGGAGCAGGATTAGTGAGAAGCTTTCTCTCCTCAGCTCCCAGGTGGCTGCTTTCTCCCGCAGGTATTGACCCACTCATCTTTCCTTGCTCCACAAAGTCCCTAAGGACTCCTGAACCACACCTGCAGGGATCCCTCAGACCTGCTCTATCACCCCAGCACTGGGAGGAGAGAGGTTCAGATGCCATGCTTGATGCTCCCCATCTTTCGTCCCCATCATGTAACACAACACTGGGGTGTGAGGCAGCAGCCTCCAAAGCAGCTGCTGGACCCATCCTCACTCTCTGCTGCTAAAAAAAGCAGGCTGGGAGGGGCTGTTTTGTGGAAGAGCCTCTCCCTCCTGGCTGTCATTGCTGTGATATTCCAGGAGCAGAGGGACCAGGCTGGTTACATTGTTGGGCCCATTTCCACCCACAGCCACCTTCTTTTCAACTACTGCCTGCCTCAGGTCAAAAAATGCTTGACCCCTTTCACCCACCAAGAACGTGCTGGGCTTTAACCTGTGGCAGGTCAGCAAATCCTTCCCTCCTGAACTTCTTCCCTAGAAAGTAAAGTCCCATGAAAGTCATGCAAGAAGTCAAGTAAAGCCCAGAAGAGCTCAAACTTCCAATGGCATCATGTGTCCTACAAAACCACACCAAGAAAAAAAAAAAATAATCTCTGATCCCCTCCTGGTGCCCCATTCTTCAGCACTGGCAGGAGCCAAGGCAGGCTAGCGCATCCCTGGTGGTCACCCAACCAGAAGCACAGGTGATACCAAGGTGACACGTCTGACAGGTCATTCTGAGCCACCTCTACCCAGTGGGAGATGATGTCCCCAGCCATGGGGCCATTACCTTGCTCTTGGCAGATGACAGTAGCAGAAAGCTGAAGCAAGGCAAGGCAAAATGCAATTAGGTACATTTTAAAGCCAAGGTGTGAGGCCATCCTTTCATTTGCTGGAACTGCACAGCAAGCAGCTCATTAGGCACCCAGGTGTGCTCAAGAGCAGAGTCAGCATGATGACAGCTGACTTTTGGCCCCAAGGAAGACAAGGCAACCATCAGCTAAACTCACACTGCTGGCAAAGGGCATCAGTAAACCAAGCCTAGGGACAAGCAGAGATGAGAAACTGACACTTCACAGCACTGCTTCCCCAGATTTTAGGAGGAGGTGGTTCTCTCTTTGCAGGGAAACAATAATAATAGAAGGAAATACAAGTAATTAGAAACAGAAAGTCTGTGCCAGCATGACCACAGCAAGCTTCATGTCCCATAACACCACAAACAAAGTCTCCATGCAGAGGACAGTCCTTTGGCAGTGGCTTGGCCACCAGAGCAGCAGTTTCACTTGCCCAGAGCACCATCCACAGAGCCAGGATCATCTCTGCTGCAGCAGCATCTCATGTCCTGCAGCGTGTGAAGATGCAGCACGGAAGCCCATGGTGGGCTCCAACCCTCTCTTGCTGCAGCTCTCTGCAGGTTGGACTTTGATGATCCTTGAAGTCTTTTCCAACCTTACTGATTCTGTGATTCAGGTCTCCCTGCCCTCCACTCCCCCTGCAAGGTCTTTGCATCTGATTTTTCCCAGTTCCTGGGGAAGGGGATTTTTCATTAGCGCTTGTGTTCCTCTCCGTCTTTCAGGATGAATCATTGGTGTTTTAAGCACACAGCAAAGATTTATGCAGTAATAGATGTGGGGAATAGCTGTGGCTCCAGGGTCTCAGAACAATAATACATAATTCAGAAATTAATACAGGGTAGCAAAGACAATGGGATTTGGAATGAACATTATCGGCCGAAGCAAAAGGAAAACTCCACAGGCTCATCATGTGCAGATGCTTCCACTATCCACACACCCAATTATAACTTCAGCTCTTACAAAGGGAACTGACTTAAACCATTAAATCTTTATTATTTTTTTTTCCTTCCCTGTGGTGGGAGGGGGAGTGGGAGTGCAGATTCCTTAAAGATAGAGAGTTTAAATTAAGCTTTAAAACTGTGACTGAGCAAGATTTAATACTGACAATTAGCCTGGACAAACAGTTAATCGTCCTGCAGGCATAATTTATATGTTCTCTGTGCAACAGGGAGAGAATGTCAGCACATTGCACTGCAAATTAGTGCAATAAAAGAATCTCATAACCTCTAACAGCTCGGCTGTCTGACAAAGAGAGATCATTCCTCTGCTCTCCATGCTGTTGCCTAGCCACACTCCCATCACCCTGGGCTGCTGCTCTTGCCTATTAGACTTTATTTCCCAGCCATGCCCTGTTGCCTGGACCTTTCTGCCAGCCACTCTGTTTGGGGAGACTTCTGCCAGATCCACTGGGATGAGCCAGGTTGGAGGTTTGGTGAGAAAAAGGTAAAAATAATCAACAAGCATCACTACAGGACACAGAGATAGTTCAGATCCTGGATTAGCAAAGGGATTAAACATGAACTGAAGGGGCAGGCTAAACTGTACTCAAAAGCCAGGTTCAGGCACTGCCTTTCCCAGCTGGGCTTTAGCAAGTTCAAACTTGAGCTGGGGTGGTGGTAAGGAGACTTGAGTTCTACCAAGTCAGATATTTTGGCTAAAACATACAACTGAGGCCAGTGAACAACACAAAGGTTTGGGTTTTTTTCCATCTCTTTGAAGAACACTGCCCAGTACTGATGTGTCTAGGCCAGAGTAACAAAACCCACCCATACTGGCTGATCTGCATAGTTTCATTCGGTAAGAACACATAGACTGAAACGCTTTCGAGCAGGGCATGGTTCTATCTCATTCTTTATATTCACATCCTAAATCTCCTTCAGAGGAAGCTAGATACGCACTTGAGTTTCACTATAGGTCCAGTGGCTACCTCTACAATCCATGTCCTGTCACAGCAGAAGGTAGGTAAGGAAATCATAGAACCGTGGAATAGTTTCAGTTGGAAAAGACCTCTAAGATCACCAAGTCTCTCTGCCAGCTTAACACAGGCATGGCCATTAACTCATGTCCTGAAGTACCATGCCTACATGTTCTCTTAAACCTCCAGGGATGGTGACATCCACCACTGTTCCAAAGCCTGTCCGCTCTTGAAGGAAATTGGTCCTAACCCAAACCTTCCCTGGTACAACTTGAGGCCATTTCCTCTTGTCCTATCACTTGATATTAGGGAGAAGACACTGACCCCACCTCACCACCTCCTCCTTTCAGGGAGCTGCAGAGATCCAGAAGGCCACTCCTCAGCCTCCTTTCCTCCAGGCTGAATACCCCCAGTTCCCTCAGTCCCTCCTCTCAGATTCTGTTCTCCAGACCCTTCACCAGCTTCGTTGTCCTTCTCAAAACCCCCTCTAACAACACAGTCCATACCCAATATGACTGTTTCAAGAGTATTATGGCAGTGGAGGCTTTCACAATGACTTACTGACCCAAACTATCGAACACCATCCCCATGCCTACACTGGCACAAATGAACTCCTCTAGAAATAGCTAGGACTGAGGGAGACGTATATTACACACTCTGCAAATTTGCTGAGGAACTTTTACAAGAGGGCTATAGAAAATTAATTATTAATAAAAATCAGCAATATCTTTTCCCTTATCTCCTACTAATACCAGACAGGTGGCCTGCACTGCTCTTTTCTTCCATACAAATGTCTTTTCCTGGCTATAAAGCTTTGCCTTTCTGTGCTAAAGGAGCCTATGGGAGGCTGCTGTGTGCAAAGAATTTGTTTTAAGAAAGGCAAAACGTTAGAGCCCTCGGAATTAGTTACTAACCAGTGGGAGACACTGAGGTATTGGCCAAAAAAAATACATAAATTCATTTTATTCAAGTTTATCTTTCTTTCCTGTGAAATTAAATTTGCATTTCTTTTGGGGTAGAAGAGAAAGGAAGTGGGGAATTAAAGTCCAGAGAAAGCTAGTGCAGGGATAACATATAAAACTCCACTGGGACTTCCATCTCTTAGGCACAGCAGGAAACTCAACACAGATTTACTTAAAATAGGTTAACAAGGCAGTTTGCCATCCTCTTCTTTTAGCACTAGAGGACTCTGCTTTCGAAGGACACAATTAAAGGCAAGGAGGAAGAACCAGGACTCAGCAGCGCAATTCCAGCTCCAGCACTCCCTTCAGCAGCACTCAGAGGAAATAATGTCTTTCTGCTTCATTTCAGCTATCAAACACGAGATAAGAGCAGGGCAAGCAAAACACAGGTCTGTGCTCCACACTTCCTGAAGATCTGGTCCCATATCTACCTGCCTCCTAAAGACCTGAGGACGCTTCTACGGGAACTACTTGATGCCCTTCTAGAAAACTGCCCTGCAAGTACAGACCACAGCCTTCATCAGAGCCTTCAAATCCAGCACAACTTCACATGCAGTGCTGGAGGCTTCAGCACAATAAGGGTGCTTTTTAAGATGCAATTTAAGCAAAGTTGAAGTGGAGGAAAAAAAAATCCCAAATACACAAACTGCTTCTTGAGCATTGATCATAGAAGGCTTGGAAGGGACCACAAGGATCAGCCAGTTCCAACCCCCCTGCCATGGGCAGGGACACCTCACACTACAGCAGGCTGGCCAGAGCCTCATCCAGCCTGGCTGCAAACACCTCCAGGGATGGGGCCTCAACCACCTCCCTGGACAACCCATTCCAGGCTCTCACCACTCTCATGGTGAACTTCTTCCTTATGTCCAGCCTGAATCTCCCCACTTCCAGCTTTATTCCATTCCCCCTAGTCCTGTCACTACCTGATAGCCTAAAAAGTCCCTCCCCAGCTTTCTTGTAGCCCCCTTCAGATACTGGAAGGCCACAAGAAGGTCACCTCAGAGCCTTTTCTCCAGACTGAACAGCCCCAACTCTCTCAGTCTGTCCTCATAGCAGAGGTGCTCCAGTCCTCTGCTCATCCTCGTGGCACTTCTCTGGACACCTTCCAGCATGTCCATATCCCTCTTGTTACAGAGGCTCCAGAACTGGATGCAGTACTCCAAGTGGGGTCTCACCAGAGCGGAGTAGAGGGGGAGAATCACCTCCCTTGACCTGCTGGCCAAACTTCTTTTGATGCAGATCTTGGAGGTCTCTTCTAACCTGGTTGATTCTATGATTCTATGATTTATTACTACTTAGTGTTATGGAGAGTTTTCTTCTCAATGCAACCAGAATTCTGGTATTGTTGTAAGGTTGACCCAAGACGCTTATAGTAAGCTTCTAAGCTGAGAATGGAGAATAGGATCATAGAATTGTTTCTCTTGGAAAAGACCTCTGAGATCACCAAGTCCAAACACTGACCTAACACCACCATGCTCACCAAACCACGTCCCAAAGTGCCATGTCTACACATTTCTTGAACATCTCCAAGGATGGTGACTCCACCACCTCCCTGGGCAGTCTGCTCCACTGCCTGATCACCCTTTTGGGAAGAAATTTTTCATAGTATCTAACCTAAACCTCCCCTGGTGTAACCTGAGGCCATTTCCTTGTGTCTTATCACTTGTGACCTGGGAGAAGAGGCTGACCACCAGCTTGCTGCAACCTCCTCTCAGGGAGCTGTAGAGAGCAGCAAGGTCTCCCCTCAGCCTCCTTTTCTCCAGGCTGAACAATCCTCATTCTCTCAGCCCCTCCTCACAGGCCTTGTGTTCAAGACCCCTACACCACCCTCCTTGCCTTTCTCTGGGCATTCTGCAGCTCACTCAAACAAATGAATGGAGCTACATTTGGAAACAGCCCCGTTCCTAGCAAGGCAGAAAGTCATGGCTTCAGCAAGAGTGATGGGAACTCTTGGAAGATGTCTGAGTTTTACTTCATCACCAGGACAGACAAACTCCTTTTCACCCAGTTCTGGAATAGCCCCCTGTCACTTCTCCTGGCAAAGACCAAGGCTAACATCACATAGTTAAAAGTACTTGATTATCACCTGCCAACAAGTGAATTGAAGGCCTGGAGAGGACTGGCTCCTACCAGGATGGATGTAGTGTTGCTAATTAAGTCCAGAAGCACAGCCTGGATGTGCAAAGTGGCTTGTGCAGATGAAGTGTCTTTCACACCTAGTCACTGTGCATTATAAATCTGTTCCAACAAAATTATCCCTTAATCATCCATTTTGTTGAACAAGGTTTCACATTAGTCATTCCCAAAATAGAAGTCAGTGAATGGTCTTTATCCACTTAACGAGGGTGGTAATCATTTTATTCCAACGGGTACAGTCTGTAGCCCACTTACACACTTTATAGTACTGAAAGGATCCTTCTCACAGTTCTAACTTCCAGTGTTGGTTTAATGAGCTCCAGAAAAGGCAAATCACTTTTTAGAGAGCCTGGGCTGTTTTAACCACCTCTGCTTTTCTTACTCTCTGTTGCAACTCTCTACAGATTTAAAATCAAAACCTATTGTACAAACACACTCCCCCCATCCTTGGTACCTGCTGTTAGTTTATTGTGAGGTTTTTCACACCACCAGAGAAGATGCTCTTCAAAGGTCCCAAACTGTGACAACAAAGAGCAGGCAGGCTTCAGAAAAAGAATGAGCTCTACCACCAATTTCTTCCTTAGTAAATCAAATATGTCCTGGAAGGTTTTTATTTGTCATTGACATGGCATTTGGATTCATTTTGAACCTCATGAGGTTCAAGGATAGGCCAAGTGTAAGTATCTGGGTCAGGGCAAACCCTGGTATCAAAGCATGCTAGAAGATGAGTGGATGGAGAGCAGCCCTGTGGAGAAGGACTTGGAGGTGCTGGTGAGTGAAAAACTAGACAGGAGCCAGCACTGTGCACTCCCAGCCCTAACTGCATCCTGGGCTGATCCCCTGCACTGTGGCAGCAGTAGAGGGAAGGGATTCTGCCACTGTGCTCTGCTGAGACCCCACCTGCAGTGCTGGGTCCAGCTCTGGAGTACTCAGCACAGATAAGTCATGGACCTGTTGGAGCACAGCCAGAAGAGGCCACAACCATGATGTGAGGGCTGGAAGCCCTCTGCTGTGAGGACAGGCTGAAAGAGTTGGGATTGTTCAGCCTGGAGAAGAAGGGTGACCTTCTTGTGGCCTCTTGGGACTTGGAAGAGACTGATAAGAAAAATGAGCACAACTTTTTTAGCCTGTTGCAACAGGACAAGGGGTGGTGGTTTGAAAGCAAAAGAGGAAATTTAGACTAGAAATAAGGAAGAAATCCTCTGCACTAAGGGTTGTGAGACACTGGCCCAGGTTGCCCAGATTGGTGACAGATGCCCCATCCCTGGAAACATTCCAGGTTAAGTACCTCTGAGCAACCTGCTCTAGCTGAAGATGTCCCTGCTGAGTGCAGTGGGGTTGGATTAGGTGACCTTTAAAGGTCCTTTCTCAGCCAAACCATTCTGTGATTCTGTGATTTTTAGATAAGGTTTTTTTATTTTACTCACAACTCTGTTGATCTTTTTTTGGGGGGTCTGGAGGGATGAGAGTATACACAGATTAACAACGTGGAATTTGCAAGGAGCTGTAACGGAGGAGAGGGATATAGGTCACATTTTTAGGCTTACAAACATTACAGATGCCTCTTTAAGGAGTTAGTGCTAATGAGCCAGGAAATTATTGCAATGGAGTCAAAACCAGCCTTCTGGTTCTGCAGATCTGGAGAACCAATCTGGAGGTGCCCAAGTGGAAAATGATGTGGCTTGTGGAGGTCAGCATTTCAGGTCAATGTTTGTGAGAGCTGCCTGCCACTGCAGGGACTGCCCACAAATCTATCAGGGCTGAAGTCAGTCACAGTGAGCTGCCTGCGACCTCTGCAAAGATTACAGAGCAGCTGCAATTGCAAGGAAATTGACTGGGAAGGGCAGGGAAGTTTGTATAGGGCTCTATCAGCATGACAAGGTCCTTCCAGCAGATGTGCACCTGCCCAGGTTCAAGGTGCAGTGGGCACTGTCCGTGTTGAAAGGTTATCACCCTCCCCAGGTAAACCAGGAAATCTGCAGGGAGGGAGGGAAAAAATGGAATCTCATGTGGAGGGGGTTTTCTCCATCAGCACCTCTAAAGGGAGAGCTGGGAGTGGAGTCTCCTGCTAAAACAAAGGCACTGGAGGCACTGTTGCTTTGCAAGCTCCAGTCTGATTTGCTTCTCCTTGGAGCACATACAGCTCAGTGTTTTTACTCATTGGTGGTTTGCACCCCTCTGAAGAAAAAAAAAAAAATCCCTATTTTGTGCTGGCTGCCTCAGTATTTAATCTCTTCCATTTTCCAGCCTGCTTCCCATCTTGTTAATTCTCTATTTTCCCATCTGCCTCAGTTTCTGAAGCACCTCTGGATCCAGCAAACCCTGCCAGAAGGGTGGCTGGCAGAGGTAAGACAGCTCAATGAATGGCAGGAGGAAGGAAGTGACATGTTTCAGCTCAGCTACAGGATCAGTGGCTGCAAACTGAGACCTTCTGCAACAGGACAGGAGCACTTCTCCAGGGTCCAGATGACAAGCTTCCCAACACATACTTAGAAAATTCTTAGAGAGGAGGAGATAGGAGAAACTCCTCCTTTCCTCAGCACAGGAGGCCACTGAACATGCAGGGATGATTTCTCATAACAAGAGAAGGGGGGGGGGAGTTACAATGGAAACTGAGATACAATTAATTACCTGTTAACTGAAAATGAAAGACCTTCTGCTCCCAATATCTAACCTAGTTTAATTATAGGTGTCTGGAGCCAGGGAGACTGCATGTTCACGTGTGTGGTAGGAGGTGGTAATAGGCAGCTCGCTCCCCCCACTGTAATCCTGCCTCCAACCTCTCACTGTACCTGTTTCTGATATGTGCAATAAGCATGAAGAAGGGCTTTGGATTACAAAGAGAGACCTCCCCCCCACCTTGTAATTACCAAATTAACACATTCTAATGGGTGAAGTACTTCAGCAGCAGACTATGATTAATGCACAAGTCCAATTAGCTGCAGATTCTTTCCCTCTAATTTTAGCCCACTTAAATAGCATGAGACAATCTGTAATGTCTCTGGGGTGAACCTCCCCTCTGCACAAGCTCCCTCCTCTGCCATTTAATGAAATCTCTGGTGCTTAATGCAAGAGGCAGCTCAACTCTGCCACTCTGCTGGAAACCTTGTTGAGGCACAGGCAGGGGAAAGCCAGCTCTAGTAAAGACAAAACAAGAACACCTCCCTTAGAAAATGTCAGCTGATCTGCTGTCACACCTGATGGAGGGGTGTGGATAGCTGTGGAAAGACCACATCTAAGCTCCCCAAGATCACTGCTGATGTCCCTAAGTCCTGCAGCTACAAGGAACCTTGTTGGCAACCTGAATGTTTCTGCAAATGACTACTCAGTCACACAGGTTCCCAGTCTGGCCCAGTTCAAGCACCAGTCTGTTACTCTAACAGCACCATAGATACACCAATTAAAGCACTCCTTTCTTGGTTTCTTTTCCCTTGAAAGAAAAGCAGGACAAATTCCTCAGAAATGCTCTTTGTTGAGCCCCATTTTCAGTGTTAGAAGGTTTCCAATTGCTTTCACTGGTTTTAAGAGCAAACAAACCCAGGGACTGAGGAAGAGGAGAAGGCAAATCAACAAGCTCAAAATACTGAGAGTGGCTTGACTCAACCTAGGAAGGAAAAGGAAGAATTATCCTTTGTGCAGAAGCTAGAGGAAAGTTCAACTCAGTGCTGGACAACAAAAGAACCTTTTAATAAGAGCCTTTGCTTAATGGGGAAGCCTAGGATGGTAGGACACTGGTGTTCCCCCACAGCATATGCTCCCAGGGAAAGGAAGCTGTGTCTCCCTTGTCCAGCCAGGGAAGTGCAAATGTCAGCTGCTGTCCAGAACCTGGCAAACTGCTCAAGGCACATTCATCTCTGAACCAGATCCCTTGCACTGCAGGAAAAAGATGATGAAGAAAAGGTTACAAGAAGCCAGGTGGTGCAAATTCCTTTCCAAAGATGAAGACAGGAAGGGGCCAGGCTCAGAAGAATCTCTTTCTGAATATAGCCCCTCCAGCAAGTGGTATTTGCTGTGACAGTAATGCCCAGGCATTACACATCTCCTAACAGGTACACCTGCCCTCTCCTCCTTCCCTTCAGTGTCCCTTTGAACAGCCCAGCACTGAAGTGACATCTCCTCCTGCAATAGTGATAAGGCTGGGACCAGAGACAGGCTTTACAGGTCCCAGCTGGACCAGTTCAGTTGCACTGACCAGCAAAGCTGATGCAGCAATGCTTCACAAAGACTAAGCCTGACTCCCACAAGCACCCTGACTTCCCACCTTCCTATCACTACTCACACTAAGTAACAAGACAGAAAAACCATTGCTGTTCAGGCCTTCATAGCTGGCTCCCAGCTGCAAAACTTCCTTCTTTTGATGTTCAAGCTACCTTGGATCTCCATGCTGCGAGGAGAAAATAGAAGATTCCTCCCACTACACTTCCAGCACACCCCAACCTCTCCCAGCAGAAGCTACACTTGAATCACAGAATCACCTGGCTGGAAAAGATCTTCAAATCACTGAGTCCAACCATAACCTAACATTTCCCTGTGCACCTCACCCAAATGTCTTTAAACACCTCCAGGGACGGTGACTCCACCACCTCCCTGGGCAGTCTGTTCCAATGCCTGATTACTCTTGCAGGAAGGAAGGAAGGAAGGAAATTTTCCCTAATATCCAACTTAAACTTCCCCTGGTGCAATTTGAGGCCATTTCCTCCTGTTCTATCACTTGTCACTAGGGAAAAGATACCAACACCCACCTTGCCACAACCTTCTTTCAGGCTGAACAGACCATGAACAGAAGAGAGTGACTCTTGCATCAACCCCTTCTGGTTTTTAACACAGCCTCATATTTCTATTAATGAAGTTCCTTTACCAAGCCACTCTCAGTGCTGCCTTTTCTTGCCATCACTTGCTTTTTAGAAGACATAAAGAAACCTAGCAAAGCTTTCTAAGCAGATGAGGTTGTATACAAAATATTAATGCTGCTTATCCCTAAATTGATATTTCTTTGAAGACTTCTAATAAAGCCCAGTTCCTCCAGAGCCTTAACCATGACAAACGTCAATAAATGTTATGAGTCCCTGAGGCTGAATTTTAAAGGAGCATTAAAGATTAAAGAATGCACAGGTCAATTACTGAAACAAGCAAATGACTTTAGGAGTAATTACATATAATTTTGCCTTGTTTATTTTGCATTAGTTATAAGTGTCCATAATCCTCTGTCCCCCCCCAGGGTCTCTTATGGTTTGGGTTGAAAAATTCCTTCATCTCTCATTTGATTGTAAGTGCAGTTGCTAGGGCCAAAATGTGGATATAAAAAGGGTTTTCTGGTGCCAAATACACACACATATGTACATACATATAGACATCCTATACCTTTAATATCTCATTTATCCAGCATGCCTGTGCCTGCCCATCCCAAGCCCTCTGGAGCCATGCTCCTGTCTCCCCCTTGGAGCAGCCCATTTAGCTGCAGCAGGGCAAATGTTTCTCCACTTCTCTATTTCCATAAGTTGCTAAAGCTACTAAGGGGCATCTTAAAGTCTCTAGTATTGACACATGAAGTACTGAGACCTCCAGGTAGAACCAGAGTGATGAGACAGATCTAAGAGCCTGAGCATCTCTGCTCCTCCATCATCTCCTGTCTCTGCGAGCACACACCACATCACACTGTTTGAACATCAGCCTGAGGTTTACTGCACTGAGACCCTGTGGCTTACAAGGAAAATCTTCACCTGCCCATGACACAGGTTGGCATCCTGTCCATTTATACTTGCTGAGGTGCTGACCAAGGCAAACCAGAGCTGGTGGCACAACAGAACCGGCCCCTTGAAAACAGAGCAAAGATGGAGAAGGAAGGTGCTGCAGGAAGGGGGACAGCAGGAGATGAGAAGTGCTTTTGCAGGGCTTTCACTCACTTCTCATTTCTTCTCTGTTCTCAGATCCCACCAGCTGAACAGACTATTTACATAGCCCTCATGAAGTACATTTGATGTGTGGGGCAGACTCAGCATCTCTCCTGTGGCTGCTCTGCCTCTAATGTTATTTTATAGTGTGTCTGCTCATAACAAGGGTAATAAAATAAACTTGGGGATAAGGGGGAAGGTTGAGGAACCCATTATGCAAGGAGCCTGGACCTCTCTGTAGCCAGCAGGAAGAGGAAGCTTGGTAATGGACATGTCATAATCTTCCTGTGCTAGTTAATATACACCCAGCATCACCCTGATGTTTTATTGCACTCCACAGGTTCAGCAGAAGCCCATTTCTTTTAAGTGATTTTGATAAGCTGATTGATGCAGTCCCTCTTTTTCTCATATGTGTGTGTTTGTAAGAACCCGTCTGCCTGATGCCATGGGCTTCTATCTAATAAAGGACCTATAATGTACTTACTTTCCTCCACCATGACTTTCCTCCACTTTCCCCTGCAATTTACTACTTTAGAGAAATTTAATCTGCTGCTGAAAATTCACTGTATTATTAATGGAGAGGCAGTGCACAGCCTCACTGTAATTAAACTACCCGCCAAGGCAGGGAGAAAAAAAAAAAGAAAAAAAATTAAAAATTAAAAAAACTCTCAACCCACCCAGTGTTCAAATAGCAGCAAAGCTTTCACTGCAACTATCTGGAGCCAAGAAGGGTAAGGCTAGGCAGAAGAGCTCTCTCAGTTGCAGAGCTGTTTGCTGGCTGAGGTGGCAGGCAGGCTTCCAACCTTCCCAGCTTCCAGGGGATTGAATCAAACTCCCTCACTGCTGGTGTCACACATGCAAATTCTGGGCTGAAAGAGGGACAGGCTCCCTCCTTTTGATTAATGAAACACCTCAGCCCTTGGCACATAATAAGTTTTGGGAAATGCTGCCACAGGAGGCTGCAGAGGCCAGAAGAATCATATAGAGAGGCAAATTCACACTGTAGGAATTTACTGGTGGCTTGGTTGATCCTGATGCAGCCCCTGCTGCAGGAATCTCTTAGGCTGCTGGCAGAGCAGGCAAGGACAAGGGCACTAAAGCTTTGCTGGGACCATCAGCTCCAGACACAGAGCTGTGTGCAGCCACCTCCAGAAACACTTAGCCCAAGGCCAGGAATAACACTCACTGCCTCTGTCCAGAAGATGCTGAGGCTCAAGAGTGCAACCCAGCATAACACAAACCAGCCTGCTAAGGCAGGCAAAGACAGACTGTCCCTTAGACTCCAACCTAACACTTGGAAGGACTTCAGTTGTACCCCAGGTTCCTGTGCACCACAGGCCAATACTGAGATGAAGTGATGCCAGACTGCCCAAGAGCAGGGAACCTGAAAGGAGCTCATCTAAGCTGGTTCAGATCTCAGCAAAGTAAAGATCTCAAGAGAGCTCTCTGGCCAGTGGGTCTGGTACCTCAGAGGTGCAACAGATGCAGACAACTCATCTGTGTGAAGGTGTATTTGCTGTTGGGTGCATGGTACCAGGTCACACACAGAGAGCAGATGAGGAATCACTTTTGATGCTGATGCATTAGCTACTGCTGGGATGCTAAAGGCAGGGTATGACATATTTTCACTGAGACTGTGATGGGATTCAGAAGCCACAGAAGATCACCAGGCCACTATTTGAAGCCCTCTCACTTCACTTCAAAGCAGTCAGAGAATACAGGGCTACCAATTTCTTTCTTTTTTTTTTTTTTTTTTTTGGTGTCTCTTTTCATTTGTCAAACCTCCATAGCAGGATTAAGCTATAAAGAGAATATTTGGCACAAGACAGGCAGAGGCCAGAGAAGCAGGGAGAGCATTTCTTGGGAAAAATGGGAACGAGGTGGAATGCAGAAGGAAAACAATGAGATGTTATCTCTGCTCCTTTCATCGGGACTCTGCTGTTTTTTTTTCTTCTTGGGCTCTGCACTCCAGCACCACACACCTGTGAAAACACCAGCTGGGCAGCCAAGAGCTCTTATTTGCAATGAATACACTCGTGAGAGAGGGGCTGACCAAGAGAGAACAAAAGAAAGGAGGAGAGAAAGAAATGCCAGTAATTGCTTTTATGCAAGAGCTCCGAAGTGCTGACAAAAGTGCCAGTGCTGCAAACCTGCAAAGCACTTGAAATTCCCACAAAAAAAAAAAAGAAAAAGAAAAAGAAAAAAAAGTTCTTTTCCTGCCTCTTTAATACAACTTGCTAAGCAATTTAAATGCAACTTAACCCAAAAGTTGGAAGGGTGAAAACATAGGCTTTTTAAATAAAACTAGGTTCAAATTATCAGCAAAAGAGCCACTTTAAGGAGCACTCTCCTGAAGATGCAGAGCACCCCCAAAATTAAGTAAAAAAACATGATGCAAAGCTCAAGAGTGCTGCCAAGAGCAACCTCCACTGATTTCAGTGGTTCAGTGCTAGTGTTACCCTGTTAACTTTGCCAAAAAAAAAAAAAAAAAAAAAAAAAAAAAAAAAAAAAAAACCACAACCACTCCACACTATTTTTAAGCTATTAAAAAATGCAATTACCAGTGGGTTTCTAAAGGCTTGTCCAGAGCAGAAGGCTCACTGCTCCCTTGGCAGGCCTTGAAGCTCTGCTGCTTTGGTATGGACAGAGAGGAGATTTGAAGAAAGTTAGGACATAGTAGAGTTCTGCTTTTTGGGTTGTGTTTTGAACCTGTAGAGCAAAGGTTTCCACCACTCCTAAGTCTCCTGAAAGGTAGCTGAAGCATTTTCCCAAGGCTAAACTAAACCCATACATCTGCCAGAAGCTGAAGCAGAGCTATACTACTGCAGCCCAAGATTTTTATACTCAAAACAAGGCAACCTTGATGACATTTTGTTCTTACCAGACCTACTCACAGCACTCTGGGGCATGCAGAGGGCAGATACTAAGGACAAGGTATTTTGCAGATATTTTTTGTAGCAGAAGGCTCACCAACAGAATCTCCTGGAAAATACAGATCTAGGCAATGGCAGTGGACAGGGAGAAGGGGAGAGCAACACAAAAGTCAAAGAATTGTTTTGGTTGGAAAAGACCTCTAGGATCATTGAGTTTAACTCAACGTGACTCTGTCGTGGCCATTAAACCACGTACCAAAGTGCCATGTCTTGACATCTTTTTGAACATTTCCAGGGATGGTAACTCTACCACCTCCCTGGGCAGTCTGTTCTAATGCCTGACCACTCTTGCAGGAAAGAAAATTTTCCTAATATCTAATATAAATCTCCCTTGATGCAATTTGAGGCCGTTTGCTCTTGTTCTATCACTTGATACTAGGGAGAAGAGAACCAACACCCAACCTCACTTCAACCTGCTTTCAGGGAGTTGTAAAGAGCAATAAAGTTTCCCCTCAGCCTCCTCTTCTCCAGACCAAACAGTCCCAGTTCCTTCAGCCACATAGAATCATAGAATGGTTTCAGTTGGAAGACAAATAACTCAAAACCTGAAAAAAATCTTTGCATCCCTTTCAGAAAGATTTGCAAATCCCTATCTGGAAATAAGTGGAAGTTGAAAGGGGAAATGTATATATAAAGATTTTTTTTTTAATTGGCATTGATTGAAAAGAGAAGGAATTTTGTGACTGAAAGCATCCCCTCAACTTGATGGTGCAGCTTCCAGTGGGTATTTATTTGCCAGGCTGCAGCCCCTGCGCTTCCTTCACTCATTGGGAAGATTTTTGCACAGCGTATTTGCGAAGGATGATTGACTACAGGGAGTCTTTGTTGTACTATCTGCTGTAATTATTTTAATTCAAACACATTCCCTTATAGGACTGACATCATAAACGCTGTTTTCTATAACAAATAGCTGTCAGGGCTGTCAAGCAGATCTGCTTACTGTTTTATATCATTACGATATTTAATTTCAAACTCCGCGTTCTTTGTCAAATGTGCTCAAGATTTCCTTTCCCTGGTAGCAGAGCAGACAGATGCCTTTGGTTTCAAACAGATCACTCTTTAGGGTGAGGTCAGGGGAGGGGGGGAAAAAAAAAAAAACAAAAAACAAAAAATGCCAGAGGGAATTTGCAGTGAGATGCTCATGTCCCAGTGGGAACTCCTGGCCGGCCTGAAGTTTCCTACAGCGCATTACTGTACATATGGGTGTTATTAACTGCCAAGCTGCTTGGCTTTTATGACATGCTCAGACTCAAACCTTCTTAGTAATGAGATCACAGAGAAGCCTTTCTATTATCAAGCTTTAAACAGGACCAGGAGCTGATAGAAACAGGCAGCACTTAATTCCCAGCTTCTTCCTGTATTTCTCATTTATCTGGCTTCCAGCCTTCCTTGTGCTTCAAAAATAAACATTCCTAGTCCTCAGAGGAGAAAGACTGGAACTTCATTCTCTAGAAATGCTCCAGATCAGGTTGGAAGGGGCTTAGAGCAACCTGGTCTAATGGAAGGTGTCCTTGCCCATGGTAGAGAGGTTGCAACCAGACAATCTTTAAGGCCCATTCCAACCCAAACTGTTCTGTTATTCTATGATCCAGAGCCACCACCACACAAATGAATTACTGGAGCAGTTGGAAGCTTTGTGTTAGAACACAGCACATGTTTTGCTTAGCAAATTTAGCTGCTCTGACCTTACCTACAAACTCTCCTGTCCAACACCTGCTCTGTTTGATCCACCTCTGAGCCTGTTCTTGCAATTCAAGGAACTCTCCTCTGCTCCTTGCTGACATGTCAACCAACCTAATGAGAAGAGGCACCCAAGAGCCCCACATACTGTGTTTTTATTGTGATTCATTGAAATGTAAACCATTTTGCAAAAATACAATGCAGGGAGATGCTGTTTCAGGAGAGTTCTGGAACTTCATGCCCTCTCCTACATATAGCTTTTGGCAACAAGAAGCATTGATGATCTCTCTCCATTTATTTGAAAGAAAAAAAATGCATGGAGTGTTTTACCCTTCCCATCCACAGGTGGACAGGAGATGCTGAAGGGAAATGCAGTGAGTGCAAAGCTCATCTGACCTCTCCATTGCTGCAGGCTGACACACAAAATCCATTTTCTGTGGGCTATTGTGTGAGCTCTGAAACTGGGCTTAGAACTTGCAGGTCCTGCCAAGTCATTTTCATGAGCTCCTGCAAAACATGCCTGTTAGGTTTCCATAAACTACCTTGGTATCCCATTGCCCTTTATACATGCAGATCCATATAGAGGGAGCCACAAATTTTCACCACCCTGCTCCTATCTTTTCAGAGCAAGAGAAAGAAGAAAGCAGCAGGGAGTTCCCAGTGTGTAGGACCAGCCCAGAGGGAAGCAGAGTGCCTGGGGAGATGGCATTTCTGAGGGGAGCTGAGCACAGCCCACTCTACCCACAGCAGTTTTCAGAAACACCAGAGACCTCAAGACTCTCCCAGATACTCTCAGCCCTGCTGGAGAAGGTCCTCACACCTCCAGCAGGCTCTGAGTTCTCCAAGAAAGAAGCCACCTTCATTCTAAATATTCCTACCACACCTAGAACAGTGAGAATTTAACTCCAGGCTATTGACAGAAATCACAATCAATGAGAAGCAAGAGACTGGCACAGTCTGACCACTCTTTCCACTGCAGAAGAGGAGTTCCCCAGACAAACACCAGTGCTCACAGTCACAAACACAGCACAACCAAACCCCCAGCTCCCTCTGAAGGAACGAGTGTTATCACGGCAAACGTTTCATTTGCTCAGCTGCTGAGATATGGGGCCACAGCTTGTTAGGATCCCTGCACATGCTCTACTGTGTGGAGCTTATCATTTAATTAAAAATAACCCCCAGGTTTGGGGGAACCAAGCCAGCAACGTTCACTGAGCTGCTTTCCTCTCCCACCTCTCTCTATCCCTTCCTGCTGTGCCTGGGTATATAATGCTATAACCTTGCTTGCCTGCACAAAAGTGCTATAAACCATCCATAAATTTTACTGACTTTCCAGTGACCTTCATGAGGACTGGAAGAGTCACAGCTCACACCAAAGATGGAGCTGTAAATATTTTATCTGTGCAGTAAACACAGTGCCGACAGCAGCAAGTCACTGGCGTCCCGGGGACCGCTCGGTGAGCGCTGCTGCTGTGCCGAGATGGAGATTTATCTGCTGCCTCGAGAAGGACCTGGGCACAAAGGCTCACAGAAAGCTATCTCGTTCCCAGCAGCTTCGTGTCACCGGCAGCTGCCTCATTACAGAGCAATTCCCTGCTCCAGGAGAAAGGCAGGGAACAGGAGCCAGGCTGGCAGCAAAGCAGAGGTGCTAACTGCTCCTCCAGCGAGGCCCTGAGCCAGCAAAGCTCTGAAACGTGTTGGAGTTTGACACTGTGAGATGTCCTCTGGCTGCTGGGAAGTTTTTGGCACCTGAGGTCTGTTCTTTTGCAGATTCTGGGGTTCAGGCTAGGGAGGATGGTTCTGAGATGATCATTCATTCACAGTTCCCCCAGCCATATAGATATCTTATGAATTCAAGAGTATCCATATCCAACCAGATTTCTCCTTGTAGGTAAGCACAAGCTGAACCGTTACCATCAGGAGAATATCCTTACCCTGCTTTGCAGGGTAGCTGCTTCCTGGTTGTATGACCCCTGCAGCCTACACTTCTTCCACCCATCACTCAGGCCAGCTGCTCCCAGGCTCACACAGGTGCAGGACATGGTGCTGCCAAAGGGCACAGCCCTTCTATTAGTCCTGTGTCACCCCCCAGGCACCCCCCACCAGCCACTGCTTCTGCCCTCTGGGTTTCTGCTGTTTGATTACCACTTCTCTGGATCCCCAAAGGGCAGAACGGTGCCTGGACCACAGGGTACCCCCCCAAAAAAAGAGCCCCAAACCCCTCAATAGCTTTGGTTTTCCTCATCACCATGTGCCCTTGTAGCCTCTGCCACACACATCCACTCCTCTTGCACACACTCCAGACTCCTCATGCTTGTATCAACCTGGACGTGTATTTATGCTCTGATATATCTTAAGGCAAAACTACCTCTACAAGACAATCCCCAAGGACAGATCCCTTTGTTTTCCTGCACACACTGCCAGGAGACATGCACGTGAAATGCCTGCTGCTATAATTGTGCCAAGAACAAGCAAGTCTCCGAGGGTTTAGCAGACAGCATCCACAACGGCTTCCCCAGCTCCATCACTCCTGCTGCTGGCAAGGGTTGGGACTACTGGGAAACTTGCCTGAGGGATGTGAGGGTAAGATGGGCTACTGGCCTGGCTCCCATCTCCCATGCCTGTCCTCAGATGTCCTTCCTTATTCTGATGGCTTCATCTGGTCCTAAGTCTTCAGCTTTCTCCCCAAGTAAAACAGCCTGGCTTGCCCTGGCATGGCCTGCTGCTTTGGATCCTCCTCAGCTCTTCCCTGTGGAAAGATTCAAAATCTCCCTCCTGCTAAGTACAATCTCACTCCAGCTTCTCCAGTAGCTTCAGAAGAGGGACAGCCCAAAGTGCCATGGTGTGGCATGAGGCAGCAGCCTGTTTAGGGTCGTTTGCCCACCCAGAGATGCCTGCCCAAGGCCAAGAGCAGGCTGCTCAGGTTGTAAAGGATTAGCTCGTGAGAGTAAAGGGTTAGTTCTGTCTGGCAAAGGCTCCCAACCGCCACCCCCCTCCCGATTTATTTCTGCAATTGTAATTAAGGCCCTGACAAAGTGGTTTAGCTGCCTGAGTCTTTTGTTCAATTTATTGATTAGCTATTTCTCAGAAGTTCATTACCATCCAGAGGCTGGGAATTGGGAATTGGGTCTATGTGGTTTTTCAAGGCTTCATCTCTGCTTCAGATGATTAAATGCAGCCACAACACATCCATCCTGCATTGAACAGCTCTGCCCAAGGTCAAACATTCATGCAAAACAGGAGTGCATATCTGCATGTCTAAATATCATCTGCATGAATTTCCAAGAGGATGTTTTTAAAGCCTTCTCAGCAAGTGGGGGGGATTGGAGAAAAAAAGTATTTATGGAGGTAAGGCAGGTCATATCTTAATGCTCCCAACACAATATCCTTTAATTATAAGCTAATAGATAAGAAAAAAAAAATAAATCACAAGACCAACTCTGTCCAAGAAGGAATGGGGGAGGTGTGAAACTGCAATTGGCACAAATTGGCAGCTTCTGCTCAGAAGTGGAGGGCTGAACAACGGGGTGGGCAATTCTGAGAGACAGAAACATGGGAGAAATGCTGGATGCCATCATCCATCTTACACTGGGGGAAACAAAGGGCTCCCCTACACAATGCTGTCCCTATCAGCAATCTTCATTAAGTTCAATATTTATCACAAGGGCAACACACCACGTCCCCCCATCTCTTTTCAAGAAGCACAACCTGCTGTCTTTCCTTGAAAGATTTTCTAAGCAAATGAGATGCAGCAGGTTTCATCCAGATTTCCATAGAGCATTTGTCATTAGCTAAGCTTGAGGAGACAGGATTTAGTAGAAGCCGTGACATGAGTGAAAGTCTCAACAGAAGCTGAAGGGCACAGCACTGAGAGGAAGGAAATTTGGGATGGAGATATCCATTAGCTTGTCTGATTCAGTGTTGTGGAGGGTATTGACCAGAGCACAAGAAAAACAAACACACACCAAGGAAAGGTGCTGAGGAGGACGAGGGCAGCAGAGAGCTGGAAACAGCATGGGTCAAGCAAAGAGAATTTGCTGTGAGGGTCATGCCCAGGTGGCCAAGAAATTGACCAACAGCATCCTGGTTTGTACCAGCAATAGTGTGGTCAGTAGCACTAGGGCAGGGATCATCCTCCTGGACTTGGCACTGCTGAGGCCTCGCCTCAAATATTTGGTTCAGTTTTGGGTCCCTCACTACAAGATGGATATCAAGATGCTGGAGCACGTTCAGAGAAAGGCAATGAAGTTGATGAAGGGTATGGGGAATAGGTCTGATAAGGAGCTGCTAAGGGACCTGGGGTTAAGCTGGAGAAAAGGAAGCTCAGGGGAGACCTCACTGTCTATAACTCCCTGAAAGGAAGTTGGAGTCAGATGAGAGTTGGTCTCTTCTCCCAGGTAATCAAGCAACTTTGGGTGAGGAAGAGAAACTGTTCCAAGCTAAGGTACAATGCTGCACACCATTAGACAGGCATGAAGGTAACTACAGCCCCAGTGCACAAGGGACTTGAAATAATTAGGCAGATGGACTCTACCCGGCTCTCCTGTGCTGCTACAGGGGAGCCCAGCTGGCCTGTTTGGAAAAGGTAATCAGATTTATTTTTTTTAATGAAATAAAGAAGTTAGAATTTGCCACACATCTGGGATGTTTCAACCCACTTTGGATGCACAGCACCATTTAGCTCTTACAATACCTTGGCATGGGTGCCTTTTCCTTCTTATTAAAAGGGGAGGATCCTGCTTTAGGTTTCCCTTAACATCTGATGCCTCTTTCACAGGTCAGCTCTGCAAGGTGGTGTGGGGCACTGAAAACACCCAGTCCCACAGTAAGCAATGCAGCAAAGCAGCCACAGCCATACAAACAGGAACACTCTACCTCCTGCAGCCAACGATATTCAGTCAAGTGAAGTGACAGAGAAGCAGAAATGGTAGAACACTTAAAGAAGGCACAGGACTTGCCACAGAAACAATTTCTTATCTCAGCACCTTGCTCTTTGGTAAAACACTTGCCCTTTTTCAAGCTTGTCCTGGTGCAGAGAGTCTTTTAAAACCCACGATAATTTTCACCTTCAGGAAAGCAGATTGGTAGTTTACTCATTTCAGCTCCTTTTCAGAACAGATGCATTGTTTTCTTTCCCAGTAATCGATTTGTCTTTTTTTCTTTTCCAAACACACACTATTTCTATTCAGACCAGACCATTCCCTTTGGAGTCAGCACCCGTGTCACACCACGGCTGGCTCTGCAGTGACACACTCTGATCTTAGCTGCACCCTGTGCTTGGGTTGGATGCCAGCTGGAGCACCATGAAAGGGAGCAGACTTTGATGCAGTGATAAGGTGCTGGCTCTATGGTAACAAGAAAGAAGGAAAGAAAGAGAGGAGATGCTTTGCCCCTCCACCTCCTGCATTCCTCCCTCCTTAAGAGTTTTGTCTCCAATTTTCTCCCCTTGCCTTGGGGTCCCTTTCAAAGGATGTAATTGATACAGTCACTGAAAATAATGGAATTTATAGCCCAGACTCAACACTATAAATTTAGCTATTACATTCCTGATGGGAAAATGAAGAACAAAATGAATTGAGACAGAATATTTGTCTTAATAATTGTCTCTTTTCTATGCTGTATGTGTTTAATAGGTCTATGTGTGTGTATATATGCATGAGTACATACCCACACATGCACAGATCTGTATTTAGCAAAGCAGGGGGCTTGGGTTGAGTTTTGGGTGTTGGGGGGGTTGTCTTATTTTGTTGTTTTTTTTTTTTTAATTTTATTTTAAAGCTCACATCAGTACAAACCCCTGGCCAGGCAAGCAGACATGAAGAAGCCATCTGTAACAGAGTAACAAGGTGAATTTCCCCTACTGGAGCTGTTGGATGGGGAAGAGCCCAGCTGCATAATCCAGACACAGTAACAAGCAATTGCTCTGCGTTGCAAACACGTTCAGCTGCTGCTGCTGCTTTGGGCTTCTGGTTGGTTCTCAGATTTATTTCATTTTTTTCACCAGGAAAGTAAGAGCTGAGCCAGCACTTCTCTGCTCAAAGCCCTGAGACTCTGATAAGGTTTTCCACTGAAACCTTCCATCTTCTCCACTCCTCCCTTCCCATCCCTGCTCCAACTTCTGCTGTTTTGGGTTGGGCTCACCCAATATCATCTCCATCCCCCTGCAAACACACCACCAAAAAAAAAAAAAAGTGCATGTCCAGAGTGTGATCATTTGTCATTTAGATAGAGTCTATGATATGAACCATGGCAAACACTGTAATGACTAATTTCAAACATTTATTACAACACTTGAGAGACTTGAAAGCTCTCCCTGCTCTTGATTTTAATAAATGCAGTCTTGAAGCAGCCGCTTATCAAAGTGACACAAATTGTGTGGTAAATAGATTATGGCACAGCTGAAATACTGGAAAATGAGATCAGAAATGCTACTATCTTCCATTTAAAGCTTTGTGAGATGCTCTGATCAAGAGGATCCCAAGAAAAGTGGCATGGTTTGAGCTGGTGGAAGTGGGAAGAAGCCAAAATGCCAGGGGATCAGCGCGGGGCAGGCCGGCTGCTTATCACCCAAAGCCATTTGCATATGTGCAATTTCTTGCACATTAACGAGTTTGTACACCAAAGGGTTGGGGGAAAAGATACCAACAGTCCTTGAAGTCATCCTTTTAGTGCCAAACCGAGATACAAGCCCAGCTTCATCGGGAAAGGAGTTATCACACCAGCAGCAAGACTTCCTCACGCTCTTCCTTGCTCCTCAATCTCATTGTCTCAATGGAATAAATAGAACTCTAATCAAAACTTACCAACAGCACTGAAAAGGGAAATATTTTGCTCTTATTTGGTGGCAAATTGCATGTAGATTTCAATACACAGGTAAATTGAAAGATGTATTAGTGCTTGTTTTCATCAAGTTCTGAAAACTGAGACCAGAGCTTCATTTTGGGAACATTCTTTGACCAAGAAAAGTGTTCAATATCTGGCAAACAGTTGGCTTGTTTTTAAAAAGCATTCCCAAAGGACACAGAGAAGGGAAGTATAAAAAGCCACATTTTTCAGCCAGACACACAGGGAACTCTGGTGAAGAAACTTAAACACAAGAGACAGGAAAATGAGGTTGGAAATGTAAGAACCCTTTCATCAAAACAGGATTCATTTTTAGAATCAGCTGCTGCCAATTGTTTTTAAGGTAAAAAGAAGAAAAAAAAATAAATGGTATAAGGTATGAGGTATTCTGGGATTTCTCATTCAATTCAGCAAACCCTGTGGGTCAGATTAGCTCTCTGTTTATAGGTGCCTTCTCCTGTTGAAGTGGCCAGACCAAGTTTACATGGGAAGGAAATGCTTCAGTGAAATGAGAAGTACCAGAATTTAGGGGTTCAGCTCAACTCAAGGTGAATGGCAGAATCATCTTTGAGGTCAGCCACAACAGCCTAGCAGTGTGCAGAAACCCAATGCTCCTTCTGGCTACATTTTTAAGCTCCCTAGGGTCATTAGGCACTGAAGTGGGAAGCAAGAGCTATCTGTAGAGACACTACTGGCCACAGCAGGCATCTGGGCTTCAAATTTAGGTATCCAACTTGGATGATTTAAATTTGACAGTGAGAATCTCTCTCTCTCTTCCCCCCCCATGCTAATTTTGGAGGATCTTTGTCTAAAGCCCCTGGACAATGCTGCTTTGCCTCTTTCTGGTCCATTCCTTTGAAAAGATCCTGCCTAAGAATAAGGCTGCAAGTTTTGAATATGCAAAGCAGGAATATTCCCCATCAGATATTCTTTTGCTTTATTCATATGATTGAAACTCTTGCTATGGTTCTTGCAAATCCAAGGAAATGTGTTTACAGTCTCATCAACTGAAAAGAATTGGATTCCCACATTGCAGCTCAGGGGATTTTCTGGGGTTTCTATCAAACACAGCGACTCTGGCAGTAGAAGGCTACTTTAATAAGAGTCTATATTGCAGTTTCATATTAGAATACACAATTAAAACCAGAAGAAGGGGGAAAAAAACCACACATGCTTCCAATCTTCCTTTAGAAGAAACTCCAGAAATCTGGGGAATGGGGGGAAACAGATTCCTCCCAACCGCCCT
The DNA here is from genome assembly GCF_027791375.1 of Indicator indicator. Taxonomy (NCBI): domain Eukaryota; kingdom Metazoa; phylum Chordata; class Aves; order Piciformes; family Indicatoridae; genus Indicator; species Indicator indicator. Next base: position 5,567,507 of record NC_072038.1, read on the forward strand.
AAATTTTCTCTTGTATTACTTTTGCCACTGATGCTTCTGAACTTTCATCCCCAGCCCTGGAAGTCCTCTCTGGTTACACACACAATGGTGCAGGAGAGGCTGGCAGAGGAAATGGGAGCTTTGCAGCAGCTCCACTGCAACTCTGGTGCCCTCACTGCAGCCTAGAATATTGCTTATATTGAGAGTGAAGCAGAAATGAGAGAGGAGTAACCTCTTGTTCTCCAGACCCTGCAGACCAGCATTGCAGGAACCTTCCCGGGGGATAAAGTTAATGTACAAAGCAGCTGCTTAGAGCACACAGGTTGCTCATACAAAGCATTTCCCCTCCTGCTGCAATCCTAGCACAAGCAGGAAATATGTTAGAGGCTTGGCAAGCTCCCAGCCTGTGCAGGGCACAAGTCATCAGCTTTCCCCAAGTACTGCGAGCAGTTGTCTTACAAAACATAAGCAGTTGGTGGCATCCAGCAAGGATGAGGTATGTGTGGCACAGGACAGGGCAAATGAGCCCATTTAACATGTTTCACCTTCTGGCAATGCCTCCCCTTCCCACTGACTGCAAACAACGAGCTCTGGAGTCATTGCACTGAAGACCTGCCAGAAGGACTCTGCTGTTGTTGAGCTGTGTGTGCACTGGTGACTGCACACACCTTATCTACAGGAGAAAGATCAAAACACACCTGGTGGGGTTTGGCCTGGGACAACCTGATCTGTCCTCTCTGCACTATTCCCTTCAGCCAAACCTACTTGTCTCATTCCCAACATCTCCAAGCAAGATAACACAGCTGAGAGGGGATGGTTGGGAAAAACATGAGCCCTGGAACAAAATAAGGACTAAGTTGGCACTAGAGACATCCTGTGAGAGTGCAGAGTTTTGCTTTCAGCAAAGCAGTGGCATCCTCACACCCTTCTCTCAGCCCAACACTGGGGGCTTAAATTATTCCCAGCCAAGGAGAGCCCTGGGCCTTTCAGTCCCAACATACCTGATATGGGTCCCATGGCCTCATACAGGATTTTCATGCTCACTCAGGGAATTCAGGCACCCCAGTAGTAATATTCCCCCAGACACACACCACTACTTCAGGAGTTTTGCTCTCTCTGCTCTGTAGCCTGTAAACAGAGCAGGGTTTCTGTGGGACGTGATTGTCGTGGGGGCGGGGGGGGAAGAATTTCAGCTCACACTGACACAACCCACAACTGCTGTTGTGTGATAGAGGAGCTGCTCTCAGAATGAGGTAACTCACCTTAACATGTAGTTTCAGATGCAAGTAGTAACTTGCATCTATAAATCATGAGCTACCTTTAGCTGGCAGGTAACTGTCACACCCTGACTGCAGGGGACTGCAGCATGCAGAGATGCTGCAACTGCCTGTCAGGAAGGGCAGAGCTAGAACTCAGCTTCCTCAGCTCTCACTGTAACCAGCTTCTGTCTGCTTTTCACTTTCTCCATTCCCAAGTCATAAACAGAGGTGGCATTTCTGACAGGTATTTCAAGCTTATACTGGGCTCTTTTTTTTTTTTCTGTTTAAGGAGTCATTGGCAATAATTCCCCCACCTCTAGTTCCAGCAAGAAGCTCCCCACTGCCTCTTCGCTGGTGCAGAACCCCAGCCCAACACTACCCATGATAGGGTGGGCTTCTGAGAGCAGGCAGTGACCCTGGCAGAAAAAACAGCGTTGGGATAAGGAGAGAGATGCTCACACTGAGATGTAGCCATGGCAACATGCTTGTGCAGAGCAGGAGGCATATCTGCCAAGGCTCAGAGATTTGCCATTTGATCGCATGGATTTCCATGCTCTGGATGCGATCACATCACACAAAATCCAGGTCAGGCTTGATGCCTTGAATAATTCTTTACCCTGAGGGGCACAGAACTGATGTAGGAAGCTGAGTCTCGGGGAGGATATGGTAGGATTAAACGGATTATCTTTTTTTTTTTTTTGGCCAAAAATAAAGGTGAGCTTGCAAATGAAGAGACAGCCAGTTCTGCTGGTACTGCACAGGAGGCAGAAGGGAACAGGCAGAACCTCAGAGCTCTGTGTGGAAATCTGCATTTCCTGGGGAGGAGATAAAACAAAAGTCTCCAGAGCTAGAGTATGATCCTTCTAACCAAAAATCCCAGCCTGTCTCCCTCTTCATCTTGCCACTGATATCCAAGGAAAAGAGTAACTGAATTTCCAAACTCACAACAGTTACAGCATCCATTTCCAGCTTTTTGCCCATGTCTCTGCCTCTGAACAACCCAGCTAGGCTGGGTAGGATCCTGGCAGGAGTTTGTCAAACCACCAGCACAGACCTTCCCCTGGCCCCAGCAGTCATGAAGGTGACAGCCCTGGCATCCCCAGTGCCCACCCAGCAGCAATCCTTCTGCTCTGGGGGAGCCAGCATACTCACCCTGCACATAGAGCCCCTCCTGCAGCCCTCTGTAAAAATAGGGAGCAGCAAAAGAGCAGAGCTACGAGGTGCCAGAGGAACAGCCTGCACCAGCACATGTTGGGATGGCAAGGAGAACATGAAGTCCTAAGAGGGCAAAGGCAAAGCAAGAGAGACAAGAAAACCCACAAAACACTTCAGGGTTTCCAGAGATTTGTGGCAAAGCCTGGGATGAAAATATTATCTCCTGGGTTCTGCCACTGAACCAGACCTGCAGACTGGCAAAGGCTGTATTTGCTCTGATATGTGCCTGTGCAAATCATGAAAGCTAGTCCTGAAGCCCAGAAAGAACAGGCAGCTTGAGAGCAAACAGCACAGAGCAAGCAAAGCATGTGCCTAGAGTTTTGATTCAAGCAAATCTGCAAGAACTGCTGTGAACTCCACACACGTCTTTGGGTTAGTGAAGAGAGAGAAGGGGGAAGGACGAGCCAAAGCTCCATGCAGCATTGTTCAGACTTCTTTGCTCTGATGCTCATTGCCATTGCCTGGTCCTAGGACAGGACAGCGATAGGAGAAACCACAACTCCAGAGGGGTTTTACACTGCCTGTGATCCTGTGTGAATGCTGGTGGGGAGGCAAGGTCTAAAGAAAAAGATCAAATTCAGGTGTAAATAATTTTAAAATAATAATAACAATTAAAGAAGGTTTATTTCTTATTCTGAAAGCATTTTTCTGCTTTTTATACCAGCAAACTTAAGACCCCTAGGAACTGGATGATTTTCTCCTGCCGCTGTGTAGAGTCTACCCTTCCCTCAGTAGCTCTAGTGCTTCAACCTCTAGAAAACAACAGGTCCCAAGACCTTGAAAGAACAAGTCAACAATACAGAGATCATCCTCCACTGGAGCATGAAAAGGGAGGGAAGGGGGATTTATCCCAATGCAAGAGCCTTTTGGAGAGGTTTAATTCATCCCCGCGTCAGGTCCTTTCCTTCCTGCCCTCCCCACCCCTAGCTTCCTCTGAACCAGTCTTCCCATCCCTTGCTTTTCACCTCTGTAGGTCTGAGCAGGAGATAAACATGCCCTAATTATATTCCTCTTGCACAGCTGAGCCCTGCAGCCCTTAATTTCCTTACCTGAATGCTCTCGCTTCGAGTGGGTTATATACGACAAAGCCTTCCGCAGCGTATTTGTTGTGCAGCAGAACTCGGGTGTCACACAAGCATCTCAAACCCCTCTCTTCCCCAGCACAGACTAATAAGGGACATGAATTACACAGGCTTCTTGAGAGTCTAGTGGGCCAAAAGACTAAAGGAAGGAACAAATAGGGTCAGAGATCCTCTTGCCTTCAGAAAAATATAGCACAGATACCTCCCCGGTTGATAGAGATTGCCTTACGTTTTGTTCTGAGTTTTGGAGAGGGAAATGAAGAGCTTGGCTGCACTGCAATTGCCTTAACATAACCACAGTGTCCTGCATCTCAGAGGCATCTTGTTGACAGCTGCTGCAAAGGCAAGCAGCAGAGAGAACAGACACTGCACTGCCCCGTGGGGTGAGGTTGGCTTCTGCTCTGAGCCAAAGCAAGCCACCACTGAGCTGAGCCTGTGATCCTGTGTGAATGGTGGTGGGGAGGCAAGGTCTGAAGAAAAATATCAAATTCAGGTGTAAATAATTTTTAAAATAATAATAGTAATTAAAAAAGGATATCATGTGTCCAGGACATCATTCTCAGCACACTTTTCCAAGTGATGACTTGTACTAAGTGTGGCATCATGACTGCTGCCTTGTACTAAGCATGGACCACCAGCACAAAGCTCTTCCACTTGCACATGCAAACACCAAGTGCAGCATGTAGGTAGGAAGAAGCACTGACAGACATCCAAACCTTGCTTTATGCAGATACACATAGTGGGAAACATCATCACCTATAATATCCCCTTGAAGATGTCTTTGAACTGCTTCTATATCAGTACTAGGCACAGAGCACCAAAAGATGGGACATATTGGTCACCAGCACAAAGTTCAAAGTGTTTAGACCCTCAGGAGCCCTCAGTAGCAGGTAACCATCTCTCCTGCTTACACCACAAACCTTTTAGAGTGATTCCCCAAGACCTCCCTTTCTCTGCAGAATCCTGTTTCAAGATGACTTCTTCATGAAGTCAACAAAGACAACTCCAAAAAGCATGGAGATGCAAAGGTCCTATGTTCATGCTGCTAATAACAGAAGTATCACACCAGTAATGTCACCAAGAGATTCATTTTGTGACAGAGACCACCAAGGCTTTTGGCCATATGGTAGCTCAGCTGCAAGCCTCTGGTCAGACTGCATCAGTACAGAGAGCTGTGCCGGCATGAAGGCTGTGGGGCAGTGCAGCTCCTCTTTGTGGGAAGGAGTCACTCAGCAGAGACAGTGGAATTCTACTGGCTCTGGTCCTACGACCCAGCCAGATGCTCAGCTGCTCCCCATCCTATAACCCAGCAGCATGGAAACCTGTCATCCCCCAGTTCTGCTGCCAGAACTCCCTTTCCATGCCCTGTTTCTTCCAACTCTGTGCAGATTTTGTAGTGTGATTTGTAAGATCAAAAAGGTTGGCTGGGCTATGACCCAGCCCCCCTCTCTGCTTTGAACTTCTAATTATTTTCCTAACTCTGAGTGCTAGGATACTCTGAGACACCTAAAACCTTCCCCACAAAAAAAAAAAAAAAAAAAAAAAAAAAAAATCAAGCTGCAAAACGTCTCCCAGGATCTAATCCCCAGTGGGATATACTCTAACCTTTCCCAGTAACCAAGAGCAGAGCTTGTCTAGTCATTTGCAATTAAGTTCCTGAGCTAATGAAGCCGCTTAAAAAGAAAAGAGAAAGAAAAAAAACCCCAACCACCTCAGGTCAGTCTAATTAAGAAATGTTGTACCTTGCAGCCCCAGAGTATCTTGTGGCAAACAGCTGTGCATGCTTTCAGCTTTGACAGCAGAAAAGGTGTGATTATTTATTTATTACATGAATGGGGAGAAGCTTCAGGAGCAGGAAACGCCTGTGCTGTAAGGGAGCTGGAAGCACAGAGAAAAGAAATGACACTCAGCTGGATCCTGTAATTATAAGGGCGGACATTGACCACAGAAAATGCAGTTTGGTGATGAATACTTCTGCATCAGCTTTCCTTTGAGATTAAAAGTACACAATCGAATCAAGGCCAAAGTGGAGCTTGCCCTCAAGGAAAGACATTTTGGAAGACAAATGCAATTATGCCACTGCCATCTGCAATGCTACAGAAAGTGGCCAAGAAGACCTCATGTTTAGGGTCTTAAGAGAAAAAAACATTTGCTCCTGATCTGAGTCCCTCTCTTCCCTTGACAAGGCATCTTCACTGCTATCTATGAGCTCACCTAAACAGGATCTTGCCAGCTAACATCTGCTCCCAACGTGTTACCTGTCTTAGATCAGCAAACAACCATCTTCTCTCTTTGGCTAAACAATGTTTATGCAGCAAGAACTAGATCTGATCTGCAAGAGCAAAATTTTCATGAAATGCCTCACCAGAAAAAAAAAAAAAAACCCTAACAAAAAAACCACACTCTGATTTCCACTACAGTCTTATTTCCTTAAGTTCTCCCATGACTCTGCCCATGTCTCTGCACTGTGTCAGCCCACAGCCCACCAGGACTCTGCCTGCTAGTACAGAGCACTGCACAACCAGCCCCCAAACATCCCAAGCTTCCATCAAGCCACTGGGATGTGTCACTAGTGCCTGAAATGCTGCTTCCCTGAGCTTGGTGCTCTTTACTCAACAAGCGAGGAATGACAAGGTGTTAAGCAAGAGGAGCTGTATTTAAGCCTCTCTCTCTCTCTATTGTAGCCAATTAGATCAATTTCACTATCTGCAGAAGACACCAAGGTTAGAGGGGAGCTGCCAGCACTGCTGGAGCACAGCTCATCCTGATGGGTTATTAAAATCGTGCTTGTTAGCTGGCGAGAAGAGGTGCAGCCAAAACGACCTCCTGCTGACGAGAAGCCCATCCAATCCTCTCCATGGCTGGATGGAGTCTTTGCAGACATTCCCTACCAAAAAAAAACCCCAAACCAACCCAAAACATCCACTCCAAACCCTCCAAGAATCGAACTCTTTCAGCAATCCCCCCCCCCCCCCAAATCTTTTCTGTGTTATATTACAGCTTATCCATGGCCATACTCGATGGAGGCACCGTGTTGGGTTCAGCTTCCCCTGAGCTTCAGATCATCATCAGCAGGTTCATTTTGCAGCAAGCCATGGTTGCCTGGATGACCAAAGGCTTCATGGCACCACACACAATGCCCAACTTCAATGACCCTCCCCAGAACAGGCAGCACACACCACAGCCCTGGAATAGCAAAACCAAGAGTGCAGACAACACGCATGGAACTCGTGCGATAGACTGACATCAAGGACCAGCAAGCTGCACCTGAATGGTGGCTAAAGCCCCATGACACACCTCTGACCATCATAACCTTCAATCCTGAGCTATCCTACAGCCTGAGAGCTCAGCAAAAACCCTAGCATTAGTGAGGTAGCACAGAGGGACTTGAGGAGGAGGGAGGGGAGGAATTGCAGGGAGAAGACAGACTCCCAAAAACAGCACATGGAGATTGGAGGACGGAGAAGAAAAAATAGAATTGAGAGAGAAGCAGACAAATGTGGGAAGAAGGAGGGAAGAGTGTTGGGGGCCGGGGGGAAGATCTCAAGAGCATCCACTTAAGCTCTGAATTGCCTGGCTTTGTCTCTGCTTCACACAATGGAAACGTACAGCAGCAACAGACAGATGCTGAGAGCTGGTTTGCTTCTCATCTGCAATTCCAAACACCCTGTCAGGAACAAATATTTGAAAAGACATCTATCCAACCATTAACAGATCGAGTGGGGCAATCTTTCTTGCTTGCTTTCTTTTTTTTTCCTTTTTTTTTTTTTTTTTTAGGAGAAAAATAATTCTGCATTCATCACAAAGATGATCACGCAGAGAGATGCCAACGGAAGCACCAGAGGGATAAGCAAAGTTTCAGGTCTGTCTTTAGGGCTGCAGACAGCTCACTGTCGAGCTAGGAAGGTGCAGCTGGTTAAGTGTTTGCAGTACAGGGAAAGGGGAGGGGGGAGAAAAAAAATAAATCAGACAGCTGTATTTTTAACTGATCACGTGCTTGCTTCTGTTTCGTAAGATTTATTCCCTCATTAATCACTGCCCTCCCTTCATTCATGTTAAATATAAAAATGATTAGGAAAGATCCTCATCATGGTTAAAAAAATAATTAGCTGCTACATCATGTTGCACACATTCAGACAGAAAGGAGTGATTAAATTAGGAATATTAAAACCCCATTAATCTGTGCTCAACTTAAGCTCTGCTTGTTCATCTCACTGTGGCACTTATTATTTCTGACACTGAAAGATATTTGAATTACTAGCTGAAACAAGGTCACTATCAGAAAGATGTCAGGTCAGCAATTAGTCAAAGGTGGGAGAAGCAACCAGAACTGAGCTGTGTTTGACGTGCCACAAATGTGTCAAGAAGTCTTCCCTTCCCAGTGTCACTTGGATGAACAGGGCAGCGCTGGGACCCCAATGACACAGGGGTGCAGATCAGCCCTGCTGTTGGCTCTTTGCTTGTACCAGGGCTGCCACATCTTTCAGGCATCAGCTTAACTCCTAAGATGGCCTCACATCCTTGTGCCCCAGCCTTTGGGAGAAAGGTTGGGACAAAGGGTATGATTTGAAACCCACATCTGGAGCTGTGCATCTTCCCTGGCATGACCAGGGCTCACAGCAAATATCGGTTGTCCAACAAGCCCCTACCATGGTGAGGTCAGCTCATCAGCAGCCACCTTTGGCATGGGGTCTCACAGGGCACAAGCTGTAACAGCATGGAAAGAACCAATGCAAGGAGAGCAGAGCTTGAAGCCTTCACCAACAGCACTGATCTCAGTATCATTAACCAGCTTATTCACCACTTGCACTAATGCTTGTGGGCTGCAGCACTTACTGTTCACCTAACAAAGCACTCTGAGATGTTTGCTCTCTTTCAAGAGCCTCACTTCTATTTTGGGCTCATGAAGCAAAAGCAGTAAGCCCAGCATGAGAGAGATGGTAACAGATGCAACAGAAAAGCCCAGGGAAAAAAAATACCATTTCCTCTGGGAGAAGGTGTGCAAGCACATTGCATTTGATGGCAACATGAGAGGATAGCCACAGCTCCTCATGTTTCATGGATTTGTGTTTGAAGTGTAGTTTGGGAGGAGAGCTGCTGGCATTTACTGCATGGAGTTCACCATTTGCCTATTGTTGCCAAGTCAGAAGCACTACACAAGCAAGATCCTACAGGAATAGCTGATGCTGGCCCCAAGCTGAAGGTCTCCAGTGCTTTCAGTTCCCCATTCAAAGTGCAAAGAGCTGCATTTGCTCAGTGCCTAGGACAGGGCAGTCCACATCTGTAGCACAACTGCAAAAGCAGAAAGAATTGCAAATCTTCCAATCCAAGAATAGAAAAAACAAAAAAAGTAGTAATTTTTAATGGATCTATTGGTCAAAGTTTTGGAGAGCCTCAGCAACGTTCCGTGGGAACCTTTAGACTACAACAAGAGGTCTTAGTCACTATTGCAGGTCCTGTTCACCATTTCCACCGTGCTGAGCAAACCCCTTTGAGATCTGTTCCTGGGAGCCAGATGTTACCTGACACCACACACAGATATGGGAAGCTGCAAGCACAGGAGAACAAAAAGATTTCTGACTACTCAGTCACATCTTGCAGATGAGTTCCTAGGCTGCTTTTCCAGCTACAGGTGAACTCAGGTGCTTGCCAGTTGATAAATTCAATGTTTGCTATGCTTGCCCTCATTAAAGGATGAAACCCAAAAGCACACAAACAAAAATTTTCATCCACAGATCTCCCAAAGTCTTTCCTAAGCACAAAACGTTGCAGGGTACAAACTCTTTGTATACTTCATTCAGCACTGACAAAACCACTTCTGAGCCTCTTTAAAAAGGAAACAGATAATAAACCAGCTAACAAGCCTGCACTCTAATTGACAACACAGAAAGCAGGGAAAGATGCTGCATCTCCTTGCAACTGCAGGAAGAACTTTAGGGAAGCAGCATTTAATTAATCGAGTTGGGATTTCACTGAGATCCCCCTGTCTTATGAAAAATGCCCTAAGACATTTAATGACCACAGGTGAAGAGAACCTTGGGTTTACATCTCATTTGAAATTGAGTGGGCAGAATACAAAGTGATCCAACCCCTCTCCCCAACCTCACACAAATTATTCTTCCCACTTTTCTATTTGCCTTTAGATAACCCTGTCTGTGGTGTTCCTTCCATGGGCTGTGGGATCTCTTTTTTTTTTTTTGAGCAGGAGGAATGAAACTGCACCTTGCAACCACTCAGTTACTCCCCTGAGTAACTACTCAGGGGAAAGATCAGCTGAATATGAATCTCTCTATCATGTCACTGCTACTTCCTTTCAGAAGAACGCAGCTGGGGTGAGGGGAGGAGGAAGCCTCAGCAACAAAAATGCCTTTGCTAAAATATTTATTTACTATCAATACTTCAGGATGTGTTTTGTTTAGGCAACAGCCACAACACACCAGCAAGACATCCTGACTTCATCCACAACAGGTGGGGTTTTTAGCTAGCCACAATTGTTCCCCTCCAAGGCAAGCAGAGGTTTGTCATTGACTTCACCAAGAAAAGAACTGAGCCAGCAAAGTGCTTTCAGAAAAATCCTCCCTACTAATAACAGTGCAGACAGCATGGAGCAGTGGAGTATTCACAGGCAAGTCCTGCTATATCTTTGACTTCATTTGAAATGACTTTGAGGTTCACCTACACAAAAAAAAAAAAAAAAAACATATGTGGCTACTACAGACCCATAGCAATCCTTAATCATCAGCATCAGGGAGCTGTCTATAAGAAGTGAGGAAAACCAGGAGCAAGCCCTGGGAACTCCAACCGAGATGCAGTGGCTGATGAGCTGGGTGCCCAGCAGGAGCAGAGATTTGCTGGGAGACTGAACTCACTGTGGCAGTGTGTCCTCACCCTTGGTCCAGTACTGTCTTGATGGCAAAGCCATGGCTATGCTTAAAAGCATAATTTCATCCTAAATGCTGCTTGGTGCTGAGGGAGCAGGACAGAGATATCTGTACCTTTAGATGTTCCTTCAGTTCAAGGACAAGAAACTCCTGGAGAGAGTCCAACAGAGGGCCACAAGGATGATAAAAGAACTGGAACACCTCTCTTAAAATAGAGGCCGAGAGACCTGGGGCTGTTTATTCTGGAAGAGAAGGCTGAGAGGGGAACTTATAGATGCATATAAACATCTGAAGTGTAGCAGTGATGAGAATGGGGCTGGGCTCTTCTCAGTGATGCCCTGTGCTAGGACAAGGGCCAATGGGTGCGAACCAGAACACAGGAGATTTCACCTGAACTTAAGGAAAAACTTCTTTACTTTGTGGGTGATGGACCAGGCTGCTCAGAGAGGCTGTGAAAGTCTCTATGGAGACTTTCAAAACCCACCTGGAAGCATTCCTGTGCAACCTGCTCTAAGCAATCCTGCTTTAGCAGGGGTTTGGACTAGATGACCGCTGGAGGTCCCTTCCAAACCTTACCATTCTGATTCATTTGGGACCTGTGCTTTTGATTATTTAGGCACTGTGTTGTATGTTATTGTCTCTGCTGCATGATTAAATACTTTGAAAAAAATACAACCACAATATCCTAAACACCCCTAAGTGGGAAGACTAAGAACATGTCCAAATAATGGGAGCAATTTTTGCCACCAACAAGCAAGAAGGCACTCCCCTACCCCAAGTACTGTAGAATTAAGACACTCATAAATCCTTGCCCAGCAAGCCCTGGAGAAATAAAAGAGGCTTTAAGTATAATCTAGCCAACCACTTCATATAGCAAGGGGAGCAGCAGATCTGAGGACAAGCAGAGATCAGCAGAGGAAAGGACAAACGTAATTGCTGGAGTCAAACAGAGAGAATTGCAGGTAAATACCAGCTAGATATGATTCCAAAATACTTCCCCAAAGCCTGAGGTGACTCCATGGTTAACACCCAGCTTGGTAGGGCTGCAGCCATGCGTGGTGAGGGAAGGGCACTGGTGACAGAGGGGTCAAGCAGAGCTGTAAAAGGCAGCACTAAATGAAGGAGAGCTTGTTAATGGGAGCAGTGCCATTGAGACTCCATTGCTGGGTAAGCTTTTGTACAGCTTTGACACTTAAAAATGGTGTTAGGAAATGCAGAGCTTGCCAGCTCTTTAGGACTTCAGCCAGCACAATGAGTGGCATTTGTACTACCTCTTCCAACTTGCTGGCACAACATTTTGCCACACATTCACACGTGTGCCCCCATGGCAGAGAGGCACAGGCAGAGACCTGGAGGAGAGGAGGCTCAAAATGACAGGTCTGGCAGGGAGAAACATGGGCAGAGCTGGACTCACTCAAGGAAAAATACTAAAAATAAGCAAATTCACCAACAGTTGTACTGTGTAACTCGTTTCCAGTCCAGGTCTGTACCTACAGTGGTGGTTTCCACTGCCTCTGGGTGGCACTTGCTGTCTCAGCAGCTCAGAGGGGGTATTTCAGGGCAGAGAAGGGCAATCCAAGAGCAGTCACATCACAAAAACTTCATGTTGCCAAGGAAACAGCTTACTTGGTAATGGAAGAATCATTCTGGGTTTATTTTTTTTTTCTCCTCATTGGTTTTGTATCCCCAAAGCATCAGCTAACTTAATCAAGCTCCAGACAGCAGAGCACCAGCCACAGGATGTAAAGCACCACACAGCAAACCAGCAGAACCCAACACAGAGCAAGCAGGAAGGTGAAGGGTGCACACAGGAGTGCTGCAGGAAGCAGGCAGAGATGGGCAAGGTTTATCTTTAATAGATGGAGAACTGCCTAATGCTGCTATTAAATCAATCCTCAATAAGCAATAAATAAAACCAGGCTGTGTCTCTCATAACCAAGGCAAGCGCCCAAATCCATCTCCCTACAACCAAGTAAATCCCAATATGCCTTCTCTTGACAATGTATCATCCTTGGAGGAAGAGGGAGGCCCTTCAGGACCCTTCCCAGCACCTCTCAATTCCTGTTGCCACATGCTATTACAACAGCACATTCACACTGCTCTGAACATCCTGCTCATGTTTAATCACAATGCTTTCAGCTGTTATGGTTGCAAAGACCACTTTAAAAGTGGAGATCAAGTCTTGCAGCATTCAAGCTGAGGAGCAAACAGCACCCACCACCTCAGGCAGGATGTAATCAGATGCCCAGGGTGTTGAGCAGCACAGAGAAGAGCCTGCAAACATCTCAGCAATTCAGCACCACATCTGTGGTCTGGGGCAACATCCAAGAGAGACAGGCAACATTCATTTTCAGTTCATTGAAGATGGCACAAAACCTAAGGAACTTGGCACTAAGCCTCAGTAAAGGACAACCCAGAGCAAGAAGTCCTCTTCTGGGAATTACTGGGCTGGGAACCACACAATGCTGCATGAGCATGGGAAGAGAAGCAGCATCTTTGTCTGAGTGGGGCTTGCTTCATTTACTCTGCTGGCAGGGCTTCAAAAAGTAAAATTTCTGCATTTATTTCTCCCTGCTCCCAGTCTGATCCCTGTAAAATTTCCCAACCACAGGGCTGTAAAGGAGATCCTCACAGGGATGATAACCCATAGAGCAGACACCCTGATGAACAGAGTGCTTCAAACCTTCTTGGGAATGCACAACCATCAGGCAGTGACCCTCAGGTAAAAAAAAAAAAAAAATTAAAAAAAAATCCAAGCAGATAAGAGACCAGGCAAAATTCATCAACACTTTCTAACATCTTCCTGGGTGGAAAACATCTCCCAGTTAACATGATGCACACCAAAAGGAAAGCTAATTTCATGGGAGATCCCTTCAAAAGCAAACTGCAGACACAATATGAGCTACCAGTCCCCATTCCCAGCACAGGCACCACCTGGGGAGCTCACTGCAATTAGAAACTTTCTGTTGTAATGATGCTGAAATCGTCAGTCTGTGAGTTGTTTAAACAGGACTTACTGCTCACATGGGTAAAGATTTGGGGGGATTTCCAGAGCATTTCACTGGAGGCTTCTCTAAATAAACAAGAAACAAAGTTTTACAAGCTCATCCTTTGGCTCCTACATGGGGAGGTAAATGAACCATGGCTGTAATGGTACTTGGCTCAGTTCAGTCCTAAACTTCTCCTTCCAGCTCCAGTTTCCCCCTCTAAGCCTCCTCAGAGCACCCTGCAGAGAGGAAAGTGGATGTGACCTGACAAAGCCGAGGGGGTTGCTGCTCCTCCAAGGTTTGCAGAGCCAGATGACCACAAGCTGCGGTGCAGGGCTGCATTATCCACCAACCTCCAGCTGGTTTTGGGTCACCAAATTGCTCTGTTCTCCATGAAGGGAGGAGAAGGAGATAGGCAGGGATGAAGGAGAGAGTTTTGAGCTTTCTTGATACCTCTAAGTTCTGTCAAATGATTTCTCATGGCTAGCATCAGTGCAGTCAGCTCCTCCAATGAAGTGACTCAAGCCACAAGGAGCCACACCTGAGGGGTTTTTACAGCCATCCCTCCCGGGCTGCTCAGGAGATTTTGATTACCAAAGTAGCTAAGCTTTAGTGTTTTCACCCCCCAGGACATACCACAAATAGTTCAGTGCAGGGCCCCCCCCCCGGGGAGCAGCTGCTTTGCAGAGGTGACCACATCCTGCCTGTGCGGAGCCCAGGTGCCAGCAGCATCACTCAGCTGTTACAACAGGAAGGCAACGGTGTCCAAGTCCCCTCCAGCACCACAGAACAGGAGAAAGAGAGACCAGAGAGTGAGCATATAAAGCTCTCCAAGGTAGGCTGGAGGAAGAGAGGAAAGGCTGAGACACCTGGGGCTTAGATCTCAGAAATCCTTAGCAAGATCTAAAGAGCAAGCGTCAAGAGGATGGGACCAGACTCTTTTCAGTGGTGCCCAGTGACAAGGGGTAATGGGCACAAACTGAAACACAGGAAAACTGGAACGCAGGAGGTTCCATCTGAGCATGTCACCCTTTCCTGTAAGGGTGACAGAGCACTGGAGCAGGCTGCCCAGAGAGGCTGTGGAGTCTCCTCTGGAGGTCTGGATGTGATCCTAGGCAACCTGCTCTAGGGGATCCTGCTATAGCAGGAGGGTTGGACTAGATGATCCCCAGAGGCTGCTCCCAACCCCCACTATTCTGTGAAAATCTGCCCTTGTGTGTCTTTTCAACCTCAGCACCAGACAAGCACAGCATGATCTAGTGTGAGGTGTCCCTGCCCATTGCAGGGGGTTTGGAACTAGATGATCCTTGAGGTCCCTCCCAACCCTAACAATTCTATGATTCTATGAACGTGCTCAGACAGCTCCTCACCAGCTCTGTTCCTTCGTGCAATCAAACATGCAAAACTTGCACTGTTGGTGTGGCTCCAGTCCTCTACCCAAGCTCCCACAGGCACCCCAGCAAAGCCCAAACAGTGCAAATATGCCCTGCCATTACAGCAAAGCAATTTCTCCTCCCTGATGTGTTTTATTACCCAACAGAAGGAAACACATTTTTGGAAATTGAATTACACATGCTTGAATACTAAGAGAAAAAGTTATTCCCTTTGCTGAGCTGCATTAATAACATCCCTACTTTACAGCTAGCACAGAGGGAGCAAACTAAATTTTCTTACAGTGACTTCTATCCTGATCTGCTGCTTGAGGAGGCCACATCAACCACCCAAAAAGGCATCCAAGGCACTTGGAAAAGGTTAGACCTTGAGAGGTAAGACTGGAGAACATCTTCTGAACCACTGGCCTCAAGATACTTGTATCCATGGACTCTGGTCACAGATTCAACTTTTAAAGCAACAGCTGAACAAACAGAAGCCAATTCACCCTCACTTTGCCCAGGGAGGTGGTAGAAGCCTCATCCCTGGAGGTGTTTAAGGCCAGGCTGGATGTGGCTCTGGGCAGCCTGATCTAGTGTGAGGTGTCCCTGCCGATGGCAGGGGGGGTGGAACTGGATGATCCTTGAGGTCCCTTCCAACCCTAACAATTCTATGGTTTTCCCAATGCAGTTGTGAGTTTTAACCAAGGAAAAGTCTTTGTCTTCACTCACTGCAAGAACTTGCACCAGGTAAATGGGTAGTGTAAAAAGGATGTTTCTTGCAGCAAAACCCAACCCCCAGCCAAGACACATGCATGTATTTGAATGAAGTATCCTAACCCAAAGCATCTCCCAGAATCTCAGCTGATTTCCAAGATGCTCTCTGGCAGAGGAGGCAACTCACCACAGCTTATCAAGGAAATTGGACTTTCAGACAGAGATTTTTATCTCCTTTTATATCCTTTTTTTTTTTTAATATTACCTCCCTTTTTTTTTTTTTTTTCCTCCTAAGGCCCAAATTTCTTAAACCACAACTTTTATTAAACCCCAGCATGGTGCAGATCACAGGCATAATTCTTTCCCCCCCCCCTTCCACCTCCCCACCACAAATCCATTCAAAGTGAGTGACATTTGCAAAGTGTATTTTCACGGCCCTCCGTAATCCCTTCAGAATATTAAGACTGCATTACTTTGTCTTTGGTTACATTAACTTCAATTTTCCTTATGAGTAAGTATTTGGCTAAAAATTAATATAGTGAAGTTGAAAAGAATCTTATGATAGGGAAAAAGACTAATTTCATCTCTGGCTGCTCAGATACCAGAGTACACTGGGGTTAATGTAATTAACTTACAATTTTAGCCTAGGTTGTGTACATACACTGAATCTCCCTGCTGGAAACAAGATTAGATTTTATTACACTATATATCCTGGTTATCTTCACCATGCCTCCAATATTACTTCCCTCAATGACTTCAAGGCTCTCTGCTGCAATGAAAATGCAGAACCATCTGGTATTGAGCCCATGCAGTTTATTTAAGGATTTAATTAAATGCTCTAAATGGAGAGCTTCTTTGAATTAACATTTTAAATGTGACTTATTGCAGGTTTAATATTGTCTTAATGCCAACCTGGGAAACTCCATAGCCAAGTTGTTGACGTTTAAATTGAATTCATTTGGGTGGCTCCAGGGGGACTCATTAATTAATCTAAACAACTAATGGGGATTGGTTCTGACTTTTGATGAAGATTATTTACAGAGACAATTTGCAGTGAATAAAGAGTCACAGTAGGCAAATGTTTAATTGAATTTAAAACAAAAAAAAAAAGGAAAAAAAAAAAAGGACATCTCATTGTGTTCAATATCAAGGATGCATCTTGCAAGTAAGCTTTGAAATACCAAGAAAGGGATGATTGCTTGAAGCTTCCTAGCTGCACACTAATAACAAAGAGAATGAGTAATTACATTTGCCTGTGTAATTTGCAGCTTGAAAGAGGACAACAGGTCTGTCTGCCTTGCAGTATGCATAGAAAGACTTTACCAGGAAAAAATTCTGTATTATGAAGACCAAGTTGCCCTATTCACTTTTACTCATGTACCAGGAAAACAAAAAAAAAAAAAAAAACCCTTTTCCAATCAATCATCAGCTGGAACAACAGAGCCAACTCCTCACACTTACACTTGCAAAAACCCAGAACAACTGAAATGATCCCAGCAGAGCTGCTTTAATTTACAACAACTTAACCTATAACATCCCATCTTCTTTGACTCCTTGATTATATCAACTTCAGAATCAGATATTTGCACCTCTAAGTGCACCACCAGCCCTGCAAACACTAACACCTAGTTATGTGGTTAGATTTCAGCAGAGCCACAGCAGCAAAACAGTGCCTGCACCCCTGCGTGTCCACACTCATTAGAGCAAATCATCCTTTAGCAGTTTTCCACTGTTATTATCATTACCCCATCTCATCTTGAAGCTTCCAGCAACACCAGAGGTTGCCACCAAAGCAAGAAAACATAGTTTACTGAACACTCTGCACACCCACATTCCCAGGGAAGCACAGCTTCTGCCCTGCAACCCCAGCTCCTAAGGGCACAAACACCTCTAAGTATCTGTGATTTCAATCACGAATTCTTGAAGAGCAGTTGTGTGTTCAACACTAAGCACTCGTGGTACTGGCAAGAGTGCTTCCAGTACTTCCAAGAAAGCCCAGCAGACCAAGGAGGGAGACAGGTAAATCACAGGATAGAGACATTAGCAGCAGGTTGGGGCTCTTTTGCCTGTCCCACCCTCTCCTGTGTGATTTCTGCTCTTGCTCCTTATGAATCGTCCTTCACCTGCAGCCAATTCAAGATTTAAAAGCACAGCATTGAAAGGCAAGAGAGGTGAAGGACAAGAAACACAGAAGACATTGAGAAGAAGAAAAACAAAAATTAAATGCCACAAGTGCTACATTTCTGTAGTGTGGCCATTAACCATGCAGAGAAGTTTGATGGAAAATTATCCAGCATCTTAACTGTTTAGACACTCAGATCAGCTGCCACAGATGCCCAGTAGAAACTAGAGCAGCACACAACTCCTCTTCACAGCAACATGACTTCCTCTCCTTCAGAGGGGTACCAGTTACATGGGAGACACATCTCTTGATCTTCTTTAGACCAGACAAGAAGGACCTCAGCTGTGGCCAGGTCTCTCAGGGAGCCTCGCTCACACAGAACAGGTCCTGTCTCACAGCAGGCACCTCAAAGTCTTTAGCAGGCAGTTGCCATCAAACGCTACTGGTTAGATGTTTTGAAAACCAAATATTTGGTGTTTTGAACAACACCCCCATGCTGTGTCCAGCTCTAACAGTGCATATCAGCAAGTGCACTCCCTTTCTCTGCCACTGAGCTATGCCAACAGTCCTGCTCCACACTACCTTTGCCCAGCTGGTTAAACCATTTCTGAGGACTGTTATTGGAGCGTGCAAACCTGGCAAAACCACTGTGAATGTCCTTCATCTCGTGCCAAAGACAAGGGTGACCCCAGGCTTGGCTCCTGAGTAGGGCTGTGGACACAGGAGGGTTATAGAGTTGCAGAACAGAGTCATATTGTTTGGAATAAAACCTGAAGACCTTCAAAGTCCAACCATTACCCAACTCTGCCGAGTCTGATGCTAAACCATGACTCTCAGCACCACATCTCTGCCTCTTTTAAATACCTTCAAGGATAGGGATTCAGCCACCTCCCTGGGGAGCCTATTCCTGGTTGTAAGAGCCTGGTTGTGTGAGGCATACCCCAGTCTGTGTTGCATGAGCTAAGCCAGAGCCCAGGCTTGAGCCCACGCTCCCCTCTGATCTCTGTACAACAGACTGGCACTTTATTTTCCATAACATCACAACTTATCTTGTCTAAATCAAAGAGGGTCCAAACTTCTTTTCTTTCAAAGACTGGACACATCCTGCATGCTAATTTGGAAGGCAATTGAGGGGGAGGGTACATGAAGAAAATGCACATAGCCATTAAGCCAGGGAGACTAAAGCATCCTGCCTCCATCAGCACTGCTGGATACCATCTAGAGCATCGCCAGCTGCTCTCAGATACCTATAGTGGAGCTCTTTTATGCAAACACCTCCAGTAAGGGCTTTTGTGGATCTGACAGACAGAGTGGTTAAAAATTAGGCATTCGGTGGGTATCCAGCAGAGAGACATTGTACAGCACATCTGAAGAGGGGAGTCACACTCAGAAAGGAAATTCTGAATTGTCTGAAGAGGAAAGGCTGCTCAGGCAGGCGGAACGGATCCCCACGGCACATCAAGCCGTGCTGCGAGCATCACCCATACCGTCCCTCCCCATCTGCCCGGGGATCCCAGCTCCCAGGAATGCAGGCTCACAGGCAGAGGACAATCACTGCCCAAAAGAAGCAATTGAGGTGGACATTCACTGCAAATGGGTGGCTGGAGGGATTATGGAGTTTTCCCCAACAGCTCTCAAAATCTCCTACAGAACCTCTTCTGCCATTTGTTTTTTAATCACCAGCTCCCTCAGGGCTCTCTCAAGGTGGTGTAGCTGCTTAATGGATTTTATTTTCCCCAGGATGGCTTGCTCTCAGTGTGAAAAATATCAGTTATTTTGGGAAACCTGAAATCAAGTAGGTGAGTGAAGGAATAATTCATGAGGACACCATTGGGAGGAAGGTCACCTCCTTCACCCTGATAGGATGCCAATAGCTCAGCCACTGTTTCAGACTCAAAATGAGGAGGTAAAAGTTTCTGCCCCCTTGAACCTGGATGAGGCATTAGGAGTAGAAATTACAGGGAAAAGCACAGCTGGTCCATCACCAGAGAAGTGTGGAGAGCTCTGGCAACACTTGAGGCTCTTTCCAGCCCTGTGCATCTAAGTCTTAGCAAAAAAATCAAGCCCACGGTGCAATATCCATTAGGTTGGAGTATCCACACTGGTATAAAGCTGGTGCCTGCTTTAAATGTCTGACCTCTCTTTCCAGAGCAGGCACCCTCTGATTTCCCCCCTGGGGGAAAAAAAAAAAAATGAGGTTTCCTCATGCTTGATGAGACAGAAAAGTATGGCTTAAAGAAATCCTTGTCTTGTAAAGAATGGTTTAGATA
The DNA here is from genome assembly GCF_027791375.1 of Indicator indicator. Classification (NCBI taxonomy): domain Eukaryota; kingdom Metazoa; phylum Chordata; class Aves; order Piciformes; family Indicatoridae; genus Indicator; species Indicator indicator. The sequence goes on from NC_072038.1 coordinate 5,587,389, forward strand.
TAATGCCATTTTTCTACTTGGAGAAACCAATGCCATGCACTGCAGAAACCTCTTCAACACAGGATGATAAGTTGACATGGGACAGACAAGAGCTTTATACAACTTCTCTTTCTAAGGCCTTTAAGAAAACAGGCTCTTAGCTGCACTTCCCATGGACAAATCTACACTTGTAGCCACTAAGCCATCTTTCCTGGCTTGCAGCACAGACAAATCAAAGGGGTTTGCTCAATCCATGATAGAAAAGTCAATCAGTGGCAGAGAAATTCCATATTTCACACATGCATACATGCAAACTGCTTAAAACCCCTAAAACTTCCCCCAGTGCTGCTATGAAAACCCTCCTGTGCAGCCTCTTTTAACTGAAGGCTGGCCAAACACAAATGCAAGAGCAGAAACCAACACTGACAGAACAGCTAAAGGGTCTTTGAGGAAACCAGAGCTGATTAAAACCAGCAAATATGGAAATGAGGTGAAAGAAACTGGCATGTGAAGATGCATTTTCTTTCATATTCTCATTTACTCTCCTCTGGTATAAAGCAGGTTGTTCCAAAGAGGTGAAAACAAACAAACAAACAAACAAACAACAAAACAAACAACAACCAAAAAGAAAGAAAAAAAAAACAAAAGTGAAAGTTACATTGAAATGTTAGAAGGCAAAGCCATCACCTTTGTCACTGTTTGGATTAAAACGCAGCTTTCCACACCTCACATGTAAATGGAATATAAACAGTAAAACCAGCACATTCAAGCAAATATTTGCAAGGGGGAGTTTGCTTGGTTTTTTTAAAACACTCCTCTCACCCTAGACAAAATCCACACAGAGTATCACACAGCACCACTTCTTCACTCCTTTAAGGAGAAGAACTTGTAGATTACCAAAGGAGATCTGGGAAAGTGCAGGAGAAGCTCAGAAGCAGAGGCAAGATTCACACTCTCAGGTGCAGATGAAATTAGAGAAGAGTAGATTTAGATTAGGTTGGATGTTAGGAGAAAATTCTTTACAACAAGGGTGGTTGAGCACTGGAAGAGGTTGCCCAGAGAGGTAGCTGAGGCCCCATCCCTGGAGATATTCAAGGTGAGGCTCGACAGGGCTCTGGGCAACCTGATCTAGGTGAGGATGTCCCTGCTCACTGCAGAGGGGGTTGGACTAAATGACCTTTGGAGGTCCCTTCCAACCCAAGTGATTCTATACAAGCATCAAACCAGGTTGTCTCTATCCATTTTCATATCTTGCACCAAACAGCTACACAAAGAGCCTATAACAGAGGACAATGCCTGTCATGGGTTGAGTTGAATCTGCTGCTGATATTCAACACCATGCTGCCATCATGCCAGCTTCAAAATGAAAGTGCTGGCTGGAGCAAAATATCATGGGGCTGGAAGTTCAGATCGTAACGTGAGAGGCTTCCTGTTGCTGGGTTTGGGGTGTTGGTGTTTTCTGCTGTGGGTCAGGGGATGTGGGGGTTTCTGGTTTCTGCTGCTGCTTCTGTGTTTTGCTGCTCTTTTTCTGCAAATAGGCTAAGGTAATTGTGCATCCTACCATCTCATTATATTCCTTCTCTCAGCTCAGAGGTCTTTTTGTGTTACCTTTCCCTCCTGTCTATGTGGGTGTATGGGATCTTGTGAGGGAGGGCTGTGTTAACCCAGGACCATCCTGAATCAGAGTTTCAAGTAGAGCTGATCCTAGATTTCACACCTGGGACTAATAAAAAAAAACTTCGCTCCCAGTGCTAAGAAGCATGATTTAGTTTTGGATTAAAAAAGGCTGAAAGACTGACCTGTCTGTCACCAAGATCTTGACTGTCTTTGGTATTAAATTCACAGGGAGAAGCTTCCATGTCCTGGAGGAAAAAAAAAAAAAAAAAAAAAGAAACTGAGTTTGTCTTATTCCCAAATTTTATACCCATTTTGTTCCAAGAGCATTTACACTACACAGTACATGGAAAAACAGCTTCAACTTTGTGCTCAGTGCTTCCAGCAGCTCAAGTGTAAGAGGGACCAGAAACAAATAAAAAGGTTTCCAGTTTCTCAGCATTGATGTGGATACATGGCAATAGAGAGAGCCAGTCACTCCTTGGGGGATAAAGTGGTTGGAAACACAGAGAAAAAGTCTGTTTAAAACAAACAAATCAACAAACAAACAAAAAAAAAAACCAAAACACCCAAAACCAACCACAAACCAGGGAAAAAAAAAAAAAAATCTTTTCTCTCCTAAAAATAAAGACTGGAAAATGTAAGGTATTTGCCACCTCCTGCAGCACCAAGTTAGCCAATTTTTCTGAAAACTTTTAAAATCTGATGTTTTGACAAAATTTTGAGCAGCCAATAACAGCTTATGGACACTCTGCAGTTCTGCAGCCTCTATTCCCCCCAAAGCTGCCCCCCTACCCTGCCCCTTCCTCCTGTTGGTGCCAATATCTCTATTTTAGAGACATGCAAACACAGACAGAGAGAGCTGCTTTGTTAATGCTTCCAGGAGACAATGACAGACTCAAGAGCAGAGCCCAGAGCTGCAAAATATCTGCCCCAGCTCCTCTAGAAAATTATAGAATGGTTTGGGTTGGAAGGAACTTTATCATCTGGATTCCAGCCCCTTGCTCACTGGGTACAGAAGGAGGCTGGATAAAAGAAGCATTGCCAGCAGGTCAAGGGAGGTGATTCTGCCACTCTACTCCTGTGAGACCCCACCTGGAGTATTGCATCCAGCTCTGGAGCCCCCAAAGCAAGCAGGACAGGGATCTGCTAGGGAAGGTCCAGAGGAGGGCAACAAAGATGACAAGAGGGCTGGAGCACCTCTCCTGTGATGACAGGTTGAGGGAGTTTGTTCTGTTCACTTGGAGAGGGGAAGGCTCTGGGGTACATTTTAGCAGCCTTCCAGTACCTGGAAGGAGGCTACAGGGAAGATGGAGAGGGCCTGTGGTGACAGGGAAAATGGTGATGGTTTTAAGCTAGAATAGAGTAGATTTAGATTAGACATTAGAAAAAAGTTCTTTACTAGGAGGGTAGCGAGAGACTGGGAGGGAAGCTGTAGATGCCTCATCCCTGGGAATGTTTAAGATCTGGATGAGGCTTTGAGCAACCTGGTCTAGTGGAAGGTGTCTCTGCCCACAGCAGGAGGTTTAAGGTCCCATCCAACTCAAGCCGTTCTATGATTCAACAACTTCAGCACACCATGAAGCTTTGAGGGAAAACCAACAGGTGAAAAAAAGCCATGGGGAACAGAGTCTGCTGCAGCAGTAATGTCTCTGTGTGAATTGTTCTCCCAGTGAAAAGCCAGCATGGTGCTAAAAAAACCACAGAGTTTCACATTGTTACCTAGAGCATGAAATAATGTCCCCACTGAGGGCTGCAGGCTCATAAAGCATAACAGAGAGTCATGAATGGGATTGCCAAAGGTACCCAAATGCTTCTCAATAAGGCTGAACTCCTACATTATTGAGGCACTTCAGAAAAACCTCACTTTGTGGAAGTAACTCCACAAGATCTCAGTATCTCCACCAGTCCTTGAGGACACTGTGGTTACAGAATATACTCCCTAATGAAAGAGCAGCTGGTGAATTATGGTGTGATTGCTGAAGCCTGAGGACAACATCGGGAGGGTGGCCAGGCTCTCCTCACTTAATTCTTCATTTTGCCTTTGAAAACATCAACAAGCTGCTCCAGAGTCATTTTAACTTCCTCAGAATTTGTGCAATATATTTGTTGGACGTGTTCCTCAGGCAGAGCAGGGAAAACTACTGAGAGAACATGAGGCAGCCTTTCAGAAATAAAATAAAAATCCCTCCAAAATATTGGTTTTATAGTGTGTACAGGTACTTCTCTACTGTGCATGTAGATGGACACCTATTTTGGAGGCAGTCTGGACACCCCCCACACAATCAAAATTTGTGCAGAGGATTTCCCCTTGACCTCCTGGCAAATAAAGTTCAATATGATGGAAGATATTCTGAATATAAACCACCAATGGATATCTAACAGTGAGAGAATTACTGCCAAGTGAGACATTTTAAATACCAGATTAACACCCAAGCAACAAGAACTCTGCCTGGAGAAGAGCAGGCTCCAGGGACACTTTATAGCAGCATTTCACTATTTGAAGGGGACCTACAAGAAATCTGGGGAGAGGCTGTTTCCAAGGACACATAGCACTAGGGGCAATGGTTTTAAATGAGGGTTGATTTAAGTTGCCTGTTAGGAGGAAGTTCTTCACAATGAGGGTAGTGAAACACTGGAACAGGTTGCCTGGAGAAGTGATGGAGGCCCCACCCTTAGAAACATTCAAAGTAAAACTTGATGGGGCTCTGAACAACCTAATCTAGGTAAAGACGTCCCTGCTTACTGCAGGGTCTCTTCCAACCAAATGCATTCTGTGAACTCTAGATGCCAGGGTGTAAGAGATGGGGCTGGCTTGGCTCTACCTTCACCAAAATCTTGGAAATCCAGAGCAGAAGGTCCTGTTTCAGGCACACAAGAACTGGTAAAATCAGGTCTGCGCTTGTATTGTGTAGTAACTAAATTACCACCCACTCCCTTTCCAGCCTTCTGTGCAACAGATTAAAGAAAAGGGAACATGCAAAGTGGAAAGTCATCACCATTTGCTTCTGGAGAAGACAACTAAAAGAAGGGAAGGCAGAAGGAGAAAGATTCAGCTCTGAGATGCAAAGCACACCAAGACAAATGCCCATTACTCAGCACAAGCTTCTACTATTTTCTTAGCACCAGGCATCACTTGGATTAATTTTCTGAAGGAAAACAGACTGTCTCAACAGCAGCCTGATGGGCTCAGCAATTCACTTCACAATTACTCACTAAACTACCTTGATTTAATTATTCAAGAAGAATCTCACTGCCACTGATAACTACTTAATTAAAAACACAACTTTAAGGCAATAAGAGAGTCACATCATATTGCATTTGAAATAGATTTCTTGCAGAAAACATGGTGCAGTTCATTTTAACCAGCTTAATGTGCCACTATATTTGGAGTCCCCAGGATTGTAAGAATGGCTGGAGCAGCAGTGAACTGCAACCACTCACAAGCTTGTTCCCATTCAGAGCAATTCCAATAAAGCCAAATTAACAAAAGCATCATTGCAACAGAGCTCGTTTAGAGCACAGGCAAGCATTACCCTCAGGAAAGTCAGAAACTGAGAGACCAGGACAAGCTCCTAGAGAATCACAAAATGTCAGGGGTTGGAAGGGACCTTGAAAATCATCTCCTCCAACCCTGCTGCCAGAGAGGAACACCTAGAGCAGGTCCCACAAAGGTATGCAGGTGAGCTTTGAATGTCTTCAGAGAAGGAGACTCCACAACCTCTCTGGACAGCCTGTTCCAGTGCTCTGTCACCCTCACAGTGAAAAAAATTTCTCCTTATGCCAATGTAGAACCTCCTCTGCTCCAGCTTGCACCCATTACCCCTTGTCCTATCATTGCACATCACTGAGCAGAGCCTGGCTCCACCCTCCCAATGGTTGCCCTTCACATATTTGTACACATGAATGAGGTCACCCCTCAGTCTCCCCTTTCTTCAAGCTAGAGAGACTCAGCTCCCTCAGCCTTTCCTCACAAGGGAGATGTTCCACTCCCATAATCATCTTTGTGGCTCTGCACTGGACTCTTTCAAGCAGTTCCCTGCTCTTGCTCCTGCTTCCCCTTCCCCAAGCATGGCTACATCTTTCCTGTGGGAGGAGGAGGCTATACTGGAAGGAGACTATAAGGTCTCCCTTAAGTCCACTACAGTTACACACACAGATACAGTGGAGGCACAGGGAGTACTGCTCAATTACAGGGCAAAAATGAGAACCTCTTGATTGTTCTGCAAAGGTTACCTTGTCCCTGACAACTGTTCAGTACCAGCTTCAGCTCAAAGCATCCCAGAGGCACAAACTCCAGACTGTCCAGCTTCCATGCCTGAACCTCTGTCCTGACAGTCTGTGGCATCTTCCCTAACAGGATCTGCTGCCTGTGTGCACAGGAGATTATCCAGCCCCTTCCTCCATGCCCCTTGTGTCAGCATGGTGCAGACAGCTCAGATGGTCCATGCTGATGGCAGCTGCCTGGAAGGAATTCCCACTTTATTTTTTAGGGAATTTTTTCATTTGAATGGGTATCAAATATGGGCACCATCTGATCCTTGCAAGAGTCAAGAGCAGTCTTTGATAACTTGGGAGATTTTTAACCTGTGACAAAAGGGGTTGTGAATTAATTGGCTCAGTTGCTGCTGTGCTAGGGGTGGAGGCAACCTTCAGGGGAAGGAGCTGATAGCTGCCTGCAGGGAGCTGGTGCAAGCAGGGGGAGCTGCAGACACTTGGAGAGCACCAGCTGGGTTTAGACCGTGCTAAGTGATGTAGGAAAGCCTCCCAAAACTACTAGCATGCCATTTCCTATTCAGTAATTTAAAAACATTTCCCCTGCCCCTTAACTAGGAGGTGCTGGCTCCTTTAGTTTTCCTACATTTTCAGTACAACTGAAACCATATATGTGTTTCTATCTGGGAAAAAAAAAAAAAAAAAAAAGGAACAAAAAAATTAAATGACTGCCTTCTTGAATATTATCTTCCTGGTTTATTGTGTGCCCTCTCTCCCCTTCTCTTCCCAGAGAGACCAACCATCACATGAAAATGCTTTTCATCATCTGCAAAATTTGATGCCCAAAATAGCCCCATGGTTGCCCTAGCAACTAGCATTTATTCCCCCTCCCCCCAGCATCCCCCCCCCCCTTTGCATATTGCTGCATATTTCTATCATCTCTTTCCAGGCACAGTTCATAAACACGGCTGCATAATAAAGAATGTTATCACCAATGACTTACAGCCCAGCTGCTGCAAATAAGATATGAAGTGGCAGGGAAATACAATTTCATGCAGCTAGGACAACAGATTGATTGGGTGCCCTTCAAATTTGATGCCACTTCTTTAAGTCTGTCCAAATTCGGGGGGGGAGGGGGAGGGAAAAAGTTGGTTTCCCCACCTCCCCATCTTTCCACGGTGGCAACAGACAATAAAAGTGGGAGATAATTCACTAGGACACTCATTATGTCTGCAGCAACCTTGCCCTGAGAGATTGACAATTTAAAGAGATGTGCTTCTTTTTCCCTGCCACCTCCTCTACTTTTTCCCCCAGCCACCTCTCTTCATCAAAAGTCTTATTCCTCCAGTTTGTTTTGCCCCTTTCAAATGATTATTTCTGCTTAGATTACTAGCCACAAGGTTGTTACAGATAGAGGCAAGCAAACCCTTTAATTTCATTACCACCAGCTCCAAAATTTTACCCTTAGATTTTATCTGGTTTTGGTAGAACAACATGAAAATCCTCCTTGCCCCAGCATTTCCTTCAAAGAACCATCCAGCAAGGACAAAAGGAGCAGGGTTTTTCAGTTCTTCTCCGCCTTCTCACTCCGGATGACTTCTTCCAAGGACATAAAGATGTGCTTTGGAGGCTGCTCTCAGCATGCAGAGCTCACCCTGTGCTCGTGTGGCACCAAAGTGCAATGCAGTGAGACAAGGACCAGGTGCCACCAAAGGAACTGTGTGGATGCACCAGCACTGCTCCTGCTCACAGCAGAGAGAACATCACTGGGTGCAGGCAGAGACAACACCTGCACAGTGCTTCAGACCAGCATTTCTCTCCCATATTCACCTCCCTTTTCTGTCCTCTGCCTCTCCTCTCCATTGCTAATAGAGTTTTAATGAATTTTTCTGCATCCTTGTGTGTGACCCAGGGCAAGCTTGGGATGTCTCTCTCTGAGACGCTCTTGCTTCCTTTTCTCCTGCCCCCCAACTATCTTCCCTGTGGCACCCCATGTGGGCTATTCCTTTGCATGGAAAGGATGCACAGAGCAGTGTTGGCAAGGGAGGGATCATTCTGTAACAGGCATCTTGGCACTGACCTCAGATGTTGCAACTGTTGGGGAAAGAGGAAGGCATGAGATGTGTGATAGGTGCACAGAGATCCCACTGCTTGGGAGTTTGCAGTGCAGGAGAATGGGCTTTATTCCCATTTAAGAAGAGAGAGGGACCCATCTTATGTGTTGTGCAGCCTTGGCTTCAAACAGTCTCGGGGATTAGTTAGTGTTAATCAATCATAATCTACCAAATCAACCACAGAGGGAGGGAGTGGCCCCTTGCAGAAGCTGTTCTCCTAGAGCTCAATAGCAGCAACAACTCCAAAGTTTTCCCCAAAGAGTCCTGAACTAACTCATGTGCATCTGGAGACATGGAGGTTTTCAACTCCTCAATATCTCCAATGAAGATCTCTGAAGCCAGGTATCACACCTGCCAGGCTGACCCACACCAGCTCTTCCTGCTGAAGAGCCTGAAGCTATGAGGATGGGTTGCTCCTTGATCTGGTTATATTCCCTGTGTGACCTATCTCTCAGTTCCTCCTTTCCCATCACTACACTGCAATAATGAATCTGACCCAAGGTTTCAGTTACAGACAGCTCCAATTTGTGCAGTGAACTGGATCTGAATTCTGGCAGCTTGCACTCATTGGTCCTAGGATGTTGTGATGCTTAAACATGTAGGACGTGTGCCAGCTCTTCAGATGGAAAACATGAAAGCAATTCAGAATAGGATTATGACTATTATTAAAATGAGAGATGAGGTTTTCAACCCAAAACTGCAAATCAGGAAAGTTAAAACCATTTTCCATCTTGAAACACATTCAACAATGGAAAACTGAAGTCAGCATTACAGCAGCATTGATGGGTCAGAGAGAAGAATCTTTTAGCAGCAGAAGGCACCACAAACAAATTGGGGAATTTGGGTTTCTTTTCCCTTTTTATTTGGTGGCATTTCCAGCAGGAAAAAAGTAGAGATGGAGAAAAGCAGAAAATGGGTGATGAAGAAAGGAAGGATTTTTCCAGACTCCTTCCTACCATCTCCTTAGAGGCACAAGCAGTTCTTTCACCTAAGAAGGGTCATTTCTGTGTCATTTTTCTGCCCTAAGTGGAAGCCAAGTTCAAGAGGACTGTGTTTCTTTTAATTTCCCTTGGAAATCCCATTTATCTTCCTTTACACAAGTAAATAAATTTAAAACCCCCACGACTTAGTGTGTCCTATAAATGCCTTATAATGTCCAAGATCCAACATCAAATTGTTGTTTTTTTCCCCCCTCCACCTAAAAACCTTAAACCTTACTGACACCATAAAACATCAGCATTCCCCAGCCCATGATTGTTTCCTATAATCTAGGAGAACATTAAAGAGAGAAAAATTGTGCTGAAAAAATGACATCTTATCTATTTCCTTCCTCCCCAGCACCACTCCATGTTTTTGTCACTGCAGGTCAGACACCTGCTCCCCATGTTCTAATCTGTGGAGGTGATAAATGCTCACAGGCAGTGATTAGGAGCTGCTGCATTCACTTGGTGTCAGTCTGGGGATGGGCACATTCCCTCACTTGTCATTCTTTGTCCTGCCAACAAGGCCAAAAAGGAGGGGAAAAAAAGGCAAAAAAAAAAAAAATGGAACTGACAATTTTTCTCTCCCTCCTCCTTGTCCCTGGACAGGAGAGCTACTGCCAGGCTCAGATGCTTTATAAACCCCCATGTCAGAAAGGAGGGGCTGCAATGATCAGCATTCCTACAAGCTCTTATGAGACTTGGGGGATAAGGAGGATAATTTACATGAGCTGGGATCTCCTGGATTTGACCATGAACTTCCCATGCCTATGGATATATTTAACATGGCAAGACAGATGGGCAGAGAGCCAAATTGCAACATAGCCTGGCAAAGCCCAGTTTAATCATCATTGCACCAGCAATGGGCAGCCCTCTGATTGATTGACCTTCCCTGCTGTCAGGCTGGATCATGTCCTCATTTAGGCAGACCTTGGGTCCCTCAGCAGAGTTGAGCATGTCAAGGAGGAAGAAGCTTTTTTTGGCTTTTCCCTATCCCATCATACCAGCCAATGGCTCTATTCTGCTTCCAAAGGAGCAATTGAAACAAATGCGTTGAATGTCCCTCTGAAATGGGCTCAGCTCTGATAATCTGCACTTTGTGGCCTCAGCAGAGAACTTCACCATGCCTTTTGGGACTCCTCTTTGTGACTGAATCTGTCCGTGGTAGTTGAAACCCATGCTACGGCACATGGGTTCTATCCTGCACATCCCATGAGGTGCTTGTGTTCAACCTTAAAACACCAAGTACCTTACAGGCACATCTGGAGCTACCAGGTGAGCTTCTTCCCAGGCAGGGGAGGCCCTGCAATCACTCTCCAGGAAGATGATACTGAGTTTTTTACTGCTCTCCAGCACCCCATATACTGCTCACAAACAAATATTAAAGCATCCACACCTTCTCTCTTACATCAGGATGGTGGTAGGGTCACAGAAAGGCTCAGAGTTGGGACAGGAACAAGACTCCCACATGTAGTCTCTGGAGGTCCCTTCCGACCCAAATCATTCTGATTTTATGTAGCTGTAACCTCTGTATGATGCTATCCTTTCTGCACCAGTTAGTTAGTGATTGGACTCAGTGATCTTAAAGGTCTTTTCCAACCAACAGTTCTATGAGTCCATCTCACGAGCTCTTGCTCACTGTGCACAGCCCAGTGCAACTCCATGCTCCCAGAAAACACAGTGCTGGGACCAGTGACAACGCAGGGACAGCCACTGCCAGTACTCTGAGGAGTGGGAATGCTCTCATGCTGTTTATCTTATTTCCAGCCCCAATGCCCCAAAAGAAAAAGCTGCTATACAGGTGCAGCTGTAGGATCTGCAATCTTGCAGGCTATGGGAGAAGCCAATGTTAAGCTAATGTGATCAGAAGCAGGTTGTTTCAGATGCTCTCTTTGTAAGGGCAGCCTCAGCAGCAGAGAAGACATAAGGTTGAGCAATCCCATTCCATGGGCTGGGACTCCCCTGCAGAGGGGATGTAGGCACTGCCTAAAAGGACCAACATTCTACCATGAAAAGGCCACAGCATGCCACTCTGCAACCCAAAATTACTTAAGGAGAAGCAAAAATGCATGCTTAGTTCAAATTTAAGGCAATGTAAACACAACTCGTACGACAGAAAGTGCAAAAGATGCTTCATAAGGTACAGGGAAAACCTTTTTGGCTCAGAAGAAACTTTGGTAAAACAACAATAGTCAAAAATGTTCTGCATTTCACCTGACAAATGGCTAACCCTGCCCATTTTCTGAGGGTTTGGCTGGACTGTAACTGGATGGACAGCAACACAAAAGTGTTCACAGACCTTGTCCAACACATGTGGCTCCCTAAACTTGGCCATCTGCTTGAAGGAGATATTTCATTTATTGGGCAAGCACTATTTGTTATCTTGCTACAGCACACACTTGCATGGCAACAGGCTGCTCACACAACAGATTTAGGCAGGTGGGAAAAGCTTCCAGACTTGCACTGATGTCAGGAAATAGCACCTTGGTGCTGAGACACTTTCTGGAGAGCTTGAACAAGCCTTGGGGTTAACAGTACCAAGCACAGTGGGATAGAGAAGTAAAAAGAGTTTACCACATTACAGATGAAGGGCTTAAATTAACTCCAATGGAAATAGCTGAAAACAAAATCCATGCCCAGATGGGAGTATGGGGAAGGGTAGAAATGGACAAGAAGCAGATACAGGAACCCAGGAGACCTGATGACCACCCATCCCTCTTTCCTTCAAGCTGAGATGGGTCTGGCATCACTGCATGGCCTTGCCTTGGGAAGCAGGGAGCAGTATCCCATCCCTGAGCACAGAGAAAGTGGAGCTGCCTCAGGGCCAGCAGACCTTTAAGGCATCCTTTTTGCCTTTGAACCAAGGAAATGAGATGGAAGCTCCTAACCCAGCATTTACTGGTTCCCCCAGGTCATTCTGGTTCCCCATTTCACAGGTAGGGAAGACACATCCCAAGAGTTCATTTTGAAGTCATCAGTTACGCTGTGGCTCCACATTGCAATGACTCAAATATTTACACACACACCCCCCCTTTGTTCTGCTTGTGTGTGACAGAGGGAGGTTTGGGCTCTGCTCTCTCCTGACCTGCATTTGCTCTGCTCTTTCTGCTGGATGAAAGGGATTTGATTGAATTAACTTAATTGACAAATGCATTGTTCAGACGGCTGTGACAGAAACAACTTGATGCATTAGTCAGAAGGTTAAGTAGCTCGTGGCAGCTCCCAACACCTTTTATTTTTTGCTGCCAGACATCTCTGTACCAACTCTGAAGCACTGTGTTTCCAAGCAGGTTGAGAAGGCAGATCTGCTGCGGTGTACATCACCTTTGGGTCTTGTCTTGCCACAGAATCTTTTTGGTTGGAAAAGGCCTCTAAGATCATTGAGTTCAACCATCAACCCATGGCTGAACTTGGCCTGTCTTTGCAGACCTCAAAGCCTTGCAGGAAGGCTATGTGTGCCCATGCCCTGCTCTGGTGATGCTCTGCAGTGCTGATACCCTCAGCTCATCACTTCATCTTTGAGGCTCAGTTTTCTCCCTTTGATATTAGCAGGACCACAGTCACCCAGAGACGTCTCCATGGACAACAGAGCAAGGAACACCTCCCAGCTGACATCTAGGTCTCCAGACAGGATGACTTATCCTTGGGGCAGACCTTCTTCTCTCCCCTTTGACTCTCCAGTAGCTAAGCTGATGAGGCTCACAACTTCAGTTATGTGCCTAAAACAGGCTAGCTGGCAGCAGTCCTTCTCCCTTGAACTATTGCCTATTACTCATTGAATTTTGCACAAACCACAGAATTTTACAGCTTGGAAACCCAAAATATGCATGTGATCCTCCATGACATAGCACTGGACCAGGCTGCCCAGGGAGATTGGGGAGTCTCCTTCTCTGGAGAGATTCCAAACCCACCAAGACACAATGCTGGGCATCCTGCTCTGAGTGACCCTGCTTTAGCAGAGGAGTTGGACTAGTGATCTCCAGAGGTCCCTTCCAACCCCACCATGCTGGGATTCTGTCAGAGTGTCAGTACATTGGCATCCCTTGGATTCCTGCAACTAGAAGAAAAGCTGAGAAGAAAATCAGCACCACAAGGAAGCAGAAGAGGCTGAGTATGCTGTGGGATAGACCAGAACACAAAACAAGAGAGAGATTTTTCACTCTTCTCATGGGCTGCAACACTCAAGGAGCCAAGCACTGTGGTACAACATTGATGTGCATGCACAGAAGTCATTGCTACACCAGTAGGAAACAGGCTGACACCTTACATCACTGACATCAGGGATGGCTGCCCTACAGGGGCTGAGGGACACTTTCAGCACATGGGTAAGGCAAACCACCCTTTGCCATGGAACTGCTGCCTCTCCACAGCCCAGCATTCAAGTGTCTCCTCTGCTTACAGCCTCCAGGGCTCACAGCCTTCATTGTTCTCCAACACTCCCTCCAGTCACTGGCAGCAGGTATGGCCAACAGCAAGTGATGTAACTCCAGGTGTCTCCAGCTGTGACCTGGGCAGGCTCACAGCCCCTCACAAACCTGACAGATTCAATGATTGATGCCCCACAGATCTGCAGTGACTTTCTGGGTGCAGAGAGATAGCAACATCAATCTTGACACCACTTGAGCAGCAGATCTGTCCCAGGCATCCCCTTCACTGGATGCTGCCAGCACTCAGACAAGACTGAATTGCCATCTCATGCATGGAGGAGGTCACCTCTAGATGACCAGCAAGGCAAGGTGGGGGAGAAGCTTTTATTTAGCACTACTTTGCACCTTGAGTATCCTCTGGACAGGCAGGGGTCCATTGCCCGGGGCTAGCAGGACAACACTTCAACACCAAAGACATTTGAAAAACATTTAAAGCTCACTCTCTGCATATACAGCATAGAGAGAGAGGGAAATCTTCATAACCATTCTGATTTCCACCAAGTGAAGCCAGTGTAAATCTCTGGGTTTTATGAATCTCACTTACATTTCTTGCCTGACTCGTGCATAAAACTTCCCCAGATTTACACAAGCTAACTCCATAAGTCATCCCCTTCCCAATCGGGCCCTATATCTTGATGACCTTTTAGAAACCAATGACTGCTTGCTTGTTGTTATCCATAATTGGAAAAGCACTGGAGATAAGAAAATTTATAGCAATGAGTGATCTACCTGTGAGAGACAATAAAGAACGCCGGGCACCGAATGCACAGCGAGAGAAATCCCCCCCACAGGGAGGAGCAGCACAGGCACACAGCTCAAGCTGAACTGCCTTGTCTTTGCTAAATCTCTCTCAGTCCTTCCCTCCTTGAGCCCAAGGCTTCCTTGAATGTGCAGCCTCTGTCCTGCAGGACACATCCCCAGTCAAGCATCAGCTCTGGTTTTGGTGGTCTTGGAACTGACTTGCAAACCTTTTGGTTTAGAGTAAATGAAGCATCCTTTAGCAATCCACTCCCAAAGTCAGTCTTGTGCAATCATAGAGTTGTTCTTGTTGGAGAAGAATTCCAAGGTCATGGAGTCCAACTGCTGACCTAACACCACCATGGCTGTTAAACCATGTCCTCAAGTGCCATCACCACAGGTTTCTTGAACACTTTCAGGGATGGTGACTCCACCACTTCTCTGGGCAGCCTGTGCCAGTGCCTGACCACTTTCAGTAAAGAAATTTTTCCTTACATCCAACCTAAACCTCCCCTGGTGCAACCTGAGACCATTTCCTCTTGTCCTATCACTTGGTAGTAGGGAGAAGAGACCACCAACTACCCTCACTACAATCTTCTTTCAGGGAATTGTAGAGAGCAGTGAGGTCTCCCCTCAGCTTCCTCTTCTCCAGGCTGAACCCCAGTTCCCTCACTCACTCCTCATAAGACCTGTCCTCCAAGCCCTGCACCAGATTCCTTGCCTTTCTCTGGGCAACCTCACAGGGGATGAAGGAATAATCCCATCACACAACACAGCCCTCCAGCATAGCAAGCCAAGACTGCAGTGTACAGACTGCTAAAGGCAAAGTGCAAAGGAAGATGGGCAGGGTAGACCTCTGTGCTTATCACCCAGCACTGAAGCTCCATTGCTTTGGAGTTAATCACAAAGACACATTAATCACATCACCATTGTCCACAGTGATCTCTGCCAGGGGGAATCATTCTGTGTGACAGGATCACTGAACAGCTCCCAGACATCAAAAGAGCCATTCCCAGAGTGGATTTTAGTTTGTTTCGAAACACAGGCAGAAGGTCCCTTCTCTAAGACTGAGCCAACAGATTGGAATGAGCTCTTCTGTTTGTAAGAAAGGGGAGTTGTCTGCAAGGCAGCAGTCCTGATCTTGGTGGTACAACATGAAGACCAGGACATGCCAAGACTCGAGTAGGGAAATACTTCCAGTCAGAGCCACTTTCACAGAATCACAGAGAAGCACAGAATTAACCAGGTTGGAAAAGACCTTCAAGATGATCAAATCTAACCTATCACCCAACACCATCTAATCAATTAAACCATGGCACTAAGTACCTCATCCAGGCTTATTTTAAACAATTCCAGGGACAGTGACTCCACCACCTCCCCGGGCAGCACATTCCAATGGCCAATCTCTTTCTGTGAAGAATTTCTTCCTAACATCCAACCTAAACCTCTCCTGGCACAGCTTGAGGCTGTGTCCTCTCCTTCTGTCACTGGTTTCAAGTCTGTGTCGGTGTGAGCTGAAATTCCCCCCCCACCAACAATAACCAGGCTAGCTCAGTCTGGAAGCAAATGAAAAGCTGTATTTACAAGCAGAGTCTAAAATCTACAATGAAATGCAATGAATATGTACAAATATACAAAATTCACAACATTCACAAATATATACAATCAACAGAAAAGCACAACCGATCTCCCTTTGCTTCCCCCCAAGGGGATCCTCCCAAAGGGGCCTCCCTCTCCCAGGAGCTTCCCCCCCAGGCCCCCCTGGACAGAGAAGCACAGTTAGTTAAGCAGAAAGTTGTTAACTTAGCTGCCAAGGTCAGTGTGTTATCTTCAGCCAGAAGAGAAGAAGAAACAGCAGCCAGACAGCCCAGCAACTGCCCCCACTGCCGAACGCAGAATGTGCAGAGTGCCTACTTTGTTTTGGGTAATAGTTCTTAAACATTTCTATCTATCCAATGGAAGTGTTTAGAACAATCAGTATTTTGCTTTCTTACACCCAATAGTGACTTATTTACATTCTTTCACTTTCTCTGTTTTGAACTTTGCAAGGAAAAATTAAAAAGACAGTTTCAAACCATCACAGTCCACCCCTTCTAAACAATTCCATTGGCTGCTACTATCATCTATCTAATCTAAAATAATATCTACAACAATAGGTGAATAAAGACCATAGTCCATTCCGGCTATCTCAGATGTAGATGATTCAAAAGAGTCAAATCACAGGAAAAACAGCAAACAGCTTGTTTCCTCGCAGATGGAGCGAAGGAAGGAACAGGGACTCTCAGGTGACTCAGGGCTCTGAGGGTTCGTGCACCGTAGATCTCATGAACTCTCCTCTTGGGCGCGATGCTGTGTCTGCGCAACACTCTGAATTTAACCTCTCTCAGCCAAAGTTAGATTTCTTTGTGGAATACACTGAATTTCACCATTTTCTTGCATCACCCAATAGGTGTGACCAGGACCTTCAGCAGAAACCACCCCTCGGACAGGTTTGGCCTCTCCTGAAGGAGAAAATACCCAAACAGTTTTGCCTAACAGATTCTTTTCTCTGATAACAGGAACTCTATCACCTTCTTCCTTTCGCAACAAATCTGATTGGGCAGGTCCAGCTCGATTCACTGAACCTCTACTATTCACCAACCAGGTTGCTTGTGCTAAATGTTTCTCCCAGTTTTTCAAAGATCCACCCCCCATGGCTTTGAGAGTGGTTTTCAGCAAACCGTTGTAGCGTTCGATCTTCCCTGCAGCTGGTGCATAGTAGGGAATGTGGAATATCCACTCGATGCCGTGCTCTTTGGCCCAGTTTTTTCACAAGATTGTTCTTGAAGTGAGTTCCGTTGTCTGACTCAATCCTCTCTGGAGTTCCATGTCTCCACAGGATTTGTCTCTCCAGGCCAAGAATGGTGTTACGTGCAGTTGCATGAGGAACTGGATAAGTTTCCAGCCATCCAGTGCTTGCCTCTACCATAGTCAGCACATACTGCTTACCAGATGGAGAACGAGGTAGAGTGATGTAGTCAATCTGCCAGGCTTCACCATACTTGTACTTGGACCATCGGTCACCGTACCACAAGGGCTTGATCCGCTTTGCCTGCTTAATAGCAGCACAAATGTCACAGTCATGGATGACTTGTGTGATAGCATCCATGGAAATGTCAATGGATCTGTCACGAGCCCATCGGTAGGTTGCATCTCTGCCTTGATGTCCTGACGAGTCATGGGCCCACCGAGCTAAGAACAGCTCACCTCGGTGTTTCCAGTCAAGATCAGGATCAGGATCAGAGTTTGTGTCCACCTGGGAAACTCTTGCAGCTAGATCTGCCTGATGGTTGTGTTGTTGTTCCTCAGTAGCTTTGCTCTTAGGAATGTGAGCATCGATGTGTCTCACTTTCACTGGGATTCTCTCAATGCGAGCAGCAATGTCTTGCCACAGATCTGCAGCCCAGATTGGCTTTCCTTTCCTCTGCCAGCCATTCTTCTTCCAGTCTTTCAGCCAACCCCACAAGGCATTGGCTACCATCCACGAGTCGGTGTAGAGATAAAGCTTTGGCCATCTCTCACGTTCAGCTATGTTAAGAGCTAGCTGGACAGCTTTTACCTCTGCGAATTGACTGGATTCTCCTTCTCCATCTCTCGCTTCTGCAACTCTGCGCGTTGGACTCCACACTGCAGATTTCCATCTCCGCTTGTTCCCAACCAGACGACAGGAACCGTCTGTGAACAAAGCATATCTCTTTTCATCATCAGACAGATCACTGTAAGGAGGAGCTTCCTCAGCACGAGTTACTCTCTCCTCTGGAGGTTTTGCACAGCTTGTGCCTTCTGGCCAGTTTGTGATCACCTCCACCAAACCAGGCCTTTCGAGATTTCCCATTCGAGCTCGCTGTGTTATCAGAGCCATCCACTTAGACCAGGTAGCATCTGTTGCATGATGTGGTGAAGAACCTTTGCCTTTGAACATCCAATTCAGAACTGGCAATCTAGGAGCTAGAAGAAGTTGTGACTCAGTTCCGATCACTTCAGAAGCAGCTTTCACTCCTTCATAAGCAGCTAAAATCTCTTTCTCTGTTGGAGTGTAGTTTGCCTCT
Organism: Indicator indicator; assembly: GCF_027791375.1. NCBI lineage: Eukaryota > Metazoa > Chordata > Aves > Piciformes > Indicatoridae > Indicator > Indicator indicator. Next base: position 5,605,544 of record NC_072038.1, read on the forward strand.
GAGCCTCTGTAGCCACGACCCCAGAAACCAAGAGGACGTCCTCGTGTCTCCCCTGGAGCTCTTTGCCATAAGCACCAGGTTGGACCATTGTCACTCGCGGCCGTGTACAGAATGTTCTTAATGTCTGGACCAGTTCGGACAGGTCCCAGACCCATCGCTTGGACTACCTCTCGCTTGATCTGGTCAAAGGCTGCTTGTTGCTCAGGACCCCATTGGAAACTGTTTCTCTTTCGAGTCACATCATAGAGAGGTTTCACAATCTGACTGTATCCAGGAATGTGCAGTCTCCAAAATCCCACTATGCCTAAGAAACGCAGAGTTTCTTTCTTGTTGATGGGATTTGCCATGGTGGAGACTCTGTTTATCACATCCATTGGGATGTGACGGCGACCATCTTGCCACCGCACTCCCAGAAACTGGATTTCTCTGGCAGGTCCTTTCACCTTGTCTCGCTTGATAGCGAAACCAGCTTGCAAGAGAATGTCAAGGATTTTGTTACCTTTCTCGAAGACTTCTTCAGCAGTCTCACCCCAGACGATGATGTCATCGATGAACTGAATGTGTTCTGGAGCTCCACCTTTCTCCAAAGCATCATGGATCACTGCATGGCAGATGGTTGAACTGTGAATCCACCCCTGGGGCAAACGATTGAATGTGTACTGAATGCCTCTCCAGGTGAAAGCAAACTGAGGCCTGCATTCCTCTGCTATGGGAATAGAGAAGAAAGCATTAGCAATGTCTATGGTAGCATACCATTTGGCCTGCTTGGATTCCAGCTCATATTGGAGTTCCATCATGTCTGGTACAGCTGCACTCATGGGTGGAGTTACTTCATTCAAGGCACGGAAATCAACTGTCAGACGCCACTCTCCATTCTGCTTTCTCACAGGCCAGATTGGACTGTTGAAAGGTGAATGAGTTTTGCTGATGACCTTCTGACTCTCCAACTGACGAATCAAGTTTTGAATGGGCACCAAAGAGTCACGGTTGGTTCTGTATTGTCTGTGATGCACAGTTTGAGAAGCAACCGGCAGCTTTACATCCTCTATCTCATGTTGTCCCACAACTGCAGATTCATCTGAAAGCTCAGGTCTAATGGACAACTTCAATTTTCCTCCATCAATTTCTACAGTTGCTATTCCAAAAGCCCATTTGTAACCCTTAGGGTCTTTAAAACGCCCTTCTCTCAGAAAGTCAATTCCCAAAATACAAGGTGCATTAGGACCTGTTACAATAGTATGTTTCTTCCACTGCTTCCCAGTTAAACTTATATCAACCTCTATCTTAAACAACTCTTGAGATCCACCAGTGACTCCCTGAATAGTTATAGATTCTCCCCCTTGATAATTTGATGGTATTATGGTGCACTGAGCTCCTGTGTCAACCAAGGCCCTGTACTTCTGAAATTTTGAAGTGCCAGGCCACTGGATGTACACATCCCAATAGATTCTGTTATCTCCATTATCCCTTACCTCCCCCTGGCGGAAGGCAGGGCACCCCTAATGGTGGGGATTACCTCCACATGTACAGCCGGCACAATGTCCAGCACCAGAATTAGGATCACTGTTGGAGCTATCAGAGTTGTTCTGGGAAACTGAGGAAGCGACAGCTACCCTCCTGGTATTGCTACCTCGGGATCTGCCCCTCTGCAGCTCCCGTAACCTCTTGAAAAGATCAGAAGTTGGTTGACCATCCCATCTGTTCATGTTCTCACCAAACTGATCACGCAGAGTTATCCAGATACTGCCACGTGATTGCCTCTGCTGTCTGTTTTGGTTTGACCTATTCTGGAATGGCCTTCTTGGAGCACGTCTGTTCCTAACAGCTGAAACTTGTATCCATCTGGAGGAAGAGGAATTAGAATCATCCCCCTTCATCAAGTTGGATATGGAGGTTTTAAGTTCCTCCTTCAGCTCTTTCATGCAATTCTCCATCTTTCCAGACAGAGTTTCAATGGCTGAAACCAAAGAAGTACGTGCAAGACTATCCTCCAACTGCCTCATTTGGTCAGTGAAATGGCCAACAGTAGGAGGTGCTCCACCATAATTTCTTGCCACAATCCTGCTTGCCAGAATAGTAGCATAATTAGGAGGAGCAAGCTTAATGAGCTTTTTGGCAAGGCCTGTTCCAACAGGAATTTCATCAGGATTCAGAGTCTTATGATCTCCATACATTACTTCTCTCACAGCAAACTCTCTCAGACGCTTGATTCCCTCAGCTATTGTGGTCCAAGGCTTAGGGTTCCATGGTAAATCATCTCTGCTGGGGTACCTCAGCGAGACTGCCAGTAGGAGGCGTGCCCACAGAGAAACTTTACCAATGCACTTGCCTAGGTGCCTGTCTATGCCTGTATCCTTTGAGAGCATCCCCAACTGAGAGGCCGACTTGTCACCTACCACCAATGCTGGGGCTCCCATATCAAAACACCTGGCTAGCCAAGACAGGACTGGCTCATTATCTCCTCTGATGTAATCCTTCCTCACATGTCTAATTTCCTGTCTGGGTGCATTAGCTGACTGTATGTCATCCTCATCATCATCATCATCATCATCATCCTGAGGTCGCTGTCCCCATAATCCTATTTTAATCCTCCGTTGAATTTCTTTGAGTTCAGAGGCACTACCAGCAGTTGCTAATCTACCAGGGTCTACATCCTGACCTACATCTCCATCATCCATGTGGGGTCTCAAGAGGTCTACCAGAGTTTTAAGGCTAACCCTCTCTTCCTCATCAGAAGGATCTTTCTTAACAGAGGGACCCTGAGTAGAAGGACCCTCATCTCCATCTGCACCATCTCCTGCAGCATCTGCATCTCCTTTACGCTTTCTGGTGATAGTGGCAACCAAATTTACTGGCTTGGTTTTCACATTCACAGCAGAGTTGGAAGAGCAAGTAGCCTTATGTCTTTCTTGACACAGTGCTATCAGTAGCCATATGATTATTCCAAGAAGCAACAAATTTAAGATTAAGGCTAGTACAAGATATCTAGGGTACCACTGGTTCCAAAGACCCTCTGTAGTTGTAAGAGGAGTAACAAACTCATATGTGTCTGCTAGCAGATCCATAGTTGAGTTACCATAGCTTCTTAGCCCAATAAGACCATAACAGAATTCACCAACATTCAGTAACTTGTTCTTAACCCAAAGAAATGACTTATATGCCACATATCTCACAATCTTGTCTATCATGCAGGAAACAGCCCATCTGTAAACAATCACACTGATAACAGAGGAAATAAAATTACTCAAAATCCAAAACAGCTTCATTTTGCTTCCTAATCTGAGCAGAAATAAATCAAACAAGCAATCGAGCCCCGAGTTGGGCGCCAAAAATAAAAAGTGTGTCGGTGTGAGCTGAAATTCCCCCCCCACCAACAATAACCAGGCTAGCTCAGTCTGGAAGCAAATGAAAAGCTGTATTTACAAGCAGAGTCTAAAATCTACAATGAAATGCAATGAATATGTACAAATATACAAAATTCACAACATTCACAAATATATACAATCAACAGAAAAAGCACAACCGATCTCCCTTTGCTTCCCCCCAAGGGGACCCTCCCAAAGGGGCCTCCCTCTCCCAGGAGCTTCCCCCCAGACCCCCCTGGACAGAGAAGCAGAGTTAGTTAAGCAGAAAGTTGTTAACTTAGCTGCCAAGGTCAGTGTGTTATCTTCAGCCAGAAGAGAAGAAGAAACAGCAGCCAGACAGCCCAGCAACTGCCCCCACTGCCGAACGCAGAATGTGCAGAATGCCTACTTTGTTTTGGGTAATAGTTCTTAAACATTTCTATCTATCCAATGGAAGTGTTTAGAACAATCAGTATTTTGCTTTCTTACACCCAATAGTGACTTATTTACATTCTTTCACTTTCTCTGTTTTGAACTTTGCAAGGAAAAATTAAAAAGACAGTTTCAAACCATCACAAAGTCCAAATAACCCAGGAGATGTTCTTGCCTATAGGAACCAAGGAAGTACTGAAAAAGAAAAGGAGCAAGTGCAAGGGTAAGAAAATATATACCAGCAGTACTGAGTGTACCAGTAAGGCTGAGTGTGGAGTGGATGAGTAAGGTTTGCAAAGTCTGGATGTTAGGAAAAGTGTCTTCACCAGAAGGGCTGCCAAGCCTTGGAACAGGCTGCCCAGGGCAGTGGGGGAGTCACCATCTCTGAAGGGATTCCAAAAAACCTGTAGATGTGGTGCTGAGGGACATGGTTCAGTGGTGGCCTGGCAGTGCTGGGTGAATGGATGGACTCTGATCTTAAAGGTCTTTCCCAACCTAAATCATTCTATGCTTGAGAGTTACTAATACAGTTTAAGTGGTTTTGTTTTGAAAGCTGCTCTCTCTGGAGTCACAGGCGTAAGCAAAGCAACCTGCACCCACTCTGACCACTGTGCAAGTGTGTTTACACACCTCTGAAGCCTGTCCTGGCTTAAAATGGATCCCAGACGTGGGTCCATACCTCCTCTCAGTTTTCTTATTTGCACCGAGATAGAACTACATAGAACTCCCAAGGGAGAAGTTCAAGTAAAACCAGCAAGAGCAAGCTGCTCAGAACTAGAAGGGAAAAAAACAAACATGACAAATTCCTGGCAGGGGCTGGGATGAGGAAAGGAAAACAGAAAGGAGCAGTTGCAGGGGAGGAAGCCCTGGCAGCTCTCCCCTACCAGCACTCAGCCCTTCCAAACAAAGATCTCTGCAGTTTCAGCAAAACTCACTGGGGTTGTGTGCAGGGGGAAGCTGCTCCAGGGGTATCTGACCTGCAGCTTCTGAACTGGCTCTTGGTTAGCTCTGACCAAGGCTTTTTTGGGGAAATGAGGTAGTGGGAGCTCAAACCAGGGCTGAAGGCCCCACCTTGCTGGGGTCTCTTCTAGCTGTTCTCCAGTTCTGCTGAATTCAGTCTGTGCTGAGGACATCTCCCTCAGACAGCTATATTTTTGGATTATTCATCCTGAATTGATTAGTTCATCCCACAGTCCCCCTGATCATATTCTTCCTATGTACTAACATCTCAATGAATGAGCAGTCAAGTAGAAAATGAATGCATTAGTGCCTGATTGTGTTACTGAGCTCTTGTATATGCTAAGGAAGGCTGCAGTGTTGAATTCAGCCAAGTAACAAACAGGTAGTTACAGAGTTAAACTGCACAAGTGTCCAAACAAGAGTAAAACATCAAAAACAAAACAAAAAACCCTTCTTAATATATCTTTTGGGTTAGCATTCAGATGAGTTTTGGACATGAGTGTTTGTTTGAAGAGAATTCTTTTGTCTGGGTATAGAGTCATTTCCCTGCTGGTATTTTCAGTTCTGACACCAAAATAGCCACTTTCATCCCTGCCAGGGTAGAATTGATTACAAACCACCTAGTTAATTAAAACAACAATTTGCTTTCAGACCTGCTTTTTAGCAGAAACTAAGCTCAGGAAATGATTTTTTTTTTTTTTTGGTAACTCCATTGGATTTGCTATTTGCAATTCAATATGCAAGATAAAGTTCTCTGCTGGGAACAGAGAAATGCAACTTTTTTTTTTTTTACTTTTCCTTTTTACATTAAAAAAAATAAAAATCATACCCTGTATGAGATAATTTCCTATTTCCATCCACAAGCACTACAAATGTATATATTGAAAAGCCAAGTTCAAAGGAAGCACACTAATCTCAAAAGAAATGGGTATATTTTCTAAGCAGGTTGGCCAGTCAGGAACTTTGTTCTTTTTACACTGAACAGCAGCTCTCTGGATCACAGTGTGTTCAACAAAACTTTCTGAGCAAGAGATGAAAAAGTCTGGAAAACTTCCACACACACCAAGCTTCAAGGCTTGCCTCTCTCTGTTTCCAGCAGAGCAGCACCTCTGCAGGCACACAGCACCATGCAGGTTGAGCATCCCCACTGCCGTGGCAGGCGGTGGGCACCACCTGTGCAGACCCTGCTCATGCTCCTCAAATTGACAAAGGAGATTTTTTTTTTTTTTCAGGGAGATTTTCCATAAAGATTGCCAAACGTGCCTGGGTTGTGTGCAGGTAACCAGCATCCCAGCAGGTCCCTGTTCTACCTCATTATCAGCTGCTTATCACCAAAATGTTCCATTTGGTTTGTGTTCCAAGCCAGGTTGTGCAACTTGGTCTAGTGGAAGGTGTCCCTGCTCATGGTGAGGGGGTTGGGACTAGATGATCTTTAAGGTCCCTTCCATTCCAAACCATTCTATGATTCTATGAAAATATAACTGGGGCAGCAGTAAAAAAAAACAAAAAAAAACAAAAAAACAAACAAACAAAAAAACCCCAAACAAAAAAGTCTTCCTTCTTAGCAAGAGAAGAATCAGCTACAACACAAAAGACACCATGGCAGCTGGTAGTACAAGGCCTGGGTACTGTCCCCCTCCACAAAAACACAGGCACTGGCCCCTCCAGAGCCCATCAGGGTGACAATTCAGAAGACCAACAGCTGTGTCCAACATGACCTGAATACAGCAAGGTGACTCAGCTGTGAGGTTGCATTTCTTAGGCAGCCTTGCTGGCTTATGGGCTTGCACAAAAATCCCTAAGAAATCTCTCCTGAATTTTACTCCTTTTGACACTACTTCTAATAAGAAAAGCAATATGCAGCCACACTCCAGAGAGGGCAGGGCCAGCAACCCCATTAAAATGTTTTCAGATCACTGCACAGGTCCCAGCTGCTTGCAGAACCAAACCTGTCTGTGATGCTGGATGGCTGAGCTGTGGTACCATGAAGAGCTCTGCAGACACAATCCTCCTGCATCCTCATCTCCCCTTGCTCCTTGCACAGGCAGCTAAGCATGGTACAAGTCACACACACAGAATTCCTGTTACTGACCCCCACACCAAATCCCTTCAGAGAGCAAAAGCCTCCAGCAGGGGGAATTTGGCTGCAGTTCTGACTCAAAGATGAGAAGATCTCCTAGAGGTCAGCTGAGGGAGACTTTCATTTCCAACTTCCACTAAGTCTCCAATAAATTGAACTTGCCTTGACTGTATGAAGATGGCCAAACCCTACAGCCAGTAGCAACAGGACATTGTGGAATTGAGAGCTCAAATCCACCAAGCAGAGTCTAAATGAGAGCCTACAAGAGGTGCCTGTAACAACCTGAGTGGAGAAGACTGACTCATCCTCTTGTTTTCCCCAAGCACAGACTGTATCTGTTTGGCAATAGACCAAGGAAGATGACAGTATAAACTGCCAGATACCAGCAAATCTCTTCTTTTGCTGCCTCGTTCATTTCCAAGAGACAGAGCTGGCTTTGTTGCTATCCAAGAGGGCAAGCCTCATACTTGGGTCTCAATTTGTCTTCCCCGTTTTCTTAATAGGCAAAGTGACAGAGGTCTTGCACAACATCACAAAAGTCTCTCCAAGAGTCAGTCAGTCCTCTACACCCATTTGGGCCTCCTGGCTCAGTAGAAAGACAAATAGGCTTTACATCATGCTTCTGGGGAACACAATAAAGCATCACTGAGGGTTTGCCATAGTTCCATCCCACCACATGGAAGTCCCACTGGCTGCACCCAGCTTGAAAAGAAGGTTTAGCACCTTCCCTCAGTACTTCACAGGTGAGAGAGTCCTAACAGAGAGAGGAGACAAAACACAGCCATGAACTGTGTTCATCTGCCTTCCTGTGTTCATAGAGGTGGTGTGCAGCTTTAAGAAAAAGCAGTAATAGTCTGACTTAAGTGAAGATGAAAGCTGCTGAGTTCTGACTCCTGGCAGAGCTCTGCAGGAGCAGCCTCAGTGCAGATTCCTCAGGGGACCTCCAGAGCTAAAACTGGAGGAATTGCCCCAGGAAAGGACTCCAGATCTGGTACCTGGGGTAGAACTAGCCCTGTAAACAGGGCGTTCGGAAGATTCAGAAACTCAGCCTCACTCCCTTCAGCATCTGTTAGTCCTGATGTAGGGTCAGCAGAAATCTTGGGTGTGCTCCCACTAAGAACCACCGTGAGCCCATCCACTTTTTTTTTTATACAGCCCAAAGAGCCATTTAGTGATAATGACCAAACTTGAAAACCTTTCATAGACTTCTAGATATTATTGAGGTTTTAAAGGAGCTAGCAGAAAAGCAGACCAAGTAGCACAGACAGCATGCAGAAGCTGGGCTTTGCTTTCTGTATTCAAAACAAACAGTTTGAATTCTCCCTAAATATTTCCTGTACTTCCCCACTCAGAAAAATTGGCTTTTGTTGTTTCACATTTTCCATTACATCTTTTCCCTTTTTCTTTCCCCCATTCCATCTACAGCCATAGAAGAAAACACAACACAAGAAAAATGGAAAACCAAGTGCTGATGACCCTGTTAGCCACTCTCCCAGGACTTGTGCTCCCCACGACTCTGCCCTCTTGCTCTTTTCACTTACAAAGGCAAAGAGCTTGAAGAAGCAGAATGGATGAGCCCTAGGCAGAGAGCAAGAACAGTTCATGAGCCATTTGACAAGTAAGCGACAGCATTTGACAGGACATGATTGGAAGAATTGTCTGGTGCTTCCAAAGGAGGAGTTAGAAGCTGGATATGTAGCATTAGAAATGGGTCAGCAAAGCTGTTCATTTGCCTTTGCTTTCTAGCTGAGGAAGACAAGAAGACAGAGATCTTCAGAACACTAACAGTCCCAAGGAAAGGAGAAGATGGGGTCCTCAAAGTGCTCCTCAACATAAGCAGACAAGGACAGCAGTGATGGTTTAGCTATCTTGGAAATATTTTGCTTGCACAGAGGCAAACAGCAATACCTACCTGGTAACTCTATAGTCCCAAGTCTTGTCCTGTACAAATAGGATAAGCCTCTCCATAGAGATTATCTTGACATTAGATAGGTGTTCCTGAGCCAGAAGCACAAACTCCCTTGAGAGCAGTGATAAGACCTGTCCAACTGCCAGGAACAGCTAGGTTATCAAATGTTTGGGGTAATTAAAAGAGAAGGTGATTATGTTCAACTCCAATGGCTTAGCATGGCTATCAGGCAATGCGGGCACAAGTACTTCTGATTATGAGCTGCTGGGTTAATAAAGCCCAGACTTAAACAGGGACAAAACAACAGGACCTCTGCTCCTAAACACAATTCCAGCAGTTGAGTGAGTTTGATCTAAACACTGGAAGAAGCAGGTATCGAAGCATAGCTCCTTCAGAAAAAGAAACAAAATGGACAAACGCATGGTTTACTAAGCATGTGCAACTGAGCAGAGCCCAAGGTTTCACCCCATGCCTCCCATGGAAAGGAGAAACAATGGGGGTTTCACTTTGCAATCAGAACACCAGTTTTGGGAGGAGAACTTCCTTGGAGGAAGCCCTACTAGCAGTTAGAGGTTAGGTTTAAAAGCCATGAGGCAAAAGTGAGCTGGAGTGTTTATAAGATAAGGAAAGCCTTGCCATGCTTCACTAGGGCACCAGGTACATGAGCAAGAGACCTTCTACAATCTGCAGGAACTGTCCAAGCAGTTCAGAAAAGGAACATAGGGCTGGTCAAAGTCAGCAGACTAGCAGGCCTCCAGACAGATGATTTGTAGTAATGGACACACACACAAAAATTTATAAATAGAAAAAACAAACAAACAAACCAGGCCAGCACAGCCTGGGAAACAAAAGAGTCCCCAACAATATTTGGTTTAAGCTGTACAAAACATCTCTGCAAATGTTCACACACACATCCAGCCTTGAAAGTGTTATTAGGAGCAACAGATGCCACTATAGAGTTATCTGTCCCACTTTCTAAGGTTTCCAGTCCCTGCATGTTCAGTTGTACCCAGGAGAAACCCTCCTGATGACCCATCACAGGGATCCAAACACTACTCCTGCCTTGTCCTCACGTGGATTGAAGTAGGAAGGCCAAGAGCATTACTCAAAGTAGCTGCATATCATTCAAAACATGGTAAATGGATTTAACTGATTTAATTTTTTGTTTGCTTTGTTATAAATCAGTCACAGTCTCCAGAGCTACTTTTCACAACCTATAGGAGACCATATGCTTGGAAGAACTATCACAAAGCTGGAAAGAAATACAGGCTGGGAAATGTCTGCGCTGGGTTGCATATCAGAACTCTCAGAGGGGAAAATCTCTGCTCAGGCATGAGCTGTAAAGAAGTAAAGAGACCAAGTGGGAAGGTGATCTACTGCTTTACCCAACAAGAGCAACTTGTTGCCTCCAAAAGAAAGAGTAGAGACCTGTTATGGGCAGCAAGCAGGGTTCATGTCAGAAAACTCCAGGTGGATCACTAATAATCATCTCACACACTTTCTAGGGAGGTGCTCCTAATCATGCCACCACAACACAGGAATATTTCACTTCACTGAACACACAGCCAGCATGCTCTCCATCACAGAACCAGCCTGAACCCCTTTCATGAGAAGGTCTCAGGTCCATTGAAGGTGGCACAAAGACACCATGACAGGAGGAGCATAGGAAGCCCAAGAAGTGATGGACACTTATACCAGATTTGAGGCAGTGGGGAAACATTGCTGCTGTTACTGGTGCCAAAATCAGGATCTGAGGCAGGTCAGGTGCTTTCAAACTCCTTGCCCAAGGTGCTTCTAACACACATAGCCAAGCTGCCTAGCTGGCCAGGGAGGAAATGTGGAGTAACCTGCCTGACATCCAGCCAGGGCCATGCTCCCAGCTCACACAGGAGCCAATTTCCACCTTCCCAGATCTCCAGCATCCACCTGAACTGACTGGCACTCTTCAAACTACAGCACTTTCTGCTCATCCCTGAGACCCAGGGCATGCCCTGGCAGCTGCAAAAACCCAGGGTGGGTGTTGGGAGGAAGGGACCAACAGTTGAGGGTGGAGGAAAAGAAGCAGCAGCTATCTGGGGGTGTTTTGAGTTGTTTGGAGGTGGTTTTGTTTGGGTGTTTTTGTTTGATTTTGGTTTTGTTCTTTTTTTTGAGGAGCTGTGCTGTTACCTTGTCTTATTTTCTGACATTGCAGGCTGCTGGCAGGATGACTTGGTTGCCAGGGAAACTGCTGGGAAAAGGTGCACAGGGCTGCTGCCCGCACCCAGGCTCCAGAAGCAAAGAGGAGCCAGCAGGCAAGGCAAAGCTGCCCACAGCCATGCCAGGCCATGGTGGATGGAGCCAGAACCAGCAGCAAGCCAAACATCTGCTCCTGCACAGCCTGGATTAGAGGCTAATCCTAGGCTCCTGAGCCACAGAGGGAGCCCTGCACAGGGAGCAGGCTGTGCAGGCAGCCTGCATGAGCGAGCGCAGCGCAGCACCTAATGGAGGCTCTATTTTTGTTATTTATTTTATTTTTAAATCACTGCCATTAGGAGAATTGTTATGGCTGGCAATTTGCAATAATCAATTTGGAATCATGGTTTGATTAGTTAATGCATTTTCTGCTGCTCTCTCCTAATTTAACTGGGAGGGGAGAGAGGGGAGGATTTTCTGCTTTGTGCCTGTGTCTCAGCTCTCCCAGAACATGTGCAGCAAACCCATTCCTGCTCCTCACCCATCCCCAAAGGGCCATGCCAGGCTGCAACATGTCCCAGGTGGGTACACACTGGATGTCCCCTCAGCTTTCCCAGCATCCAAAAGGCCACTGTCCTTCCCTGCACACCCTGGGGAGTCAGCCAATGCTTTCTGCCTCTCCAGTTTTACATGGAGGGCTGTGGGGCAGGTCAGGTGGGCTCTAGAGCATGAAGAGAAGCTGAGCATCAGCTTCAGAAATAGCTGTAATACACAATAACATCTGGAATAAACTCTGGGCAGGCACTGATCTTCACACTGATGTGTAATATGTGATGATCCTGAAGGATCTCAGGGAAAGACAAAACTGGAGCTGCAAAGCATCCAATGGGTCCAAGAGAGAAGGCAGATCCCAGAGCCAAGAAGAAATCTGGAAGAGCTACAGCCCACAAGGACCTGGGCAGTCACAATCCTTCTGACTTCAGGAAAAGCTGCAATAATTTCTTGAAAAGGCCTTTCCACCTCAAAAATGACAACCTGACACAACTTACATGCCCCACTCCCTCCAAACAAGTCACCTCTGAAAACAGGAGTGATTACTGTTAAAAAAAAAAAAAAAAAAAAAAGAAGAAATTAAGTACAAGAAGTCAACCTCCTTCAGACTTTCATGGCCCAAATTGAAGAGGAGGACCACAGAACATGCAGGGGAAACTGTTGGTGCTATTATGCTGTAAGAGATGCTGAGCTGCTTCTGTGGTTGGCAGGGTCATAAACCCCAAGGCAGAGTGAAGAGCAGAGTAGTTCAAAGGGAGAATATTTCCATCCCTTACCCTTTACTATATCACCCCCCAGGTGACTCAGGCACTGTCAGAGCCTGGAGGATCCCAGTTGCCTTCTCTCCCTAGCAAATGCTGTAACTTCTGAGAAGTCAGCTGGGGCCACCCTCCTTGGTGCTATTTTCTCTCCCTGTCACTCATGCTGTCTCTTGTAGCTCCTTCCTTTCCCTTCCTGCTCACACTGTTCCCATACTAGGCAGCTTCCTCCACCCACCTCTCTCCATCCCCAAATCTCTACATTTAATGCTCCATTCCCATCTCCTTGGTTATTCTCAGCACTACATGCCAAAGATACACCAAGCAGAAAGGCAGTGACATCCTCCTCTGCTGTCCTAAGTGAGCAGGCTTATATATAATGCATTAAAGGGGAGGAAAAAAAAAAAAAAAAACCACCCACCACCCCCCAACCAATCCATCTTTTAAAAGACTTTATACATCCCACCTGCTTGCAGAGCATCCTTGGGAGAAATCTGGATGGTGGTGATTGACATTACCTGGTGCTGTAATTAGAAGCTGTATTTACAGCCTTGCTGCCATTTTAATGCTGTTTTGCATCTGTTGTACTTTCACTTAGAGAGTAAATGTAGTGGGGAACAGCTGTTTTCTGCTGCCAGCTCAGGCGACGCTCCCCGGCCAGCCATTTCCCCTCTGTTCCAGTGGGCTCTAATTATCTCAATTACCAGTGCAGGGACATCTCCCCGCAGCAACAAGTACCAGTCCTAGTCCAGCTTTTTTGAGCAGATCACAGGTTTGAGGTGGCCTGGCTGGCAGGTTGGCTTAACGCATCCTCACTACCCCTCTCACAGCAGGGCGCCGGGCTTGTTTGCTCCAGTCCCCAGCCACCGCGCACGGCCGGCCCGCCCCACCCCAGCCACCGCGCACGGCCGGCCCGCCCCACCCCAGCCACCGCGCACGGCCGGCCCGCCCCACCCCAGCCACCGCGCACGGCCGGCCCGCCCCACCCCAGCCGCCGCGCACGGCCGGCCCGCCCCACCCCAGCCACCGCGCACGGCCGGCCCGCCCCACCCCAGCCACCGCGCACGGCCGGCCCGCCCCACCCCAGCCACCGCGCACGGCCGGCCCGCCCCACCCCAGCCTGATGGGTCTAGGCTCCTCAAACAGGGCTGAAGATAAAGACACTAAATTCCTTCTTCACCTCTCCATTTAACACCAGTGAGGTCTGGAGCCTGAGGCTGGAGGATGGTGACTGGGGTAAGGTCCAGCAGACTTGTACAGGATCTGCTGGTGAAACTGAATGCCGGTAAGACAATGGGGCTTGGTGAGATTCATCCCAGGGTACAGAAGGAGTTGGCTAATGTTGTGAGACCTCTCAGTCACCTATCAAAGGTCCTGGGAAGCTGGAGAGGTCCCAGGCAGCTGGAAGCTAACAAATGCTATTCCAGCTTTCAAGAAAGGCAAGAAAAGCAAGGCTGGTAGTTATAGACCTGTCTCACTTCAGTGCCTGGTGCAGTTATGGAGAAGAGTATTCCAGGAGTTATTGAAAAACACTTCCAAGACAATGCAGTCACTGGACAAAGCCAACATCTGTCCATGAAGGGACACTTTCACTACTTTAGCATCCCAGGATGACCAAACTCCCCAACTAGTGGCCAAAGGCAAGGCACTGGGTGTGGGATTTGAGCAAAGCTTTTGACACCAGCTCACAGTAATATCCTGGACAACATCTAGAGCTAGACATCTACACAGTACAACTGCCTGAAGGGCCAGGCTCAAGGAGTTGAAATAAGTGAGGTAACATCTGGCTGGTAGCCAGGCAGCAGTGCTCTCCAAAGCTCAGTGCTATAGTCCATGCTCTTCAATGTGTTTATCAATGATTTGGAGGCAGGAGTTGGGCACACACTAGGTGAAGCTTGCCTATGATACTAAACTAGGAGGAAGATTTGACTCCCTCAAGGACAGGGGAGAGACTCAGTGAGGGACCTTACACACTCTACAACTACTGGAAGAGAAGTTGCAGTAAGGTGGGGGTCAGGCTCTTCTCCCAGGCAACTTGTGACAAGATGAGAGGGCAAAGCCCAAAGCTGTGCCAGGAGAGGTTTAAGCTGGAAGTTAGGAAGCACTTCCTCATGGAAAGGGGAATTAGGCGCTGGAATGGACTGCCCAGGGAAGTGGTAGAGTCACCATGCCTGCAGATGTTTAATGAAAGATTGGATGTGGCACTAGTGACATGGTCTGGTCGATGTGAGGGTGTTAGGTTACAGGCTGGACTTGATCTCACAGGTCTACTCCAGCTTCAGTAATTCTTTGATTAGATCTCTGGGCAATCACCAACTGCAGCAATGTAGGTGCCAGGTTCTGCACCTGGACTGTGTAAACCTGGATGTATGTTTAGGTTGAAGGACAAGAGGTTGGAGCATGGCCCTGCAGAAAGATCTGAGGGGTTGGGTTGATGAGAAGCTCAATGTGTCCCAGCAGCTAGAAGGTCCAACTGTGTCCTGGGGTGCATCAGTAACAGTACAGCTAACCAGTCAGCAGAAGTGATTGTCCCACTACACTCAGCATTGGGTACCATGTGCACTTTGGGGCTTCACAAGGTAAATAACACATCAAAACAGACTGCATCCAAAAGAGGGCAACAAAGGTGGTGAAAGTACTGATTTGTGAGGAGCAGCCAAAGAGAGTTGGTTTGTTCAGCCTAGAGAAGAGCAGACTGAGGGATGACCTCAGTGCTGTCTACAGCTTCCTCCTGGGGGCAAGCAGAGAGGAAGATGCTGTTCTTTATTTCTGGTGCAAGGGAGAGGTTTAAGCTGTGTCAAGGGAAGTTCCTGTTGGCTCTGATGAAAAGGCTCCTCACTGAGAGGGTGGGCCAGGCACTAGAACAAGCTCACCAGGAAAGTGGTTGTGGTCCTAACCCTGTGAGTGTTCAAGCAGAACTTGTACTGTAACATTCTTAGATACATGGTTTAATTTATATCCAGTTAGAAGTTAAGTAACAGGAGCTAGGAGTTAGATTCCAT
The DNA here is from genome assembly GCF_027791375.1 of Indicator indicator. Taxonomy (NCBI): domain Eukaryota; kingdom Metazoa; phylum Chordata; class Aves; order Piciformes; family Indicatoridae; genus Indicator; species Indicator indicator. The sequence goes on from NC_072038.1 coordinate 5,620,753, forward strand.
GATCCTCATGGGTACCTTCAGACTGGGGACACTATGATTCCGCCCCCCCCAGCACAGAAGTGCTTGGGCAGTTCTTAACACTCTGTGACTTCTCCTAAGTGAAGCAAAGTCATTTGCTGTTATTGCATTGCACTGAAAGAGGCCTTTTGAAGCATCAAATCACTGCTGAATTGCTCATTCCTGGACACACGTCTCTCTCTCTGCAGATCTGTATCCTTTTAAGTCTGTTTATCCATGCTGACCCTGCTCCCAAGCCAAGCCCTCACCAACACCTCAGCCACACACAGCATTTGCCACGAGAGGGCTCCCCCAGGCAGAGCCCCAGGCAGCAGCCCCCACCCCCTCCTGCTCCTGCAAATGAGCTCCAGATTGGAGGTTTTGCTGAAAACAAGCATGTTGCTGAAATGCCATACCCAAACATGTCTGCCTTTTGGATCTAAACCCCAGATCCCATTTCACTGTCTCATTCCCAGTGTGGTCATGTGTGTCCTGTGCCACCTGAAGAACATGGGAAACAGGAAAACTTCATCCTCAGAGCTGCAAGAGCTTTCACACAGGAACCAGGCTGTCCTCAAAACTATTTTACAACTGGAAAGCTGCAGCACAGAAAAGGGAAATGGCTCAACCCTGTCTGACCAAGCTCATACTATGGGTTTCCAGCAGACTCAGAGGTAAAAAAAAAACCAAAACAAAAAGTCTCCCATCCCAATCCATTGCCCAAAGCCCAGCTCCACAGCCAATGCTTTCCAAGGAGCTGTGCCCTTTATCTTCTCATCCTTTTTTTCCTGCAGTTCTCAGTACCACATCCTTCAGCATAGGCCAGTGACTCATCTGGATTAGGGAAATGGCATGAATGCAACCAAAAAGCTTTTTAAAAAAAATCACTGCACTGACACAGGTATGGACACAGTGCTCCTCAGTCTGGTTTCAGCCATTTCAGGTTGTACTGAATCAGGCTCAACCAGCACAAGAGCATCTGCTTGCTCAGAGTAGAATCAGGAGGTGCTGATGAGATGGAGCAGAGAGCTGGGCAGAAGCTGTGGCTGGGGAGAGCACAGGAGGTGGCAGCTTAGGGTTGCACTCCCAGCAGGGAGATGGTATCAGAGATCTTACAGGTCAGGCTTAAGCTGCATTTGCAGAACTAGATGGGTTTCCAACCCCCAGCTAGCAATGGGTCTCCTCCTGATAAGGCCACACTCATTCTGTGACAGCCTTGTTCTAAACTCTTCTCAGTCCTGCAACACCACACATGGAGAGAGGAAATCTGGCTGCAAAGCACTCTGCTCTGGAACCAACTCCAGCATCAAAGCAGCCCTGGGAGCTGCTTCTACATAGCCCAGGGAGCCCACAGCCAAACCCTTTCCTGATTCTGATTCACTGCCCCTGTCTTTCCTAGACCAACCAAGCTGCTCCAGGTTGGTGCTGCCTCCCCATCTCTGCAGATCAGTGCTGAGTACAACAGCTGGCTGATTGCAGGGCTCTCCAGGCAGTACCACACCACAAACCGCTCTCAGTAAACACCAGCAGCTTGAAAATGCACCAGGAAAACCAGGGAAAAAAAACCAGGAAAACGCTCTGTAGCATGTGTAAGAAGGAGAGTTGTGCAGGTTTGGTTTGTATATTTTTCTCCCCTCCCCAATCATAAAACAAACAGAAGGTTCTTAGTCTATTTAGGTCAATTAACTTCAGCTTTCAAATTAAGTTCTCATTTTACAAACAAGCTGTAAGCAAAGCATAAAAAAAAAAAGGGCCAGCTGAGGAGAGCACAGCCCTGGATTTCTAGACTGTTAAGTAATTTAAACCCAAAGGGGAGAAACAAAAACGAGATCAGAGAAGAGCACCGAGACCACCGAACAACGTCTGCTGCTTCACACATTTGTTTTTCCTTTGCTCTGTGCATCAAACTTGAAGGCCAGGAAAGAAAAAAAAAAGGGGGGGTGGGGAAAGAAGAGTGGATAGTAAGAGCTGTGCAGAGGAAGCCATTTGTGGTACACAACAACACATTCATTGCCCTCACACACCCAGGAATGATGCTCCATATTCTTGAGTGCCATCTACTGGCATTTTTCTCTCTCTGCTATATATTAAAAGCCAACCCCAGTGTTAAAAGAGCAGTCAGGTTGCAGTCAAGCACTTGAAAAATGCCAGAACCTGGCCTGCATGGATAACCCAAGCCCAGTCCCCTGGCATAGATGCATTGCAGCACACATTGCAAGATCATCACAGACCCCTTTTGCTGCAGGAACAAGCCCCCTTCCATACACCAGATGGATGGTCCTCTCTTAATGAGCAGCTATTCAATATTTTTCTTTATCCTCATCATTCAATATGTAGCTCTGTGTATGGCATGCTATTGAAGTCCTGGTCTAAATAATGAGCTATTAATTTTCTCCTGGGCTTTCACAGCATTTATTATCATAGTATCTGAGTGGCTTGCAAACATTAATTTGCCTTACAGCAGCCCGGGAGGAAGGGTGGAATTACTCTTGTACAGATGGGGAACTGAGGCACAGCCAAATTAATCAGCAGGGCATCATGTGGTTGGGTGCTCAATTTGGGATGCAAAAGGATCCATATCTCAGAGCTTTGCAAGTCAAAGCTTTCAGTTTTTAGGGCACTGCTCTGACAGCCTCCACGTTCAGCTATGAGCCCACAGCTTTCCCAGTCCCATCTGCCATAGCAGCTGGGAACCTGGCAGCACTGGGGTTCATCTGAGATGAAGTTTCTCTCTGTCTTACCAAGTGAGCCTGCTGCAGTCATCCAGGCTGCCTTACTAGCTAGAGAGACACAGCCCCTCAAGGAGCAGTGCTTCACTCCAAGATGGTCATCTCTCAGAGACTACAGACAGCCCAAGTAACTCCTTCAGTTTGGGGCAGCTATGGATCATCCCAAAGACCACCTCTTCCTTGTAACACAACCCACCACAAACCACTTCTTCACACAACCCTGAAAACTGAAGATTTGCATTAAAAGGCTAGAAATCATGACCAAAAAAAATGCCAAAGGAGGAGGGAGCAAGAGCATCACAAACAGACTGGGGTCCTCCCACTGTTGATTCAGAAGATCCCCCAAACACAGCACTATGGAAGACAACAGAAACATCATCCATATTCCCTGCCCAACTGGTACAGAGGAAAAAAAGTGACCTCCCATCTCCAAATCCAGTGGTCAGCACAACACAGGCCATGTGAGCAGCTGCATCAACCCCTGGCCAAGAGGGCAGTGCCAGGACCACCACTCACTGTGCTCTGCCTGCCACAGCAACTCCCTCTGAAGCTTCAGAAGCAGTGACAAGACCCAAATCACAATCAGCAAGACATGGGTGAGGTCAGGGCAAAGGATAAATCTCTTTTTGTCACCTAGTGCTCCCCACACAGCCCAGACATTGGGCTACAGTCACTACAGCCACCCAGGAAAGGAGGAGCTCAGTCAGCAGCTACCCACAAGCATGGAGCTCCAGGTGAGCTGCTTCACACCACCACAGCCTTTGTGTAGAGGCAAGGCTTCAGTTCCCCTGCTCTGGGGCTGGTGTGTCAGGTCAGCCCCATGCTCTGCCCTGACAGGGGCATTTTCCGCACCCTGATCACTATTTTCATGCTACTCTGCACACCCAACAGAACTGCAAGACCATTTTGGGGAGCAGAAATCACTATTTGGTGCCATACTCAGAGAAGAAAGTGCTACCCACTTGCATCACAACAATACTATATTTCTTTGTTACTTTCCAACCTTTCCCCATCCCTTGCTCTGCCTAAGATCTTATTTGCATTTTTGATCAGACCTCTACACTGAGGAGATGCCTTCAGGGAGCTGGCTGTAGCACTGCCCAGGTCTTTTTCCTGGGCTGAATCAATTAATTTACACCATTGGGAATAAAATGTGTTGTTTTTTTTTTTTTTCCTGCAATGTGTACGATCACTTCCAGTTTTCATTGGTAAGAGAGAGGAAGAATGAGGCTTTGAAATGCAAAATCCTATGTGCAAATCATCATCTCCAGCTGGGAAAGCTTCAACCCACCCCATGCTGTGATTCCAGGTGAAGCAGTATCTTACCTGTGCTGGAAGGAGCACTGCCTCTTCTGAGCTGACCTGCCCACGCCAAGCCATCCAGGTTCATCCTTGACCCATGCCCCTGGCAATCAGTGATGGCCCTGCTGGAGGAGATACATGGGATGGTTACATGAGAGCCCAAGTTACCCTGTGCCTTCCAAAGAGCAGCAGCATTCCATAAATCTAGTTGCATGGCTCATGTTCATCTTACAAGGCTCTCTCTGATCAGCCCCCACCAGCTCCACTTGCTGGTTTAAGGCTTCCATCTCATAACTCAAGCCTGCAAGTCTCCACCACATTCTCAAAGTGAAGCATGGCAGCATGGGGACCGTCTGCAGGTTTTCTAGTCTAATTTGAGGTTCTTCAGCCCATTTTCTTCCTGTACTGTTACATTCAGACTTATTTTCCCCAGAGTTTAAACATGGACATTCTGTCCCTTGCTGGCAGCTGGGAATAAGTCTCCTTTCTCCTGTAACTCTGGAGATAGAGAAGAAAAAACTTGGTGGATTCTAGTAAATCCTTCTAGGTGACAACTAGTCCTGGTTCTACCTTGAGTAATCTCCTTGTAGGTGCTTTAGATAAAATGCTTCTCCAGGCCTGGCCAGCAATCAGGTCTTACTTTAAACAATGCACACAGAGGCAACAGCGCTTTTAGAAACAGCCACCTTAGTTAAGAGTATTACACAAACAGGCTTGATAACCTCCAGAGAAGAATGCTGCTGAGGAACCACACACAGAGTCCCTTTTTCCTCCCCCCACCTTGCCATTTCACTTCCTCTCATTCCCTCATCCCTCTCCCCTTTCTATCTCACACCTCTTTCTCTAGCAGAGCAACAGGCAGTCTTGAAGGCTCCTTCCTAATTGCTACCTGTGCTCCCCATGCCCCTTACCTGAGCAGCTCCTCTCCCAACGCTTTCCTTTCTCTGACTGACAGACACCTTCCTAGCCGCAGGAAGCTTTTACCACCACAGACAGCTGAAGCTCATCTACCAAACAACGGGGAGGAGCTGCCAAAGGCAAGGGCCATCAGAAACGTTAACACAAAACCCATCAAATTGGATTCAGGTGACTCCCATCAGTTTGGGGAACTTTATCTCTCCTGATCACTGACATGCTGACGCTCATTAGGTTCAGCTGGTGACAAAAGGACCTCAGGAAAACATATCCTGCAAAAAGCATAGACCAGGGAGCTCTGATAACTCTGGCTGATAAAATTTGGGGGTTACTGACACAGCCAAAGCTGAGGAAGTGTTCAGGAGCTTCCCTTCACCTTCAAGGTTCAAAGAAGTTTCCCAGGAGTCCTGCAATTTACAGCAGAGATGGAAGATCTTTTCTACACCAAGGGAGCTGCTGGCACCATCCTGCCCAGGGGCTGCAAAGGTGCTGGGGGGGGTGAAAGCCACCCAGCAGCAGCCACTGCCACGAGATGCAGCACTGTGTGCCTCAGTTTCCCTCCATCAGGATGTACAAACAACCACAACCACCCTTTCACGGGGCAGCAATGTCCCTGGCTGCAGAGCAATCTTCTCCACACCTGGCTCCAGCCTCAGGCGGAACAACTTAAAAATGAACCTCTCCCCCTCAGACAAACTCCCTGCACCACACCTAGGTTAAACTCTGTAGAAAATAGTTAATTAATCTCTCTTGCTGTGGCCTAATTCTCCTTCCAACATGTGGCTGTCACTTGCCTGTCATCAGAGCTGATTTACAATGGGGTTTAATTAAATCCTCCGTACATTATTCAGCATTCTCTGAAGACAACACCAAAGCAGCCAAGGGTATTTAAAATGTCACCTGCTGAGACGTATCATCTCCTCCTAAATAAATATGACAGTGATCAAACTTTGGCTAATTACAGTGACTTCGTTATTTGTTTGTATGTTTTAATATTTAATTGCTTTCGTGTTCATCCAATTACAAAGCAACAGCAAATAGAAATTAACTTTTTATCAGCGTGTTCCCAGCCCAGCTAATCAGCACTTCAAAGGCCAGACACAATGGGAGGCCATCCAACCTGAGAGAGCTTTACAATATATTCTCTGCTGAATGGACCCTTCTATTAAATTAAGGGAGAATTGTGTTTGTCAGGGTATTCCCAGCTCCCACCCAGATTCCCTTTATGTGGCCGTTTATGGGCCTTGTTGGAGCATCCTTGCAGCAGGGTAGTAAATTGTTTGCATTGCTCCTGCCCTCCTGCCGATGCTGCTGTCTGCTCTGGAGCTGCCAGAGGTGATGGTGCCCTGCTCCCTGCCAGCAAATAGTCCTGGGGAATGATTTGGCAGCTCACACCTCAGCGTTGAGCAGAAAGGAGGACACAGGCATGTGGCTGCTTTGCTCGTGGGGAGCAGAGGCAGCACCATGGGAAGTGTCCTGTCTGGAGGTCCCTCTCAGCTAAATAGGCACTGAAGTTAAACTTGATGTTTTTTTTTCCCCCCCACAAAATCTGAAATTCCCAGTGCTGTCAGCAACACCAGAGCTCACAAGCCATGGGTCTGCAATCACTTTCTGCTCGTCCTCACACACACCTGCTGCGATTAGGCTCAGCTTTGCCATGGGAGCTGTTGCATGGACCCCTTGCTCTACGCTGATTTTAGTGACAGCCAGGGGAAAAACAGCAAGAGAAGCCTGAAGATACACAACTGATTTAAACAGGACAATTTCTGCCATTGCAACAATCTTGGCAGTGACCAGCAAACTATTTATGTTGTCAGAAATCTGATGTAGCAAACACAAGGTTAAGTGCAGCTGCTTTGCCTCCACAAATCTCCTAGCAGAAGCGAGAGCCTGCTGCAGACAAAATGATTGAGGGTCAAAGCAAACAGATAAACAGCAGAAGAGAAATACCATCAGGCAAGCACATGCATAAATGACCCACATTAAGGACAACTCCTCTGCATTGTGTTTGTCCTGCATTTCTTGGCATCCCCCCACAAGTGTCATTACTCCAAAAAGCCTTCTAGTTGCCACAGTGAAAAGTCTAGACAAGAGATCAGGGATTGTGCTGCCAGTGCCCATGATTTTAGGGAGCAGTCTACAACACAATGATCATAAAGCACAACCTCCTTGTTTTAAACATCCAAGACATCAAATCTGTGCATCTCTAACCCAGGCCAGGCAGTAGATCTCTCTCAGATTCTGATGTTATGACCCAACCTTGCCTCGTTGTGTTTCAGAGTTCAGAAGCAGTCTCTCTCTACATGCACAAATAGAATGAAGAAAAGCACTTTAAGGATGCATGATTAAGGGTCAGACAAATTGGAAGGCTTCTTGCCACACTTACTGCTGTTCCTTAAGCAAGTTGTATCCAACCCTGCAAGCAGCAGGTGAAAACCTCAACGAGCCAACTACAACCAAAGGTCTTTGTGGCACTTTCAGGCTGGTGCCTAGGAAATTTTTGTGCTTGGCTGTTGCTGACCCTTGGCTGCATTTATTGTCATGGCTGAGAACTAACAAGCTACTCTCTGCTCTCCTCTCTTTTCCCTTGTACAAGGTGGGGAGAGGAGGGCAAAGGGAGACGAGAGGGGAAGCTGTTGGTAACCCCCTGGTTTTGTCCAGGGGAGTTCTTGTGTTGTCTATAAATTGTAAATACAGGCAAACATTGTCTATTTTGTACATATTTATTGCATTTCATATTTCTAGATTGTAGTGTGCTTGTAGATATAGCTTCATTTGCTTTCCAAATGAGTTGGTCTGGCAAATTTTTTTGGGGGAGTAATTTCAACCCACCACAGTCCTTCATGGATATGTCTTAAGAGATGCCACAGTGGCTCTCCCACCTTACTTTTACCTATCTCCCCAGACCTATTACAGCAAGACCATACAAAAAAAAAAAACCAAAAACCCCACAAAGGCTAATTATATATGAGACCTATTTCTCTAAACTACACTCCAGCAGCAAGAGCTCCTGTTTGTCCCTAGAGCATCAGGAGATCTGGTACCCAGAGAGCCCCCACCTTTCTGAGAAGGCTGCTGTGATGCAACATTAGACAGAAATTCTCACAGTGTGAGGAAGAAAAATTATTCTAGGAAAGGGGAGAAGGGGGAAGTTACTTTTATCAGATCGATTTATATTTTTCTTTAAATAAGAACACACCACAAAACCAGCCTGGGTTTGTTTTCTTTCTTTCTTCCCCCACTGAAAAACAACACTTTGTTTAATTTTAGGCTTATCTCATGAAATATTTAAATGGACAAAGAAATATGTTTGAAATACTTTGATTTCTCTGAATTAAATATTTCATTTGACCCAAAACTTGTTTGTTTTTTTTTTTTTTCTTTCAGATTTTTATTTTTAAATCTTTGAGTCTGGTTTTATTTAAGAAATCAAGAATTACAAAAGTTTTTCATGCAAACAGGAAATCTGATTTCTGCCTGCCTTCTGTAAGGGCTCACCCACCATAATGACTTGCTTCAGGTTTGTTCTCTTAGTTTTTCTCCTCCAGATTTAGGTGGTCCTCTAAAAAAAGGATACAGAAATAAGCAGCTCACACCATGGATGAAACTGAAATAACTTCAATGGGGCCCTTTGAAACAGCTGAGTGACCAGTGCAGTGGTGGGGAGGGAGAGGTTTGAGGTGGGGAGAAAGAGAAGAGAGAGGAAATGCAGGAATATGCATATGAAGAAAAGCAAATCCTTCCCCCTTTGATATAAATCTCAGCAGTTTGAAGTCTATGCACAAAGGCTGCAGAAAACTTGGCTGACAGAGACATGAGAAAGGCAGCAAATAAAATAAACTTCAATTTAGAAGGATATGTGTAGTGTCACAGAACACTCACTTTTCAAAAGCAAGGGGCAAGAAGGTTGGAAAAGACCTCTGAGATCAAGTCCAATCTTCCACCCAACACCTCCATGCCCACTAAACCATGCCCCACAGTGCCATGTCCACATGTGATTCTAACACCTCCAGGGATGGTGACTCCACCACTTCACTGATCAAAGGGCTTAAAACCAGTTCATTCCAGAAAAACTCCCCAGATAAAACCCTTTCAAAAAGGAAACTGAATAGAAGAAAATTATGCTGGCTTTCCTGGCCATTGCTGACAACACCCAAAGCATTCCACAAGAGTGATGGAGACAGAGGCTTCAAAATGCTGCAGTGGCCCTGCTGATATCAGTGCCTTGGGAAAAAAATAATAAATCTGCTCATTCCTAGCAAAATCCTGGTTTGAATCATTTCAGCATCCTTTGACCTAAGGAAACAAAAGTTGGAGGAAGTTCTGAAATCATGATTGTACCACCTTCCAATATATCATTTCTTTTCATCCAATATATAATTTCTTATATATTCATCCAATATATCATTTCTTATATATTCATCCAATACATCATTTCTTTTCCTCCCCCTGCTTGGGGTGAATCTGTGTCCTTCAAGCTTAGGATGATTGCATTCATCCAGCCCGAGCTAAAGCACAAAACCTCAGGCTCAGCTACCAAACCCAGCTTGGACCAAAGCAAAGCTTTCAGCTGGCACAGTCTGCACACTTTGTAACTCATTGGAATCTGGAATGATGATTTACCATCCTCATCTGAGCCAAGAATGCTACCAATATTATTATTATTACTGTATCTAAATCTTGAATGTTTTCCAGGGTGGCAAAGATATCTCCCACTCAGTTTTATTGCTTAGTTTCTGCATTTTTCAGCTCTGTGATATATGGGGTGACTGAGTCCAGGGCATATATCCACACTTCTGAAGCTGCCATGTCATCAAAACTCAAGACATAACTCCACACTGGGGATGACATGAAAAATCAGGGCTCTCCCCAGGCTCCCATTTCTCTGGTCCTGGGTTCCTATTACAGAGCTGTTAAGTTTTAAATTGGGTATTTCATATAAAAGTCCCAGATCTCAGAGTCAGACCCTTACAGGAGAATCTGATCTTTCATTCTCTAAGAATCATGTTTCCAACCTTCGTGTCTGCAGAGGAATATTTCAAAAGGCGACACTGAAGGCTGCAAATTCAGAAGAAAAAGGAAAAAAATAGTAGTTACAATGGTGAACAAAAAAATAAATTAAATCCCATGGGAAACTCCACAAATAAGATGTCAGTAGTTGTTTTGGTCAGCATCATTGAAATGCTTAGTATCAGTGTTCCCAAGAAATTATGTCAGGACCCATGGGATGAGGCCAAGGCAATGGGAAGGAGCAGGTGGAGCAGCCCAGTGCAGGATGGCATTGGACAAGTTGACAGCAGGGCCATGGAACAAAGCTGCCCAGTGGTGTCCTTCTGTCCCATACAAACCAAACTCTGACTTGCTGCTCCTGTTCCCATCCTCCTTTTGATCCCATGCAGGTTTCTAGTCAAGCCAAAGAGGTAAGGTGTGGAACTTTGCTTTGTCCAGCTGCAAAAGCCTGGGAAAGTTTCTCAGGTCCCTTCAGGCTCACACACGTGCATGTCCCTGCTGTACCCTTCAGCTACCCAGAAATTGCTACCTCAGCCTAGTCCTTATGGTCTACTTTAGAAAGGGGATCCTCTGCTTCCCTCCACCTCTTGGCAAACTCAGAGCTGCCCAAGTACCTCCATGGGCAGATCCATCATGTCTTATAGGACAAGCTTCTGGATGAAGACAAGAAGAGGATGGTGGATCACTGTAAAAACCTGCTGAGATGCACATCAAGCAAGGCATGGCAGAGGGGCCAGATCCTGGGAGGTGGTATGTGACCTCAGCAGCTACTGTGCATGAGATAAAGCTCAAGGGGAGTGAATGAGGACTGGCTGAGGCACTTAGTGCCATGGTTTAGTTGATTAGATGGTGTTAGGTGATAGGTTGGACTTGATGATCTTGAAGGTCTTTTCCAACCAGGTTAATTCTGTGATTCTGTGAGATCCAAGATCATTTGGCACTTCCAGGTAGCCACATCAGTGCTGTCCAGCATCAGGCTTCAATGGTGCCCTGTGCCACTGTACACCTTTTTCAGATGCAAACACCCCTGGAAAACCACAGACCAAGGAACAAGATCCACTTCCAACAGACACAGAACACAGGAAAAGCCCAACCAAAGTGAGTGGCTTACTCCCAAGCCTTGCATTTGCAATTCTGAATCACTAATAGGAAATGGTTCCCAACTGGGGGAGGGGTAGACAGGAAATATTACAGCAATGTTATTTTGTTACACTAATTACCAATAATGGCACAGACTAGGCTACCAAGCACAGTCAATTCATTCTGAAAGCTATATAATAATGTTTAAGGTAAGGAATTAATTTTTATAGCCACTGAAGCAGATTTACTTGTACTGTAATGCAGATTTATTACAAATTTAATTTCCTAACTCCAGAGGTTGACTTGGAGAGGCTCAGCAGGACTCGAGGGGAGACACATCCCGTTGCAAGGAATTAATTTCAGGATCATCAAGGCTCACATTTTCAGGTCAAAGAGTGCCCAGACCATTATCAGCCCATGAGCATCCACATACACATTTGGATATGTCTACCTCCGTGGGCCAGTTCATCCCCACACCATGAACATGAGCAGGACCTAGTGTGGGACTTTCAAGTCAACTGCGTGTGAAAGGTTGGGGGTTGGCTTTTATTGCATGGTTTAAAAGGTAACATTTCAGTACTGGAGGATTGTGGGGGTTTTCCAATGTAGAGAATTCCATAAAAGATTCATAAAGGGAAAACTTTGAAGTATAGTCAAGAAGATGCACTCATTATTTACAGAAACATCTCTGGTGTCAGTCATTGAGTGTGAAGCAATCCAGATTGGCTCTTCCATGCAGGAGCAGCACTGCCAGGCTGGGCCTGGTGCACACAGAGCTGAAAGCAAGGCTAGGCCTAAGCAGGAGTCCTGAACACGGCTGAATCCATCTTTAGCAGGGCTTCAGATGCAGTCCAGAAGAGAGACTGAACTTCATTTCTAATCAGGACCAATAATCCAGCTAGAGTTCATCTGAACTATTGCTTGTTAAAGGACTGGGGTAGTTTAAATGTCTTCATCATTTCTTGCTCATCAGCATCTGTACCTAGAGCCATCACCACCTGGATGCAAAATCTCCACGACTGTCCAGGATGGGGCACATATTAATGTGCAGCCAGATCAGAGGCTACACATCAATATGCACCACACCAGAGGACTTCTGAGGAGACCTCCATCCCTAACGAAACCCAGCAGGAAGCTTTTCTGATACCTAGCCAGCCCTGGGAAATAATTCAGGCAAAAATCTGTGTGATGGGCACCCACCAGGATGTTTGTCAGGATGCTGGGCAAGAACTAGAGCTTGTGTGCAGCTCCTAATGTGCGGCTTGGAAGAGGGCCCCCAGCTTGCCAATCCAACACTTATCATTGCTACCCCCTTTGAAGACCCACTCACTCAGCTCAGTTTTCTGACAGCTTCAGTGACGACTGGCAGCACAGCACAGCAGCCAAGGCAGGCAGGAGGGGCTTGCAGCGGGTTTTAAACATCATCTCTGTGCCATCTGATCTCTGTAGGCACTAAACAAAAAACCTACTCAAATTCCTTAGGAGAAAGAGCAACCAACAAGCTGGAGTTGCTCCAAATCCAGTTCCTGGCTGGAAGCAGCTCCTGGCCGTGTCTCCACGGGCCTGATGCGCACACGTGCCGGCACAAAGACAATTTGATGGATGCTGTTTTCAGGTTGTTTTTTTTAATGACACTTCCAGAGATCCCACCGTATTAAGTTTCATCCTGGGAGGGAGATGTGGAGGGAGGAGAGTCATTAGCTTATCCCTAATGCCTGGCGAGGAGGAGGAGGAGGGAGGAGGGGTTTCCTATGCTAATTCTACACAGGCTGATCTCCCACCGATGCTTTCCTGTGCTCCAGGATAAATGAGACTTTCCTAATTCTCTCCCCACTGCAAATAAGCAGACAGGGAGCCCGTACCACGCAGCTTGCACTGCCCTATTCATCACAGCGTCCCAACTGGAGGTAGCAGTGATTACAGCTAATTATTGGCAATTACCACTGCTGAGCTGGTAGGTGTGTTTCCCCAATAACTTTCAGCGGCGCCAAAAGCTTTTTGAGGGCTTCTCCCTGCAGAAAAGCTGAAGGAAAACACTCCTACTCTGCCCAGCAGTCTAATCCTCCTCCAAAATCTGTAGCCATCAGGGACCTGAGTTCAATCACTAAAGATAAGCACCAGCAGTACGCCAGGTCTGCCCTCTCGGTCCGGCTGGTTTGTGGGGAACATCTCTGCTTGGAATAACTCTTGTTCCTCTCTTTTTCTCTTCCAAAAGCTTATCCTGCAATCGAGCCCACATGCCCCTGCCCCTCCTCCAAAGACATCATTCCATTCATAAGGAAACAAACCCCACACACCCCAGCAAAGCACATGTACAGACGGTGCTTTTCCCGCATATAAAGTATACCACGGCAGCGGGCTGAGGGATGGACCCTTTGAGAAATTCATATGCCAGCCTTCCCACTATAGTAATTTCATTCTGTCTTTGTAATTGTCTGATATTACATTGTTCCCTGCCAGAAGATTAATTAGCTAGTCTTACCCTCCAACATACCATCCCTCTGCAACCCTCAAGGAAGCTGGAGTGGTGCCAAGTCGCAGGGATTTGCTATTCTGGCTGGCAGCTGCTACTGTCGCTGCAAAAAAAAAAAAAAAAAAAAAAAAAAGAAGAAGAAGAAAAAAAGAAAGAAAGAAAAAAAAGCCTCCTTTTGTCCTCGAACAGCAGTAGCTGTGCCAACTGACCCCCACGTCCCCAGCCTTTCCCCAAACCACCGCCAAGGAGGTGGCCAAGTTTGAATGCCATGGGTTGGATGAAGAGCGGCAGGGGGAAAAAGAGAGGTGGAGGCAAAAAAAAAAAAAAAAGAAATGTAATAAATAAATAAATGAAAACTGGGGGGGGGGGGGGATAATAAAATAATCAGACACCCAACCCCGACCACCCCCCCACCCCAAGCCTCTGCCTGGCATAATTACTCACGCTCGTTAAGCATGGCTGCATTGCGTATGCGAGTCACGCGGGCCAGGCGTGCGGCGCGCTGCCGTCGTCCTGGCTGGCAGTGGGAAGGGCAGGGGCGAGCCAGCGTCCCCCATCCCAACCCAAACCACCTTCACACCCCGGCCTGCCAGCAGCCCACACGAGGGAGGAGAGAGCGGGAGGGAGCATCTCCGGCCATGCTGGCTCTGGAAGAACCACCGCCCTGACCAGGGCTGCGTGCCGCAGCCGCTCTTGGCAAGCAGCCCGGCCCAGCACCGCGGCGGAGCTGCTGCTTTTGTTCACCCTCCATCTTCCCTTCCCTCCCGCCAGGTCCTTCCATCTTATCTTAAACATGGTGCCCGGGCAGATGGGATCTGCATGGCTATGAGCATGTGTGCTTGTGGTCACCACCCCAAGCAAGAAAAAGGTGTGAGGGCATAGTGGAGGTGTCCTTCTCCTTGGGGTGTTTGTAAAGGGGAGAAGAGTTCAAAGATGGGGAGATAACAATTAAAACCGGGCACCCATCTCAACTCCAATGGATGCCACAAGCACGGAGCTGTCCAGCACACTGGGTTTCCATCCAGGCAGCCCTCCAGAAGTTGCATTCTCAGTTCAGACTGGATGGTAGAAGAAGCTTCTTCACTGAAATGATTCTCAAACGCTGGAAGAGGCTCCCCAGGGAGGTGGCTGGATACCCATCCCTGAAGGCATTTAAAAGACCCAGAAACACGGTGCTGAGGGACATTGTTTAGCACCAGCCTTGGTAGAGTTAATGATTTGATTCAATGATCTTAAAGGTCTTTTCCAACCAAAAGGATTCTATGAAAAGCACCACAACAGCTAATGCTTGCTGCAGGACCACCCTGTCTGGCTCTCAAGCCATGGTTCCTATCAGGGTTGTTGCACAGGGTAGTTCAAAGAGTTTCAGAGGCAGCACCACAGGTGCCAACAGGTTGTGTTTAAGGTAAATCAGAAAGAAAAGGAGCTACCAGCAGAGAGGTGCACACTGGACACATTACAAGCCAACACCATTTAATCCCAGTGTCCAGCCTATCCCTCCTGGCACCACCAGGACAGACCAAAAGTGGCTGCTTTGCCTCCTGTCCATCACCAAGCTCAATAAAAAAGAACCACTTTAAAAAGTCCAATTTGTGATGTCGTTTTTGACCCTCGGGCAGCTGTTGCAGCAGATCACCTACAACCCCACCGCACAGGGAGTGGTGTGAGGACGCGGGGCTGCGTTTGCTGGGCACGAGAAGGCAGTTTGAAGCCACCCATCACCGGGCTGGGGGAAACGATCCCATATTGTTACGGGGGCTAATTAAGCTCCTCCAGTAAGACAGCAGATCCAGACTGCCTCAGCACCCGCCTGTGCCAGCAGCCCCCCTCCGCGGGTGCTACGGAAACGGGAATTAAGCGGTGATGAATGCAGTATTAATTAATTAAGAGAAGACACAGGCAAAGGGGGTGGGAAGCAGGGGGTCTTTGCGTTGTGGAAATTACCCAAGGAGGGGCTGCTGTAAATTTGTTTCTTATTGGGGTTTTTTGCTAGCCAGAAGGCACCGGGAGGAACCCTCACGCCCAGGCGGTGAGATGGATCCCACCAGCACCCCCAGCAACAGAACCGCTCGTCCTCCATCGCCGAGGAAGAGGACATCTCAAGAAGAAACATCGAGGGAGAGGCACAGGAGGCTGCGCGCCGCCATCTTCTTCCAGTGCGGAGGATGGAGACGAAATCAATTTGGCACACCCCGAAATGGCCGCTCGGGAAGGGCTCCTGCTCTGGAGACGTTAATGGGGAAGCTCAAAGCAGCTGGCGCCGGGGTTGGGGGGGATGCCTCTTTCCAGTTTGCATGTTGAGGTTGTTTACACACGTGGTTAGGTAATAATATTAAGCTTCCTAAAAGAAAGACAAAAAGAGAGAACGACAGAAAGAGAGAACGACAGGGAGAAAGGGAGAAAGGGAGAAAGGGAGAAAGGAAGAAGAAAGGAAGAAAGGAAGAAAGGAAGAAAGGAAGAAAGGAAGAAAGGAAGAAAGGAAGAAAGGAAGAAAGGAAGAAAGGAAGAAAGGAAGAAAGGAAGAAAGGAAGAAAGGAAGAAAGGAAGAAAGGAAGAAAGGAAGAAAGGAAGAAAGGAAGAAAGGAAGAAAGGAAGAAAGGAAGAAAGGAAGAAAAAGGAAGAAAGGAAGAAAGGAAGAAAGGAAGAAAGGAAGAAAGGAAGAAAGGAAGAAAGGAAGAAAGGAAGAAAGGAAGAAAGGAAGAAAGGAAGAAAGGAAGAAAGGAAGAAAGGAAGAAAGGAAGAAAGGAAGAAAGGAAGAAAGGAAGAAAGGAAGAAAGGAAGAAAGGAAGAAAGGAAGAAAGGAAGGGCAAAGCACATTGCTTAGTTTTGATTTGCATCACTCATCCACCGTCTCCTTCACCACATGCCACACGCAGGAGAGGAAGGACTGGGTCCTCGTTATAGGCAGTTGGGCTTTGAAGGAGGGAAACAAATTGTTAAAACCCATAAAGGACTGTGGTGCCCAGCACTCTTTGGCACATTCAGCCCACCTGTGGGCAAGTCAGATAAAAGCTAATCCACATCATGCAAACTCCCAGGGCAGCTCAGCCTCCTCCAAGATCAGTTTTAGGTGGGTATGCAGAATCACAGAATGTTAGGGGCTGGAAGGGATCTCGAGAGATCATCCAGTCCAAGCCCCCTGCCAGAGCAGGATCACCTAGAGTAGGCCACACAGGAACTCATCCAGGGTGGTCTTGAATATCTCCAGAGGGGGAGACTCCACAACCCCCCTGGGCAGCCTGTTCCAGTGTTCTGTCATCCTCACAGTGAAATAATTCTTCCTCCTGTTCAGCAGCCCAGGATGGCCAGACCCTGACCCAGGAACAAGACCTCCATGGGAAAGCTGTTTTGCCAAGCCTGGCTCTGCTGTTGGCAGCCACTATGTGAATTGGAAGTGCTCAGTACCACAGCTTCTTCCCACTGCATGACTCCCCCCTCCTGTGGGCTGGCCATCACAGTCTGTTAACTGTCTTGAGGCTGGAGACAGCCACCCTTGAGAGAACCATGGCTTTGTTTCACCAACAGCAGAAACCCAACTGTAGGTCTCGTTGGGATTTCACTGGGATAACAGGACAGGTACTGTCATTCCCTGCTCCAGAGATATTATGGGCATCTCCAGAGCACCCCTGCCAGATATAGCAAAGCTGGCAGCTGATTGTTTTCTACCTCATCCCATCACACACACTCCTGGCACCACAATCCAAAGCTGTGCATCAAACCATTCCATAGATCCAGCTCTGGGCTCTTGGGCATCAAATGTCTCTGCCTCCCAGCCTGTGCCAGCATTTAACGTTGCCACCAAACAAGCTTCAGAGCATCTCCTCCATACAAACTTCCTCCTGAGTGAGCTCAGTGGGATCATGAGCTGGGAAGTGTTTTATGGAACCCCTTTAAACACTGGGCTGTATGCTCTGGACCTGAAATGGACTGCCCAGGGAGGTGGTGGAGTTGCAGTCCCCAGAGGTGTTTAAGGAAAGATTGGATGTGGCACTTAGTGCCATGGTCTGGTTGGTGTGCTGGTGTTAGGTCATAGGCTGGACTTGATGATCTCAGAGCTCTATTCCAGCCTCAATAATTCTGTGATTCTGTGACCTTGTGCTATTTCTGCAACCCAGAGTCTGTGCTGTGAACTCAAGTCCTACATCACTACCCCCTGACATCCTCCAAAGACAATTTCTCTCTGTGTTTCCAAGTACACTGACAAAGCTCTTCCAACTCACTGTCCTCCTCTGCCATGGTCATAAAACACACTTTTTTATTCCTTTTTCCTTGCTAGAGGGATAATTCCTCCACAGCCAAGCATCTCAGCAGCTGCTGCACCAGCATCCTGGCTGTTATTCTTTCCCTCAACTTCCTCTCTAACTCTCACCACCCAGGGTGTGTTATATAAATAACATCTCTTAACATTGACTTTTTCAACACAATTTTTTCTTTAATTACTTGCCTTTAGAATAAAAATGCCAACCTATGCAAGTGACTGCCCTCATTACAGTTCCAGTCCTCCAGCTAATTAATATCTGTTAGCTTTGGCTTAGACTCCAGGATGCCTAAATCCAAAACACACAAGACTGCCAAGTTACTTTGCAAACAGAGATGCTTGCCTTGAAGAAAGAACCACCTTATCCAGCTTGCTTCTGTGGAATCTTACCATAACCCTGACTTTCAAGGTCTTAGTCTTCAGAGAAGGAGAGCTCAACCAGCTCAAGACAGACTGCTAAGAAATTGAAGATGAAACCCAGAGGAAAGCAAAGAGAAGAGAAAGAAAACTCCCCAAAAGAAAGAGAAACAGCATCAAGTTCCAGGCACACTTTCTACCTGCTTTCTCACACCCACACAGGCCACATGGTAAAGAAGGGTTCAGTTGAAGAAGAAAACCCCTCCAGCAGCTCCCAAGCAGGCCCTTCCAGAACACACACACACACACACATTTCTGCAGCCCACAGAGAAGGAAAGCTGACTACAACATCTCCCATCCACGCCAGTAATCACTTTCCTTTATGGTGTTATGCTGCTGTAGTACCATGTCAGGGAAGCCTGTACAGGGGAAAATAAGGCCAGAAGTCTCAGGAGTGCTTATTCAGCAAGGTGACAAATGCAGGAGATGTGCCAGGGTGTCTAAAAGAATGAGCAGGGCACAAAGCTGGGCACTGTACTCCTGCAAGCCCCCCCACACACACACTGATAGTCCCCAAGTGTCAGTGCTTGCAGCATGTCTGAAGGCAGCAGGTTCAGAACTGATTAAAAAGGAAAAGCCTTATGTAAACTTAATGCATAATTAACCTGAGAAACACACTCACAGAAGACATTACTGAGGTCATGAGAGCATTAGAGCCACAAAAACAACTCCACTGGTGTACAAAGGATGGGAACATCCACTGTTAAATTATGTGACTACTCCTCTAAGGCAAAGGCTAAAACCTGCTGTATGCTCACCAGGACAAGCCTGCTCTGCAGGCAGATCATAGCAGGGTTTTGTATCTTACTCCAAAGCACTTGATGCCAGTGGCCAGAAGAGAGGACCTGGGCTGAACAAGAACCTATCTGAGGCTTTCCAGCCACGTCAGGTCTCTGACAGAGATTACAGGAGGGACATTTCTGTCCTCTGTGTGCATCTGTGAGGTCTGCATAGGTTACCCTTGGCTGCCTTTTATTTAGTTGAGCAAAGCAGCCCTAGCAGGAATGATTCACCTCACCCTGAGTGCAGTCAGGTGATTTGACCTTGAGAGATGCCAGACCCAGGGTGACCCAGCCCCACAAGCTGACCTGGGCAGCATGTGAGAAATGCCTTGGGGTACTCACCAAGCTGTGCTTGCAACACACTCTCTGAAACCAGTGGGCTGTGGGACTTTGGGTGTTTTTAAGCCATTACAAGTCTGGCAAAGGTGTAGAGAAGTTTCACACTCTCCATTTTCACCAGCCCTTCCTACATCCCTCTCAAAGTCCTGCACTTTCCTTTGCCCTTTCCTTGACTTAACATCACTGTCAAGATTCCACAGTGCAGAGGCACCTTTCAGACACACCCAGCTCTCCTGACTGGTGTTTGGGATTCCAAGGTCCCAAAGATCTTCCTGATGCCAATTAAAATGAAAAGGAAAGCCTCATTTTTGCCAGGGTCTGTAAGCAAAACACCCACAGGCTTTGCCCTCCTCTCCGTTCCTGGCTTGCTTACAACTGTAGCAGCTGTTTCTCATTTCCCACTTCTAAAAGCTCATGTTAAATCAAGAGCTTCTTTGCCAAAATCCAGCAAGACACAGATTTCATTAGACATTTTGGAGAGACTGTGAGCTGCCTTTCCCCAGGCTGTCCCTTTCCCAGCAGATCATGATCTAAACACTTGAGGCTCCCTTTGGAGAAAGCCATTGATGGCACCAGCAGCACACATCCAGCTGGCCAAGCGTGGCTCTGCACACCTAGTTTTGCTCTCATTGCTCTCCACCCAAATGTCCTCCCATGCACAGCCCCTCCTTGGGATCACTACAGCACCCCAGAGGGGTTTGGTGCAGTGGACTTGCCCAGGAGGAGCCTTCACATCTCCTCCTTCCCTCGAGCAATAGCTCCGATACTTCCAGCACACACAAACCTGAGGCACTGCCAGCAGCACCAAAGAGTCTTTGCAGGGCAGTACCAGGCTTTAATTTCCTGTTCCAAAAAATCCCTAATAATAAAAGAGGATTTCCAAAAGGTGAATTTTACAGGTAATTTAATGATATTTTGATGCAATAAGCTTGGGGTCCTTGCATTAGCAGAGAGCAAGTATTTTAGGGCCCCAGCTTTCACTTGCTAGGTGCTTCTCTGCCTCTTCAAGAGCTGGAAAGGCTCACTTTGGAAGGAGGGATGCTGTCAGAACACCAGACTCCAGGAGAAATGAAAACACCAGGTGTCACAAGACTCCTGAAAAATATAGCAGTGACAACACAGAATGTGTTAAGGGCCAAGCCTGAAATCAAACCTGAAATCAAGCCTGATCCAAGCTCAGCTTTATGTTGGGTTCATCCCACCACACAGCACAGACCCCTTTGCTGCAGCAGGGCAAGGCAGATAGACTTCCCTGGTTTCCTCAGAGTCCTCAAGGACTGGATTATTTCAGCTGTTCAGTGCATTTGGACCACCAGCTCCATGTGTGGAGCAGCCATAAGAGAGAAGTTGCCAGACCTCAGCATGGGAAGGCAGCAGTGGAGCCTGATGTGAATTGGGGCTTGGGCAGTGAAAGCCAAAGAAGCCTCTGGCTCACAATGATTATGGCAATCAGGACATATCCTCAAAAGCCCCCAAGAAAGCCAGTTTTCCAACTGTTGCCACTAACACTTGGAGTTTGAACTTTAACTGCAAGAAAGGAAAGCCTGGAGCAAGCAGGTCCTTCAAACAGGGGGGCGTGGGGAGTCCTGCAAAAGCAGGGCACTTGTCACACCTTTCAGCTGTGTTTCCTCCATCCTCTTACACAGGGCCTCCTGCTACATTTACAGAGTGTTTGTGGGATGGCTGTCAGCCAGCTAGTCACCAGAAGTACCACGGCAAAGCCCTGACAACACACCACCTCTTGTCCCTCCCTCTTACTGAGAGGGGCAACTGACAGCTGGTGGCAGCCCACAGCCTCTCTGAGGTGAGTCCCCCCCTGACCCCCCCATCAAATAAGAAAACCCAACTCTTCCTCAGCTCACAGAGGTGCTATAACTCATACCTGACATTTGCAGCATTCCCCAGCAGCCCTGGTAAAACCATTATCCCTGGAGGGGCTGTGAGGCCACACTCTGCCACCTCACTCTATCTGTACACAGCAAGTCACTGCCACCAGCTCGCTCAACAGGTGAGGCAGAAAAGAAAACTTAACTTCCATTTGCTTTATGTTGCTTTTGGAATGACATCTCACAGCTTGCTGGGCAAGGGGAGGCTACACCATCATCAGGTCACCACGAAGATCTGACTTCCCAGAGGGACATTTCTTCCCTTGCTTAAAAAATAACATTGCAAAGACACTTGGAGACCTTTTTTTCTTGTTCACGTGGAAAAAAAACTTGCAAACTCAGGTCTGTGGAATGACAGAGCAGCATAATTCGTCTTCAGAACTTGGAAAGGAGCAAGGAAAAAAGAAGAAAGCAATCAACAATGTTGGAAATGAGGAAGGAAAAAGAAATAATACAAACAACCCAGCAGTATTTCACATTTGGAGCATGGCTGAAGCTGTCCCCATGCAGGAAGCACTGGTTTCCCACCCCAGGGGATTCTAGGCATTTGACACCACCTGCCTTTGGGTAAATCTGAGCCTTAGCAACTCCTCATGGGATGGTGCATCACTGAGTCCCTGCCAAGTCCTCACCAGCTTGCTCCAGGATGCTTTCAGCATGTTGAATCCTTGTAGCTGGAAACCTTTGGCTGTCCAGTCCTTTCCCTGGTTTCAGCCCTGCTTTGGTAGAGGAGGATACATTCTCCTCACAGACCTTTTGATTCACCTGCACAACATCTCTGGCACAATTACTGATGCCCCTGAGCAAAGCCCATCCCTTTCCAGGCTCTGGTCTCCTGCAAGCACTCTGTTTGTCCAGCTCACCTCCACAAGGATGTGCAGCTGCCAAAGCAAACTGAAATACCAGCTTTGGACAGCTTCCAGAAATCAGCTGCTTCTGACTGGAACAAAGCACCCAAATAACAAATGTCCATTCTTCCATCCCACCATCAGCACCCCAGCTGCTCCCCAGGGTCAGATCAGGTCCCTCTAAACCTCACTGACCTTTTCCCCTCCTTTCTTTTTGAGCATCTGAAGCTTTCCCCTCTTTTGCAGACATTCCCCCTTGGATGTGGTGATTTTTTTTTTTCACCCATAAAACTTGGATTTACCTTACCCAGGTTTCAGCCAAGACTCAGTGCCAGTCCATGCTGATGGCAGATCATTTGCTTCAGTAGCCTCACTCTGCCAGCCCTACATTGAATTTCCTTCCAGTGTCATTTCAGCACAGAAGGAAAAAAAACTCAGCACCCCACATCCAAACCACAGTGAGGTGGGTGATCCCTGCACATGAGGGATTGTGCAGGGTGACAGGGAATTGCTAGCAGCAGCTGGGCTCTGAGCTTGGCGTGGATGTTGCTGCCCAGGTGACGAAGATGTTTTGTGTTCACCGGCGCCTGGAGACAGTTGTTCTCATTTACATCTCTAAACACAGCACTCTTCTCCTGAGCGTCCTGTGGCCTTTGACCAGATTGTTCCAGCTTGGGGTCATTCTGCTGCTGTTCTTTCAGAGGCATTTTACACCCAGAGCTTTGGTAAAAGCCACTGCTCGGTGCCTCCTCTCTGGGCTGTACCTATTAGCCAGCCACAGGGCAGAGCACTCAGCTGGGAACGGGAGGAAGGACTTGGGTCAGGATCTCTCCTCCGTGTAAGTAAGAGCACTGCTAAAGCAGCCTCCCATCGAACGGGAACCTGTGATCCATTGGGTCCTCGTTCCTTCATCAGAAGGTCTTAAACTCTCCAAGATCAAAGGCTCTTCCATTGCTCCTTCCTGAAAGCCAGGAGGAAGCTGCAGATATACTATGAGCACTTAGGAGGAAAAACATTACAGCATCTAAAGGTACTTTAAATGATTTAGATACAAACTTGCCTGTAATAAGACATCTATTTTGGTTAATCTCTTAGTTGCAAATCTTGAAACTCTTGAACCTGCCTCAGGCTACTGTCAGCAGCACTTCATTTAACACTGCTTATTGGGAATAACTGCTGTTTCCCACTGTAACCTCCAAACCTCTTCAAGTCTCTCTTATTGCTTTGCCCAAATATACTTGCCTTGAGGATACAGAAAGGTTTTTTTTTTTTTTTCTTGCTAAGAACTGTTAAGATCATTTGAAGAAGCTGAATCAGAAGAGACCGTTTCCCAGGCAAAGCAGCCAAGACTCCAAACACCATCCCTGGGATCTTGAGGCAGGGATTCTGGGTTTGAGCATTCACTTGGGTTATGGAACCAAACAGCTGAGCTTTGATCACTTCTCAGGAGCAAGAGACTCGGGAGGATGGGGGGATTTCATCCTCCAGGAAAGCCACCTTGAGCCAACCTCCCCTGCTTGCACCTGGGGAAAGAGATCACCTCCCATGCCTGTGCCAAGGATATGATGAGGATATCCTTGGAAAAGACCTCTAAGACCATCAAGTCTAACCATTATCTAACTCTATGTAACCTCTAACTGCTATCTAACTCTGTCAAGGCCACTACTACACCACTTGAGCACCACAGCAGAGAGTTATGATCCAACACACTGACCTGGCTGACAGCAGCAAAAAACTCAGACCTGTTTAAATCAGGTTTCTCCTGGAGCAAGAAGAACCAGGAGTGTGGAATGCTCTGCTAAGAATGCCAAAGGTGCCAGACTGAGGTAGGATTAGGTGGCAAGACCAGAGCCTCTGAACCAGGGGGAGGTGTCCCAGATGCAGCTGCCACCACGACCTCAAATCTACCTGCTCCTCTTCCACACCAGACTGCAAAGGTGCTCAGAAAAGGCAACACTGAGCATCTACTTCACCTTTTTTCCTCCAGGAGGCTGAAAATGGATTCAGTGTCTCCTTCTGCAGGTGCCAGTGGAGAGAAGTCATTGCAGCCAGCTCCAGGGGAAGGAGCACAGAGGGACACAGCAGGCAGAAGCAGGAGACGAGTTTCTCTTGGGGCTCTAAAGGCACCTCCAAGGTGCCACCCCGGGTCTTACCTTCACCCAGAGATGGGTCCCTCGGAGGCAGTTATGCTCAACATCCATAAATCTTTATAGCAGGACAGATGGTCATTAGAGATGCTCCTTCAACCTCCTTCCAAATGCTTTGTATCTTCATCCATCAATCAGTTTTCTCCTCCACCAGATAAGCTCCCTTCCATTTTGGAGAGTTTCAGAAGTCATTTGCAGACATCTCAGCTTGCTCAATAATTTTGTTCCTTATTAAATATTGCTAATGATGGGGTTTTAGACTCCCAGCCATACATCCACTTTCTGTTCTAGTATAAATTTTAATCTGTCTTCCCTCTTCTTTCTATTCAAGCCTTAAAAAAAAAAAAAAATATATATATATATATATATAAATATTACTGGAATAAAAAAGGAAAGCACCAACTAATTGAAAGCAGCAGCTGCAAACAGGAGGCAAGGAAAGCTGACAAAAGTTATGATGATTGAAAAGTTCAATAAAACTGGAGGGAAGAAGGGAAAATTCCAGTTTTTAGTGAAATGGACGATGAAAAAGGCCTTTTTTTTTTTTCAGCTAAGTATTTTTAATATGAACAATGTCAGCAGGCTGTAGTCATGATAACAAATCATGCTCCCACCTCCATGGGCCATCCCAGAAACAGCACCCCCCTTCTTTTCAGTGGCTACAGCTGCTGCTTCTCCTGTCCTTTCATCCTCATGCTAAACCTTTTCAGCTGAGCCTTTCAAAGCCTAACCAATAAACCGTTAAATCCAACAAACCTGTTTGGGGGGGAGAAGTTTTGCCAGAAGGAAGAAAAGCACCAAAGCTGATGGTTTACAGAAAGCTATGAGCAGAAATCAGGAGGTTGGAGTTGAAAAGCTCAGGCAGATGAAACTTGCCTGGTCTATTCTCACCACAATAATGAGCACATGCATGATTAATGACAATATTTATCCTCCTAACCCACTGCAGCAAGTTAATATTTAATCCACGTGAAAGCCCAACCTCTGCTGGTTCCTCACCTCTCTCCTTGTTTCCTTGGAAATCTCTGAACACTGCAAGCTGACCTGAGGTTTGGCTCTCTGGGGCTGATCTGAGAACCTCTGGCTTGCTGCATAAGTACCACACCTTTTGATCCCAGAACCACTGTCACTTGGGACCTACAAGGTTCCTTAGATAATCCTGGAGAGTGGCTGCTTTGGAACTCGTCTCACTTTGATATTCAAGGCAAAGCTGGACACCCCACACATGAAAAGGCAGCCTTCCCTTTCTTCCCAGGCTTAATTTCATCTGCAAATTAAACATATCGAGGCAGATATTTATGGAGGGATGCCCTGATCCTCCCGGGAGGGCCACCGAGTCTCCAATGTGTAATTTTGCTTTAGGAACATGATTTTAATCTTGACTTTCTTCTGAAGCTGGTGGCAGAAGGGCAGGGAAAGGGAGGGGATTGCTGGTGGCAGCACTCTCCAAGCACTCCTGTGCTTCCCCCCACCCCCCTGCCTCCCCATTTTAAGCCTGGGGCTACCACAGCAGAAGAAAGTGTGGATGTACCCAAGGGGACCAAGGTGCATTTTGCTTCCCTGTCATTGTCCTCTGCAAAGTTATTTGAGGACAGGGTTCTTTGAAGAGTACAATTTTAACCCTTACAGGAAAAGGGAGCTGTAAGCTTTGCTAGCAAGTGCTTTTGGCTGTGACTTATCAAAAGAAGCCAACAAGCCACCTTCAAACGTGGTGTGCAGGTTGAAATAACTGCTAAACCCCAGGTCTTGGTGACTTGTGACAAGGAGCTCACATGGAGTCATTCACATTCCTGTATCCCAGCCCCTCCATCCCACACTCTCACTGTGGGTAGACCCCAGCACTAAAAATCTACCAAAAAAAGAGAAACTTTCTGGCTTATGTGGCTTTCAGAGAAGGCCCAGAGAGGAGAGCAAAGGACAAAAGGTATCAGTCTCCCTGTGGCTGACTGTCCAGGTCTCACTGTTATCACTCAGAGCTACAGTGGATCAGTGATTCCTGCCTGCCACTGGTGCTGTCAAAGCCCCCAGAAAAGGTTGTTGCACATCTTGCAGTCTGGTGGAGCCTGTGGGATCCCAGTGGCAGAGGACCTGCAGGAGCAGGGAGGTTTCTGCAGGGCAGGATGTGAAAAGCCACATCTGCTCTTTTGGAGCTGCTGCAGGAATGTGAGGTGGCATCAAGAATCACCGAACCATTAAGGCTGGAAAAGACCTCTAAGGTCATCAAGTCCAGCTGTCAACCCAACACCACCATGCCCACTAAACCACATCCCCAGGTGTCATGTCTACACATTTCTTGAACACCTCCAGGGATGGTGACTCCACCACCTCCCTGGGCAGCCTGATCCACTGCCTGACCACTCTTGCAGGAAAGAAATTTTTCCTAACAAGAAAATTCTAACAGGCTGACCCCCATCTTCTGACCATGGGCTGCTGGGGACAGCTGCTTGGGAACAGTGATGTCCACCTCCATCAGCCCTGCACAGCCCCCACAAATCTTTGTGAGCCTCATCTCCTTCTTGCAGGAGGCACAGCCAGTGCACATGCCTGCACAGGACCGCAGATCCCAGTGGCCTGGGATCACTTCCCTGGGGCACACAGCAGCCCAGGCTGAGCCCTGGGGAGCACAGAGTAGAATTATAAACTTCTTCCCACAGCAATTGTCCTTCTTCTGTTTTCCAGCTGAATATTGGCTTCTTTCTTACCTTCTAGATAATGTTATCCTTCTTTTGCCCAGCATCACTTGCCTGAATGTCCATTGCCTTGCACACACACCCCCCTACAACAAATTCTGCAGCTGAGAACCTCACTAAGAGGCTCTGGCTTGGCATTATCAGCTTGTTAGGGAGGAGCTGGTTCTAATGATTGAGATGTCTTCACCCAAAGGGTTGTCAAGCCCTGGAACAGACTGCTCAGGGCAGTGGAGGAATCTCCATCCCTGGAGAGTTTTAAAAGGCATGGAGGTGTGGTGCTGAGGGCTGTGGTTTAGTGGTGGACTTGGCTGTGCTGGGTTAAGGGTTCAACTCAATGGTCTTAAAGGTCTTTTCCAACCTAAATGATTCAATGTTGTGTCATGCTGCTCTTTGTAAGGGCTTGGTCTGGATGCCCAGGCCCATCACTGGCAGCCCTGGGGCAGGGCTGGGCACACAGTGCCATCCTTGCATGGTTATCTGTGATGGGAATAGTTCAAAGGAGGGAAACCTGCAGCAGAGATGGTTTCAGCAGGAAGGAGAAGAGGGACTTTGGTCCATTACTGCATGCTATTTGGTTTAAGCTTCAGTAAACTTCTGGAGTCCCTGGGAAGCTGGTAATGTGCCTTTGAAGGAAGCATGACTTATGAAATTGCAGTTTTTAGCTTAGCTGGGTAATGTTAATGAGAAAACATCGTGGGCTGCGGGTGGAAGGCTCCTGAATCCCATAAGCTCAGAATAAATTATTCTGCTTTCTTAAATGAAGCAGCTCAGTGCCATACTGCTCCTAAATCAACCTGATGGTGAGAATTATTTATTAATTTGTACAGGACCAGAGACAAGCTCAGACAAATAATTACAAAACTAAGCGTAGCAAAGAGTTATAAACTTTGACTTGCTGCAGGCATGGAAGATTTTGCTGCAGTTTGTGAAGGAGTGGGCAGGCTGGGGCCAGCACCCTGCGTACTGGAAGTGGCACAGGTTGGAGATGGCAGAACAGATTCTCCTTTCTGCTGGAGCTGCAGTGAAGACGATCAAAAAATCCCCAGGCTTTCAACTGCAGTGCAGCAGCTTGGCAGTAATTAAAGCCTGAGATGGCCAGCTCTGCCTGTGCCTGCTGCAGCCCAGCTTGCACATCAAAGGAGATGTTTCCCACGAGGACAGGTCCCACGTCACCAAACTCAGGTTTTGATGCACACTGCAGGCCAGTGTGCAGGAGTAATGATCCAGAAAAGTCTCTTAGCAGGAGCTTGTATTCAGCAGGTGATGATGCAGCCCCCTGGGGTACCCTGGGCTCACGCTGTCTCGGTGGTGCTCTGCTTTTGGGTAGCACAACTTCATCCAAAGGGGCCAGCATGAGGTGCAGAGCAGGCTCCCAGCACTGAGGGCTTGGTGGGTACCATGCAGATGGAGCTTTCTCTGCTGCCAGCACCTGGCCTCCTAGCTGGAGAGGATTTATTCCTCCCTGAGCAGGTCTCCAGTGCTGTTATTAATCAAGGAGATGGCCAAGTACAACAGGGCTCATTGTGTACTGTGGATGAGCCTGGGATAGCAATCAGGAGAGGAAGAGGCTGGAAGAGCAGCATTGTGGGTAAATTGATGTGCTTCTGGTGGTGATTACCCTCCAAGTAATTAGTTTTTAAATCAGGCAGACGTTTCAGGAACTATTCACTATGAGCTGCTTTAATTATTTATACTCCCTTTTATTCTTATTATTTATAGTCATTCTCTTTGGATGGTGATGCTCTCTGGGTGGGGCTGGTCAGGTAGAACTGGGACCTATCTCCAGCCCAGCCTGGCTGACTCAGCCATCTCCTTCAAACCTGCCAGGCACCCCCAGAGCCTGGCCTTGGGGTCCTCCTCTCCCTCCTGCAGCCAGGTGAAGGGGAGTGAGCGCCCATCCTCGCTGTGGATCTGTAATTAAACTCTCACTCATCTTCATTTTCCTCATTTGTTCAAGTGAGGCCACTCAATAAGCCATTAGCACAAGGCCCTTTCTGTCAGCTGCAGCCTCCTTAGGCAAATTTCCCTCTGAGACAGTTCAGGAGAGTGCAGGCAGGGAAGCAGCCCCTTGCCTGCCTCCCACTCTGCCCAAACCCTCCCCACCCACTGCTGCCCTGCAGCCAAGGCTGTGGGGAGAGGGGAGTGGATTTTGCAATGGCAACCCCTTCCCCCAGATGGGATTTTTCCTGTAGCACCACATAAACCCCTGCTCCATTCAGCACATCTGGCATTGCTGCTCTCTCTTCACCAACCCCACCTCTCTGGAGCTTCCCAACATCTGGAAGGCATTCCCTGCGCCATTCCCATGAAGGGACCTCCGACCCACTGAGCTCCTCCTCTGGGCTAGACAAAGGCTGCCCTTATTGCTGAGCTGTTCTGCCTGCCTTCCCCTCACCCCAGCCACAAACCGTTTCTCAATCTGTCACCAGAACATCTGCCTGGATAGCCTCGGAGCATCCTCTGCCCCCATCTCCCTCCACGGGCATGGTAAGATGCCAGCATTGAGAAAAGCTGCAAAACACCCAGACACCAAGACAAGAAAAAACATCAGACAGGGAAATGCTGCTGCAGATTTGTCCAGGAGCAATGCCTCTGGTCCATGTTGGTAATTACTACAGCTACAGGATTTTTCCACTCTCCTCCGAGAGCTTTTGCTCTGGGTCTTGCTCAGGTTACAACAGTGAGAACTCCCTGATCTCACTGCTACTGCCCAGCAGGCTCCTCAGTGAGAAGAGCTGGGGGGCAGGAGATTGTCTGAGCTAAGGCCACCAGGAAACTGCAGTATGGCCCAAATGAAATGTGTGCTGCTAGGAATGGGTTTAGCACTGGGGAAAAGTGGGACACATCAGCAGACTTCCCTGTACACCTCAGTGGATGCTGTGCAGGAGGAGCTGATTCACTGCTCTGAAACCCCGGTGCCGGTAGAAAAACAGAAGAAAGATGTCTATGAATCACTTCTGTACTCTACCTACCAACAGGAACCAAATCCAACCCAACCTGACTTCTGTCCTGTTTGGTTTGTTCTCCTCCAGTGCCAGAACCACAGAGTCCCAGAGGGGTTGAGGCTGGAAAGGATCTCTGGAGGTCAACTAGTCCAGCCTCCTGCTCCAGGCAGGGTCACCTAGAGCTGGCTACTCAGGACTATGTCCAAACAGCTTTTGAATTCTACTGGGGGGAAAAAAATACAACAGAGATGTGAGATACAGATCCAAACACCAGCCTGGGCAGTGTCTTGTCTGTGACACCAGGCAGGAAATGTGATTTCCAGGAAAGTCAGTCCTCAAAGTGAAGCCAACTCCCAAGGGCATCCCAGGGGTAACTGCAGTCACAAAAGACCATCTGCCTGTGAAGCCAAAGCCATATTTGTGTGAAAGGCAAGCTGCTGCTGCTGCCCTGCAACTAGGAGTAACCCACTACATAAAAACACCAGCAACTGTAGTGGCAAGAGCTTCACCATGGAAGCAGAGGGAGGGGACCTACCTGTCTCCTTTAGGATTTGCAAGGACACAATGGCCACACAGGCTCAGTCCCCAGGGTGCTCAGCATCAGCAGCTCCAGCAATTTGTAAAGACTACTGAAGGAGGGAGAGTCAATCACAGAACATCAGGGGTGGAAGGGACCTCGAAAGATCGAGTCCAATCTCCTGCCTGAGCAGGATCACTTACAGCAGGTCACATAGGAACATGTCCAGGTAGGTTTTGAATGTCTCCAGAGGAGGCTCCACAGCCTCTCTGGGCAGCCTGCTCCAGTGCTTTGTGACCCTCACAGTGAAAAAGTTTTTCCTTAAGTTCACATGGAACCTTCTATGCTCCAGCTTGCACCCATTGCCCCTTGTCCTATCATTGGGCATCTCTGAGCAGAGCCCGCTCCATCCTCCTAACACTCACCCCTCACATCTTTATAAGCATGAATGAGGTCACCTTTCAGTCTCCTCCAGTCTAAAGAGCCCCAACTCCCTCAGCCTTTGCTCAGAAGGGAGATGTTCCACTCCCTTAATCCAGAGCCAGGGAGGTTAGGAATAAATGAAACCTTCAGCCCAAAGGAAGCAGAGCTTGGCAGGAGCTGCATTATCCTGCCAGCTCGAGGAGGTCCCTGCAGCAATGATCACACCGTGGCTGGGAAGAGACATTTCCAAACAGGCCTCCTTCTATTTGCATTCGAAACATTTATTTTGGGAAATACATATTAAACACTATTATTTATACAAAAAAAAACCCCCAAACCCAAAACAAACAAAACCAAAAACAAACCAAAACAAAACAGGACTAAATTTGTCATAATGCTTATAACCCCCAAAAGGCCATTTTAATAGATCTGGATGAAGGGTGGGTTGTTTATTTTTTAGTTGTATTATTTTCTTTGTCTTTCTTCTTAAAACAAACAAACAAACAAAACAAACAAACCCCCCCCAAAAAACCAAAACCCCAACCAAAAAAAAAAAAAAAAAAAGGGAAAAACCCCCCCAAACAAAACCAAAACTAAAATCAAATCAGGTTACAAAGGAGAAAGCGGCGTGTCTGGCTTGGCCCAGCTTGAGATATCAACTAGAGGAAACCAACAGTTTAAAGATGACATTTGCAGAAGTGCCTCACACAAGAGGTTTTCTTCCTCCCCTTCCATAGCCTTTTTTAACACTTGAAATATATATTTTTGTTTTTCAGTTAATACACTTTTTTTTTGGGGGGGGGGGGAAGGGGGAGGGGAAGGGGGGTTGGTTTTTGCTAAAAGATAGCAAAGTCAAGAAGCAGAGAGTTGGTCTGCTCCAACAGCTCTGTCGTGCTGTGGCAGGAGGGGGAACAGGAGTGAAGGGGGAGAGCAGATTCACTCCTCAACATGCACCCCTTTTGGCTGCTGGGGGGGACATGTGTGGGGAGTCCCTTCAAAGCCCCTGCTGAGCAACATCACTTGGGCTTCCCCCCCAAGAGGGGAGCAACCTCCAACCTCCTCCTGGTCACCTGTGCTGAAGAAGGTGGCTCTGCCCCACCATGCAGACCATCAGGTGGGCTCTGCAGGTACCTTTCAGTGCTGGATGGGCCAGGCTGCCGTATTCGTATGTGTGTGTCCCCCCAAAACAGGGCAATTGGCAGAAAGTTTTATCCCCTAGAGAGGATACAGAGACTGATGGAGCAGGCAACAGAAAGGCAAGCAGGGGCAGGGGGGCAGGACTGCAGAGCTCTGCTCTAGGACCACCCACTCCTGGGTCATGTTATTTATTCACTGAAGACTTACTCACTGAAGACTTGCAGGGTGTTATTCACTGAAGACTCATTGAAAGAGGAGTCGAGAGACACAGAGAAGGGGAGACAGAGCAGGAGGGGCCATGGGGGGCAGCATCCACCACTGCCCCAGCCCTCCCCAGGGCTGCAGGGCTTGGTCCACACATGCACAGTGCCCTTGCACAGAGCAGTGTGTTACAGGTATACACAGGGCAGCCAAACAAGACAAAAAAGAGTAATTAAAAAATACCTAATAGCCTCCTCTGACCTAGGGAAAAGTCCAAGAATCACAAAGGTCAGGCAGGACAACCCTCTGCCTCCCACCACTAGCTTTGCAGAGACCTTCCACTCTCAGCCCCCTTTGGACAGACACACTCTGAGCTTCCAGCAGACAAAATCCTGCTCAGCTGAATGAAAAATAAATAGACAACTGTTCCCAGGACACTGGCCACATCTATGGTCCAAGGGAGAGGGAAAAGGAGTTTCTTCAAAGTGTCACAGGCCTTTTGGAGGCTGCAAACAGACAAGGCAAGCCTCCCCTCCCCTCTCCCACACTATTGCAAGGTAACAGTCTGAAAAGGCACTTCTCCCAAAGCAGGTGGCTCTGCCTGGCCAGGGGTTGGTGACAGGCAAGGTGACACCTAAACACTCCCAGTTTATTGCATGTAGGTAGGGTAGAAGGGTTGGGTTGGGGGCTGGCGGGTCCCAGAGGGCTCTGCTGGCTGCAGAGGGCTTGAAAGAGGCAGCAGGAGACAAGGATGGCACCATCTTGCTCTCTTCATCCTACCAGTTCCTTGCTTCCAAAGGCTACACCCCCCTGGAGAACCCTTGCCTTCAACGGACGGAGAAGAGCCTCTGCACAGAGGGAGAGGGGCAGAAGGGCTCCCAGGCTCAGCCCAATCCCATGGATCTGCTCCACTGAGCTTGGCTGTGGGGCCAGAGCCCCACAGGGAGACAGCCCCCAGCCCAGGGCTGCCGGCCCAGGGGCTGAGAAGCTGTGGCACCTAGCGGGGCGGCTGGGCGGTCACCCCCTCCGCGCCTGGTTATTTGGTCAGCTAACGTTGGCAGGGGGCTGGGGGCAGGGGCAGGGGGACAGTGGCAGAGGGTTTATACAAAAGTAAAGGGGAAGAGGGGAGAAAGAGCGAGCGTGAGCGAGCGAGGGCCTGGCTGCGGGGCTCGGCCGTTACATTTCGTTAGCCACCAGCTCCTTGTCGGCCACACCGTTGGAGAGAGAGCTCTGGCCCTCGTTCAGCCTCTTGACCCTGTAGGCTTCAAAGTGGATGTTGCTGGTGATGTCCTTGATGTTCTGCATGTGTGTCCTGCAGGAGAGGCAGACAGGGGCAATCACACCTCAACCTGCCAGCGCAGCCCCTGCCACCCAACCCTGGCACCCCCAGGCTCTGCTGGCAAACACTCTCCGCAGCCCAAATTTCCCCTTCTGCCTTACTGGTTAAGGACAGCTTTGGGGCACGGGAAGGAAGCAAAGGCTGTTATGGGCAGCCAAGACCAGAAGCCTTCACTGGTATCAACAGCCTGTGCTTGGGCATGTGGGAGCCCTGGCTGTATAACTTCCATCCAGGAAGATCCTGGTCCTGCAAGTCCCGGGATCAGGATTTGCAGCCCCCCACAACTATCTGGCAGCAACAGCCCACATGTGCAGAGTTTATCTTGCACCCAAATTCAGGAGGAGTCCAATGCTCCCTCCAGCAAGCATGGGAGCCCACCCTCCCCCTCCCTACAGTAGGGAGACCTCTTTCAAGGGGGACCAACAATTGCCCAGACTCCCCAGTGGCACAATCCTGGGGTGCACGAGGGTGATGTCTTTGGCCTAGGGGGTAGGACTCGGGGCTGGTGAGGGATCACTGAGGCCAAAAGGCTTTTTGGCTGCCTGCAGGTGATCTGGAACCACACTGCACACTGCCAGCAAGCTTGGAGTCTGCTCTGACCTCTCCTCCCTTAACTCAGCACTGCAGCTGAGAAAAGGTCCCTGAAGCCATAGACTCACAGAATCACTCAGGCTGGAAAAGACCCTTAAGGTCATCCAGTCCAACCATTAACCCAGCACTGGTGCCAGGTCCACCACTAAACCAGGTCCCACTGACAGGGGCGGCAGCATTGCAGCAGGCTAGGATTGAGGAAGGGATGGATGAGCAGAGCACAGCAGTGGCTGCTTTAAGCTAGGCTGGGCTCTCCTCTTTCTCTGGATGCCACCTGGTGACCAAAGGCTACAGGGACAGGGGACAGACAGTGCTACTGACCTGATGAGGAGGTCCCGCAGGTAGGCGAACTCACAGTGTGTTGTGTTCTCCACTGGTAGGGAAAGAGGGAAACCCATCAGTGTGCACCCACAGCAGGAGTACAGCAACCACTCAGGGCAAGGAGGACCCTTTGGGGCTTTGCTAGCATGTGGAAGGCTTAGATGGGGACTTGCCCCAGGGGCTACAGGGCAGAGGACCAAGAGTCCTTTTTGCTTCTGTAGGGCCAGTGGTCTACCCAGATATCTACCCCTGCTCAGCATGGCCACCTGAATGGTGAGGTCTGAGTAGAATCATAGAATTGTTAGGGTTGGAAGGGACCTCAAGGATCATCTAGTTCCAACATCCCTGCCATGGGCAGGGACACCTCACACTAGATCAGGTTGACCAGAGCCACATCCAGCCTGGCTTTAAAAACCTCCAGGGATGAGACTTCCACCTGGTTACTCCCTGGGTAGCCTGTTCCAGTGTCTCACCACCCTCATGGTGGTCCTTCCCCACCATCTCCCATCAAACAAGGGAGCTCCCAGCAGCATCTCCCACTGTGACCCTCAGCTTTGGACCAACACAATTTAGGTGGGCCCCAAACAAAGCAGGGAACTGGACAGGGTGAGCTTTGTGGCAAGCACCAAGCACGTCTCCACAGAGGGGTTTCACCTACAGCTTTGTCCTGAGCACCCCGTGGCATCTGACACACTGTGGTGACTGCTGCCAGGCCGTGGGGCTGTGGAAGGATGCAACCTCTTGCTGACAAAGGCTGCTGCCAGCTGAACAGAAGCAAGTAAGAGGGAAGGAGGGAAATACCAAGGGGTGTTGCTCCACCACAATTAGCCTGATGGCTCAGTTTGAATTTAAAGGACCAACTCCCTTTCTTTTTTTTTTTTAATTTTCCCACCCAAATAGACTTAAGCACAACACAGAAATGACAAAGCAACAAATAACACTGTTCTGCAAAGGCTGCCCTTGAGCATTGCTGGCTCCTGGGATCTGTCTCTGCATGCTGAAGGCAGATTCCACACACAGAAGGTGAGTGGCTTAATGAGCCTCATGAAACTCAGAGCTTCCAAGGAGGGAGCACAAGAGGGCAGCAGAGATTTAAACCAGGAGGATTTTCCTGGCATCTTTGTTAAGCCATCCCTCATCACAAGGTTCCTATAAAATAGGATTCATGAGAGAAAGAAACCTACAAAATGAGGAGGAGGAAGCTAAGCTGGGTGGCACTGAAGGCATTCCAGCTGGCTGTCAGGGACACAGAAATGTGTAGATGCACTGGAGCCAGAAGCCTTCATCTAGCCCTTAAAGCATCATTTAAAATGGGGAATAAAAAAGAAAGATGCTGATGGGATGAAGAAGGGAGACATCCCACAAGGACATCAGTCAAATGCATGGTGGAGGGGACAGAGGCCTACAGAAGTCCAAGGAAAGGCTCCAGTCTGAGTTCAAGACACAGATGTCAGCACTGCACTCTTGTGCCCTCAAACCCAGCCATCAGACATTTGACTGTGCAAACAGCAGAGGCCAGGCCACAAGGCACCCAGAAATGTCCCCATGGCACTCAGCAGCTCTCCAAGCCACACAAAGGCCCAGGAACTCAACATAGCAGGGTGCTTTTAGTTCCCAAACATCAGGGAACTGATTTTCTTTGGACTTCTACTGGAC
The DNA here is from genome assembly GCF_027791375.1 of Indicator indicator. Classification (NCBI taxonomy): domain Eukaryota; kingdom Metazoa; phylum Chordata; class Aves; order Piciformes; family Indicatoridae; genus Indicator; species Indicator indicator. The sequence goes on from NC_072038.1 coordinate 5,656,756, forward strand.
ATACACCTGGACTTGTACTGTGTGATGAGGTTTGAGACCTCATCACCTTCTGTCTGGACAGGCAGATGGGTTCAAGAGGTAGGGAAACAAGGACAAGGTACCTTCAATGGTGCCCCACTTGGTCTTCCTTCCAAGAATTCTTCTTCCATTAACCTGGTACTCCTGGTCACTGCCCACCACTGCAAACGGGATCATTTCCTGAGGAAAGAGACAAAAAAAAGTTTCCTTTTCCTCCTGAAAACACTGCTCAGGAGACCAAGCCAGTGAGCTGAGTCCTACATCAAGCTGTCTTCAGAAGAGTTTCATGGGATGACCTGGTCTATCCCTGATGCCCTTAAGCAGTGCTGTCTGCCAAGGACTACAGGCAGCCTAAAACCTGGCCAGCAGCATCTCTCACACATGTGCCCAGTCCAAAACCAGTCTAAAATCTGTCATTGGCAGGTGCCAGCATACAGCCAGGGCAAAGCCACCTTGACACTTCCCTGAGAATCACCCCCCAGCATCTGACAATCTGTAGGCTCAGTCACTCCCTGATCCAAGGGGGTGTCTTTGTACTTAAGAGGCTTTAGAAGACTTTTTTTTCTGCCAAATACCTGTCAGACTATGTGTAAATTCTATCCTAGTGCCAGGAAGGCTGCTGCCCTAGCCAGGGATGGGCAGACACTGGCATTTCTCACCCCTGGGGCAGGGCTAGGGGCACTGGGACCTCCACTGGTGACTGAAGGTACCTTTGAGGGAGAGGGCTGGGGGAAGGAGCAGCAACATAACTGGGTGAGAACACCTTCCCCAGGTACCTTCCTCACCCTCTTCCTGTCCCTGCTCTGAGCTCTGGCAGGATCCTTGGTCCTGGGCAGATCCCCTGGAGAGGGGCACAGCAGCTTTGGAAAGAAAATATAGACCCTTTGCAAGAGATCTGCCAGGACATCACCAGCCCCTGGAGCTGCAGGGCCCAGCCAGCACACCCAAGCCCCAAGGCCACACACTGACCCTGAATTTCTCATTCACTAGCCGATCTTCAGAGTCCTCATCAAACTCCTTCTGAGGATACACATCGATGCCATTGGCAAGAAGATCAGCCATTATCTAGGAGAGAACAGCAGAGAAACACATGAAGGAGACATGGGCAAAGAGCTGTGCTCTCAGCACCACAGCAGCTCCCAGCTGATCCAAGAGGCTCTCCTGAGCAACGCCCAGCAGCAGCAGCACCTTGTCTACCCATCCTAAGCACTGCCCCCCTCCAGGAGAGCTCTGTTTGACTGCTGTACACCTACCAAGCACTTGCCCTAAAATCTTTGCAAGAACCTGGTGCCAAGACATGGGTCAGGCTGAGAGTGAGCTGAGGTTACATGAGTGGGGTGTTGCCCTGGGGTTGAAAAAGGCACCTTGCTTTAGCTCTGCAGGGAGTGCTAAGGCCATCAGACCTGCAGCCATGTCCATCAGCTACACAAACCCATTGGCAGGCCCTCACTGAACCCCAAACAGGGGCATCTCCACCTCTTGGCAGCACCAGCCGTGCAGAGTGAAGCTCATGCCTTGGATAGATTCAGACAGCCCCTGCTTGGCTTTCCACTGCCAGATCCCAGCTAAGGGAATGTCATGCCTTGCTTTCCCCATAAACCTTGCTCAGCTGAGCTCAACAAACCCACAGGAATCAGGCAGAAGAAAAAGGTCTATCAGGATGGGTCTCTTCTATCCTCTATGTGCAGCACCATCTACCTCCCAAAATAACAGGAATCAGCCTGAAAATAACAATGAAGGAGGCAGGAGAAAAAGGCCCCGAGACTTGGGAGCTCCAAACTTATCCTGCACTGACAAAGATCCAAGAGAAACAGAAGGAACTGCTTGGAGCACAAAGCCTCTCCTCCAGCCACGTGGGATCGCTCAGAGCTGCGGCCGGAGGAATGCGCTGGGCTCCCGGCCAGGAGCTCGCCTTCCCAGTTTGAGGAACCAGGGAGGGGGAAAGGGGCAGGAGGGGATGGAGGACAAGAGATGGGAGCCTAGAGAAGAGCCACCACCCCCTTACCCTTTGTTTGAAGTAGTCTCTCTCCTCCAGCGTTAAGGTGTCGGCTTTGGCAATCACGGGGACGATGTTGACCACTTTGCTCAGGCGCTTCATGAACTCAATGTCCAGCGGCCGGAGCCTGAGAAACACAGCAGGGAAAAGGAGATTCATGCACTGAGGGTGAGCTGGGGGCTGCTGCAACTCCCCAGCAGAGAGGGGCATTCAGTGACTAGGCACAGAGGAGGAATCGCTTTCTTCTGACAGGACAAACAGGGACATGCTCCTCAAAGCAGGACAGCATGTGTGCCTCTGTGTCCCTCTCTGTGTGCCTCTCTGAGGTGGTTTGCAGACAAACACTTAAAAGATTTGCCTTTCAAAGCATCCTGCTATCGCCTGCAGACCCTCACAGAGCCCCTGAAGTGGGAGGGGGCTTTCATCTCTGTACAGATGCTCAGCCACAGAGGACTGCAGGAACTTGCCCAAAGCAATGCATGTCCTTGGCAGAGCCAGAATGAGAGCAGGGAGATGCTGGCTGCAGGGCCAGCCCACCCGTGATGTACAAATCCAACTGGGGAGAGACCATGGCACAAAACCTCCTCCAACTCTGCCCATGCTGTCACCCATTGTCACCCACCATGCAGGGACAGCACAATGTAGAAATAACCACAGGTGAGCATTCCTGCTTCCACTCCCTCCTGCACTGAGCACCAGCCTGTGGTCAGGCACGAGCCAGGATCACATCTCACATCCATCCTCTGGGATTAAAAAAGGCTCTGCTAATTCTCCAGGATCTCACACAGCATAGAGGAGACACTGCTTGTTCCAGAGAGACACTGTTCATTCCAGAGAGACACTGCTTGTTCCAGAGGGCAAAAATGTCAGAAAACCTCTACAACTAAAGTCTCAGCAGAGGAAAGTTGCAGAGATTATAAACCCCCCCTGGAAATCCCTCCCTGCTGAGATTGTATAACCCCCCCCAACACTCCTGCTGACAGCATGGACATGACCTCTGGTGCCATGCTGCTCCCTCTGCATCCCAGGGCTGCAGCCCAGCTGCAGACAGTGATGAGGGCACCTGGCCATAACTCTCTCTCCCTCCTCAGTCCTCCCTGAAGTTGTTCTTTCAAGTCAGCCAGAGGAAAGCTCTCCTTGAGACATCTCCACTTACTGCAGGTCCCACTCAGTGGCTCTGAGGTGATGGGGGACACACACCCATGCAGGACAGCTGAGGTCCATGGGGAATCCAGGGTACAGGAACACCTTTAGGGTGCTCACACATTAAGGAGGCTGCTTGAAATGAGCCCTTGCTGAGAGCACACAAGGAAGGGGCAGTAAGGTCAATGCCAAAGCCCTAGAAGCAAAGGGACACCTCTGCCACTTGTACATCCTCTTGATCTCCAGTGGTGGCATGTGCCAGCACTACTCAACTCATCCTTGATGAAACTGGGACAGAGAGAGATGAAGTCACCTTTTGGAGGAGCTGCAGGCTTCAGTGGCAGAGCTTGGGCCAAGAATGATCCCCAAGAGCAGATCAGCCCTGTACCACAAACCAGAGGCCCATGGCAACAGGCAAGAAACCAAAATAAAAGTGACAGTGACTTACAACGCCCAGGTGCAAGCAGACACCCAGCAGGAGTCCTACATGGGAGAAAATGGAGCAGGGCAGAATGTTCAGGGAGAGCACAGCCAAGAAAGTACCTCCTGCCAACATGCCCAAGCCAAACCCCACCATGGTCTTCCTGGGCCCTGCAGAAGGCTCAGAGACCCACAGAACCAGCACAGCTCCTGCAAACCCAGCAAGAGTCACACAGGTGCAAAGGGGAAGAGGCTGATCCTGCTCTTTGGCAGTCACCAGACTGTTCCCCATTCCACAAGGCCACCCCTGCCCACCTCCAGTGGCAACAGACAGACATCCAGCCCCAGAGAGATCCACTTAGCTCCAGCTGATCCTAAACCAGCAGTTTGAGGCTGCTGCAGCACAGCCAGCACTGGTGATCCATCCAAGACCTTCCCTGGTCAAACCCAGTCCTCTCCCAGGGTTTGAGCTGGACCATGCCAGGTGGACCTTCTCCCCACACACTAATGGTATGCACAGCCCAGAGCATGTCGTTAGCATGCAGACAAACGAATTCCTAACGCAAACTCAGGAGTCACAGATCACCCTGGGTCCCAGGAAAGAAGGAATTTGGCAATTAATTAAAAAAAAAAAAAAGAAAGAAAAGAAAAAATATCACAAGGAAACCCCCATGGACACATCTAAGCAGACTTGCTGCTGGCAAACATTGTTTGGAGCTCTGCATAATGTATTTCCCAGACCTCCAAGGAAGTAATGCAGTTATGCTCCTTTCCCAGCAGACTTCTTTCCCCTCCTCTCTCTTTGCTATTTTTCAAACAATTTTCTCCCTCTTAAAGCCTCTTCCCTGCTGAGACTCTGTTCCTGCCTCTTTCATCAGCTTTTCTTTTGGAGGGAAGTCCAGGATGCATCTGTAAGCGATGCAGATGAATTGACAATCAGCCAGGCACTGGAGTTTCAGCTTGACTGATGTCTAACAGCCCTGGTACCCAGCACTCACCAACATCCAGAGGATGCTGGCACTGAGCCTCAGAGCAGGAGGCCTAACCAGAGCCAGCCCATGGCCACCAGCATCCATCCAGGCAAGGTCACCAAGTCCCACACCAGTCTGCACCCAAAGCCAGAAGAGCCAAAGGCACCCTTGACATTTCTGCTCTGACAGGCTTCTGTCTGCCTTTTCCATGGCAGTCACCCCCCATGGGACCTCACTGCATCATCCTGGATAACAGGAAAGGAACCAAAGGGCTCCCCCAAAGAGCAAAACGTAGGTTTTGGGGGTATTTGGCAAGTTTCTAGATACTCTACCAAGCCCTGCTGGGCAGCCCCAAAACACCTGAGGTTTTTAAAAGAAAGTAATCCTTTTCACTACGAGCAAGACCTGTCACCAGACATCACATTCATGGGAAGACACCAAAGGAAAATAAATGCCTTAAGGCAACCATGAGTGCAAAGGGCTTGATTTACACTAATAGCCTTGTAAAGATCCAGGTTAGACACAGACAAGGTCATGGATGGGGCAAGCCCAGACCTAATTCTTCTTCATCTGCTGCTGTGAGGCAACAGCCCAGGATAGCAGAGCCTGCTGCTGGTATCTGCAGGGACCAGTTCTGGTGCTTAATCATCACCACCCTGTGACAAGCCACAGGCAGAGCAGTGCTGGCCTCCACCACGTATCTGAACTTGTTTCACCTGCACAAAGCATCAATGCCAACACTTGGCAAGGATCAGCAGTGAAACCCTCAGACACGCAGATAAGCAAAACATCAAGAGAAAGAGAGTTAGTGCAGTTCAGGTGTGCTGCAAGCAGACCACAAAAGAGAGGGTACAGCTCAAGAAGAAAAAGCATCTGCTTTCCTCCCCTTCCCCAAATGGTCCTCAACACTACTGGTTCACTGAGACCCCACCTGCACTGCTTTGTGCAGCTCTGGAGCCCACAGCACAGGAGAGGTATGGACTTGGTGGATTTGGTCCAGAGGAAGACACACAAATGACCTGAGGAGATGTGTTGTGAGGCCAGGCTGAGAGAGTTGGGGTTGTTCAGCCTGGAAAAGAGAAGGCTCCAGGGAGGCCTTCTGGTGGCCTTTCAGTACTTAGAGAGAAAGACAGACTTTTGAGCAGGATCTGTTGTGACAGGATGTGATTGTTTGAAACTAAAGAGGAAGATTTAGGCCAGGGAGAAGGAAGAAAGGTTTGGCACTGAGGGTGGCAAGAGCCTTTGCCCAGAGAGGTGGTAGATGCTCCATCCCTGGAATCATTCTGGGTCAGGTTGTCTGGGCCTATAAGCAAGCTGCTCTAGTTGCAGACATCCCTGCTCAGTGCTGGGGGGTTGGACTAGGTGACCTTGAAAGCTCCCTTCCAACCCAAACCACTCTCTGATTCTATGATTATTAACTTGCAACTAGACACATACACACTGGGCTTTGATGGGAAGAGGTGGAAGAGCTCTAAGGGAAGTGGATAGGCTGGAGCAGGAACTGCAGGAAGGGCTTCAGCCCACCCTGGACAGTGCCAGTTGCTCCCCCATCCCCTCTTGAAAGTTCTGAGGCAAGCAGAGCAGTTGGGCACACATTATTGTGCCTGGGCACACATTACTTCTGCATTGCCCACAGCCACCATGCACAGACACGATATAAGCAGATGCTCCTTCCTGCTGGTTCCCTTGAAATGCCATTAAAAGAATCAAAATTCAGGGTGAGCTGCAATGTTGTTTCATTTTGGTAGTGCCCCAGATCAGCCTAGGAGCAAGAATTTAAGCTGTGTATTAAGCAAACACCAGTGAGCACCCAGCAGCCACCCAGCCTCATTACCAAGACCAATCAGCCTGCTCAAGGGACCTGGTGGGCACCCAAGAGGGGCAGCTAATGGAGAAAGTAGTAGTGGGTTCCAGTCTGTCAGCCAGCATCTCTGGTATGGGCAGAAAAGGGACTGCCAAGGCCAGGGCAGTGTTTTCAGCCCTGTTTTGGTGCTTCACAGGGGTCAGAGCTGAGATATTTATTGGGTGGCAAAGAGCTGAGCTGGAGCAGCAACAGCCCCTGCCAGAACACTACTTAGCCCTCACAAACATGGTTTTACTGGAGTGTTACAAGAGGGACAGGGTGTGTGCAAGCTAGATAGGTTGCAAAGCCTGCCCCCAGCTCCCTGCAAATGGAGAGAGCAGAAACTTCTACACTGATTAACCCTTGAGCCACCCAGATGGGAGGGAGGTAGGGAGGGACTGTAATGGAGCCTCAGAATCTGCAGCTGGGTAACTGAGCCTTTTGTTTCTTTACTTTTGCCTTTTTTATTTAATTAAAAAAAAAAAAACTCAACCAAAAACAAACAAGTTCTGCCCAATCACCTGCAGGCTTAGCCCTGGCTTCCTGCAGCATTCATGTGCCAGGCAAGGGATGCTGAGTCCTGTGCTATGCCCATCCATGTGAGCAGGGAGGGACAGATGAACATCAGTCACCACTGCTTTGGTTGCATCACACGGTAGGGACAGCAGCTCCCTGAAGGCAATGCAAGCAAGCCCTCCTCAAGTACTATCCCAGGATGGCAAGCAGCACAGGAAGCACATGCCTGGTACCAGATGGGCATGGTGGGGTCCTCTGCAGCTGGCTGCAGATGGCCATAGTGCAGGTCCTTACAGCACTGTCCTTCTCAGTTGTGCTCCCCATCTATATTCACGTCCATGGACCACAGGCAACACTGGGGAAAGCCTGTCCATGATGGTGAGAAATGTAACTAGGGCTTCACAAGGGAGCAGAAAGGAAACTGAATGTTTGCTGGAGCTCACAGAGAAGCAAAATTTCCCACCAACTTCTCCCCCACCCAGCAGGTTTTGTTCCTCTTCAGTCATTCCTCATCTTATCTCCATCCCCATCTGGGGATACATGAGCCTGAGGCCAACTCTGAGACTGGGGCAGGAAAATGCAGGCCCTGAGCCACGGCAAGGGGGGGCAAGCACTGGCCCCGGCTGGGCTATCAGGCTACAGGGAAGGAGGATCAGCAACAATGGCCTCCAGGCGTGGGGCTTGCTCAGCTATTGGAAACACATGTGGAGTGGAGAGAGGGAAGAAAGGCAGCTCCACAGCCACACAATTGCTGCTAGCCTGCGGCTGAGGGAAACCAGAGCACACTGCTGGAGAGGCTCTGGCAGGGGACGTGGGGAAGGGGCTCCAGGCCACCACCCAAAATCTGCAACTTCTGTGTGGCTTGGGCGGCTGCAGAGTTTAACCACTGGAAGTGCTTTTAAGAGTTAAACACCCAAAGCGATGAGGAGAAGCTTGAGCCTAGTGAATGCTGCAACACCCCCACCTGTACAGGCAAGGTCTGGAGATTGGGGCTGAGATAAGCAGGACCAACACACTAGGCTGGCCTAAAAATGTCATCTCCCTTTGAAATGTTTTCTGCTTTCTCATAAGAAACCATTAAGGTTTCACCGTCCCCTCTGCTCCCAGTCACCAGCTGGTTACACAGGAAGAGCATAACTGGCCCAGGCAGTCATTTTATTCCAGTGAAGGATGCATTTTTGGTCTACCCACTGACAGAAGCAAAACAAAGCCTTTTCTATTGGAATAAATCTCCACATGGGGAAGAGGAAAATGCTGACATTAATACAGTGCCAGCAGCTTAAGTTTGCTTTTGAAAACAGACCCCAAAAAATCCACCCCCAGACAGAGCCAAAAGTGGAAGGAACTGACACCAATCAAAAGGAAACTCAGGTCTCATTTTATGTTGTGATACTTTAAGGCACATTTTTCAAGATGCTTTAGGTGCCCCAGATTTTTACCTCAGGCTGCATGCCTAGGAAAGGGGAAAAAAAACAAAGAGAGAAAAAAACCAACAGAGTGAGATCTGAGCCTTTGATGCTGTCGCTTGAGAAGTGCCAGAGCCAGGAGAGCTCTTGCTGAATAAACTGCATCCCACTTGCAGACCAGTCAAACAAGCCACAAAATACCCTTAAAGGGTGAGGTGTTCACTCCCTTGGTAGCAGGAAAAAAAAAAACCCTGGCCTCTCCCCTTACAAAGGCAGGGGCACAGAATGAAAAGATTAAAGTTCTGTTTGCAAGGGCAACCTTTTCTAGCCAATTTGAGGGCTCAGGGATTGGTGTCCATCCTTGGCTGAGCAAGCAAGGTGGCCAAAGCAAATCAAGAAGCTAACAAGCTCAGGGAGGCTTTTGATGGCCCATAAAAAGAGGCAACACCACATTTCCCTGGGGTATGGCAGCCTTGCTGTGCTACTGTGAGGGCTCCACATGCTACAGCCCTAAGAAGGAAAGCTTCCCCAGGGAACATGGGGTGATCCCAAAGATCAGCACAGGAAGGATATAAACCTGTGGGAGTGGCCACAACAATGATCCAAGGCCTGGAACCCCTCTGCTGTGAGGACAGGATGACAGAGTTGGAGTTGTTCAGCCTGGAGAAGAGAAGGCTCCAGGGAGACCTTTTGGTGGCATTTCAGTAGTTGAAGGAGCCAGTAAGAAAGCTGGGGACAGACTTTTGACCAGCCAGCCAGGGCTGGTTGTGACAAGACAAGAGGAGATTGTTTTAAACTGAAAGAGGGAGAGACTTAGATGAGAAAGAAGGAAGACTGGGAATGGTGAGACACTGGCCCAGGTTGCCCAGAGAGGTGGGAGATGCTCCATCCCTGGAACCATTCCAGGCTGTTTGACGCTCTGAGCAACCTGCTCTAGTCGAAGATGTAACTGCTCAGTGCAGGGGAGTTGGACTAGATGACCTTTAAGGGTCCCTTCCAACCCAATCTAAGCCATTCTATGATTGCAAGGGCAGCCCTAGCAGCTGAGGTGCCTGAGCCCAGGGGCAGGAGGGGGCCAGCAGGGTACGTACGAGTGGCCAGTGGCTGGGATGAAGTATATACAGCAGTGCACCCGCGTGTCTGGGATCCGCTTCTTCCGGTTTATGTTGATCTCCTCCTGCAGGTACTTCTCATACTGGTCGTTGATGAACTTCATGATGGGCTGCCAGCTGCAGAGAGAGAGGAACACGTGATGATGGGTTTGTCTGAGGGATCTGGACCACCCTGAACCTCCCCCACCTGGTCTGACTAAAGCTGAGCCAGGGATGCTCAGCACCTTGCAGAAGCCCATAAACCAAACCAACCAAAACACACTCACTCAGGGAACATTTCACTTCTTATCAGCTCCCATTGCTACAGCAGCTGTGGGTGGCTGGGAAATCACAAACCTCACATGCTCACCACTTGGCAAGCTCGCACAGCGCAGCAGCAGGGGATTTACAGGCTGGTTTAGGCAAGGGCAGGGCTGGGAGCATCTCTTGGCTCCCTGCACAATGACACACCGCAGGAGCAAGAGCAGCATCAAACCCCACAAACCCAATCCAGCCCACCTGGCACACCTGCTTTGACCAACCAGGCCAGCCCTGCCCCAGCCCAGGGTGGGCATCCTGCACAGCCACTGTCCAGGGACTGCTGGCAGAGTTCAGCCTTCAGAACTCACATGAGTGAGCACCTAGGACCGGCCAGGCTGGCACACAGCTGGCTCCCAGCAGTGAACAAAGGTTGTCTCATGGCCAGAACAGCAGGATGTTTGTGGCCTCTCACAGCAGCCAGGATCAGCCCTGGGGAGCATGGCACTGTGCTGCCACTCACAACTCTCTGCTCTGCTCCTCACAGAGCATGGGTGTCAAAGGACTGGGCTACAGCCCTCAGCACCAGCTCCGGGTCAGGATGCCCTGGGGCTGGGCTGCCTTCCCTCTGCACTGGTCCCCACAGCAGCTCACCAGTTCTCGTTGTTGATGTGGTCTCCAAAGCCTGGGGTGTCGATGACTGTCAGTTTCATGCGAACCCCTTTCTCTTCAATCTCTGAATAGGAAAGACAGCGTGTGAGAGACAACTGTCAATGGGTGCTCTGGCAAAGCCCAAAATCAGCTGGAGGGGAAAAACACACCTTCCCAGCTTCTAACAGGCACAAATCAGCCCTCCAAAGGGATGGAAGCAACACATCTGCCCTGAAATACCACCCTCCATGGCTACCTCACTTGTTCCCTTCCATCACAATTGAGTAAATCCTGGTGTATCAAGAAAAAAATGGATGTTGTCTCAGCCCTGCAAGCATCTACAGACAGTAAAAGCCCCTTCAGAGAGATGAGAGACGAAGTTTTGTGTAGGCCCACAACCCTTGCAAGTCCCTGGAGCAGGACCAAAAGCCAAAGCACCAGGTGTGATCTGCAGAGCCTCACCATGAGTGATGGATTTGATTTCAATGGTCTTGGGGATCCGCTCTTCAGAGGTTGGCTGTACAGATTTCCTGCTGATCTTGGATTTGAAGAGGGTGTTGATTAACGTGGATTTCCCCAAACCACTCTGACCTGGAAGAGAGCAGGACAAACCAGAGTCAGCACTTGCTCATTTCCGGGCTGTTCTGTTCAGGGGCCAGGGATGAGGACACTGAGGGACTCAACCTGCACTGCACCTGTGGGAGGGAGGTAAGAGGGGCAGCTGCTTCCCTGAAGCCCCCTCAGCTCGAGGAGCTTTTGTCCATTCCAGGCAGGAGGACCCTGAGGGCAGCAAGCACCTCTCCTGGCCCCACTGTAGCCAGCTTGCTGGGAGTGAGCAGGTCAAGAGCTGGTTCCTTGCATACAGCTGAAATCACAGCAAACCCAAGGACAGGTACACACTGGCAGGGATGGTTAAGGATTGTGGTGACACTTGGCAGCCCTTAAGAAGGGTACAGGGACCAGGGAACCCCAGGAAGGAGCATCTTGACACATCTCTGCCTTTAACCTCCTGCTGCCTCCCCACAGGGGAGACTTAAGAGCAGTTTGGCAACCCTTAGCTGGACAGGATTAATGGCAACAACAGTCTTCCAAAACTCAGCCCTGCAGCATCTGCTGCTGCTTCCCTGCTGGACTTGGCTTTTGCAATCAGAGCAGCTGGCTGCATACATTCCTTTAAGCAGGTCTAGGCCAGGAGCTCCTCTGAATCTCACAAACACCCCAGGAAGCACAACAGATTCCACAACTTCAGAAAAATACAGTTTTTAGAAGCATTTTCATGCCTTATATCCCAGAGCTGAGGCTAATCTGTGCAGAAAGGACAATGGCAGCTCTCAGATCTCCAGACCAGTTGTCCCATGAGCTCAGAGAACAATTTTTGCAGAGGAAAGAAAACAGAGCAAATCCTCAAAACCCAGGGAACAGATGCTTGGCTTCAGCTGGCTGTCAACCAGCACCCCCAGGTCCTTTTCCACCAGGCAGCTTTCCAGCCACACTTCTCCAAGCCTGTAGCATTGCATGAGGTTGTTGCGACTCCAAGCACAGAGTCAGCAAGGGTTTCACCCACATCCTTCAGGGCTGTGACCCACCCAGGCTGCCAAAGGCACCCAGCTATGCCAACAGTAGAGTTAATCAGCACACGAGCACTGGGCATCATCTCCTTGTCCAGTCCCCTCCCTGATCAAACTGCTGAGCTTGCAATGCTATTGATGGCACGCTGCAGTCCACTCTGTTTGCCAGCCACTATCACAGCTGGGCTGTAGAACAAACACTTGGACCAGGCTCTGTTCAGGTGTTCGTGGATGTCTGCTGCCTACAAACACATGAGCCAAGCACAAATAGGTCTGGAGCTACGAATGCAGACAGGCAAAGTGAAGCTCTCATTGCACTGCTCATTGTCAGATGAGGAAGCAGGGTGACTCTGCCTGGGCTCCTGACAGTCTCTGTGTTTGTTCCTGCCCAAGCCACCCTGCCTGGAAGGGCACCAGAGGTGAGAGCTGACAATGGTCACGTGGATATCACATCTTGCTCCAAACTGTGGCCATGACAGGGACTTAACAACCCCGGGATGGGTGGCTGAGTGCTGGACAGACCTGCTCCCACCTCCGCTGGTCTGCAGCCCAGCACATTTCCCTGGGCTGAAACTAGGCTGAGCTCCACTGTGCCAAGCCAGCTCTCTGCTCCCTCTAGTTGCTCAGTACCAAAAACAATGCAAAAGATGGGCTCTGGGGTTTTTTCTTAAGCTTAAGACATCTTTTTCTCATCTCCACAGCCTTAGAGGGTATGGGGTTCAGTCTCAAGCCACCTCTTAGACCTCCAGTTAGGCTGGTGAAAACCTTCTGAATAGGGACCCTAGTACACAGGGCAGAGGGCTTCAAAGAAGCACCATCACAAGGACAAGGTACAGGCAGTGACCTCCTCTCCAGCCACAGAAGGAGACTCAATTCCCAGCTCCTACACAAGAGAATGAGAAAATCATAGAATGGGTTGGGTTGGAAAGGACCTTTCCAGGCCATCTAGTCCAACTCCTCTGCAGTCAGCAGGGACATCTTCAACTAGAGCAAGTTTTTCAAAGCCCCAAACAACCTGCCCTGAAATGGTTCCAGGGATGGGGCATCTCTCACCCCTCTTGGGCAACCTGGGCCAGTGTCTCACCACCCTCATAGTGAAGAATGTCTTCCTTCTCTCTAGTCTAATTCTCCCTCTTTTAGTTTCAAACCATCACCCCTTGTCCTGTCACAACAAGCCCTGCTAAAAAGCCTGTCCTTTCTGATAGCTCCTTCAAGTATTGAAAGGCCACCACAAGATCTCCCTGGAGCCTTCTCCTCTCCAGGCTGCACAAGCCCAACCCTCTCAGCCTATCCTCACAGCAGAGGGCTTCCAGCCCTCGCATCACTGTTGCAGCCAGAGGAAAGTGGCCTCCTTCCCCTTATCTCCCTACTGTAAAACAGGGATTGCAACAATTTCAATTGCAGCTTAGACTAGATGGGAATAAAATAGTTAAACTCATCCCTCAAAGCCAAACTGTCCCCTACAGAAACGCAGCAGGACAAGGGCTGGCTGCTGCCTCCCAGCCTCAGCCCTGTCCCCAAGGGCACCCCGAGGTGCTGCTCCTCCTGCATCCCTCCTTGCATCTTCTGGGAGGGCCAGAGCTCGACTTGTTTATGCTGCCATGAATTCCCCAGCTTGTAAACAGTCAGCCCAGAGCCTGCCAAGGGAAGAACAATGTTTTCCAGCCGTGCTGCAGCACAGGCTTTCATACCACACACAGTGTTGCCAAGGCAAAGCCAGGCCCTTTCCTACACATCCCTCTGCATCTGCAGAGCAGAAAGACGAGGCACAGCTGGCTCACAGAGGGATGGGTGCCCCTTTGGGCAGGGAAATGGGGGCTCAGCTCGTGCAATCTCACTTGTGGATGTTCAGGATCAGTGATGTGATCCCTCTGCCCTGGGAGTGCTGCTCCACTGGCAGCAAAGGGCTGGGGTTGTTAAAAAGCCTTCCAAGAACTGGTTCTGCAGCAAACAGGCTCACAGAGATCTCCCAGCCTGGGAAGCCCTCCCCACAGATCGATTTGTGTACCAAAGTATCAGAATGGGAAAGACAGAGCAGCAGCAGAACTCACTCACTGCACCCAAACATCTTTCCAGAATTAGCAAACCCTGGATCAGGCCCTCCCATAACCCCAGGAAGCCTCCCAGGCTGCTGCAGCTCCCACCCCAAAGGCACAACCCTGCAGCTCTACATAGCTCCAGGCAATAGGAAGCAGGATGGTGAGACTTCATCACCACACTACAGGCCATGGCCTGGACTTTACTCTTCTCATCACCTTGAGCATCTCCCCAGGAGATTCAGTCAGGGAGAGCTGCTGCCTGGATAGCCTGGCCTCAAGGAGCACAGCCCAGCTCACATGAGGGACTCCACAGGGCCAGGACAATTGCTGGGAAAATGCAGAAAACACTCATTTCTCCTCCATTTTCCCCCTCATCTGCTCTCCCACAGTGTCCACCTAGTGCAGACCCTGGCACAAGAAGCCCAGGGGCTGGAGGAGCACAGACCCACACCCCAGCCAAAGCTGCAGTGGTGATGGCCTTTAGCCAAAAGAAAGCTCCTTCATCCCATCCACCTCAGAAAGCTGAGGAAAAGGAGCTTGCAGGCAGCAGGATTTGAACACATAACCTTTACAACTCTCCCTCCCTGTATATGGACACCCTCTGGGATGCTTTCATTGCCCTCTGCTCTCCAAAGGAGCCCCCAGTGGCAGAAGCCACTCAAGCTGAACAGCCCAGCTACACCAATCCCTCCTGAGGGTCTTTACTCCCCCTGGAAAATCACACATGCCAGCTCTCCCCCAGTACCTGCAGCATGGTTGCCTGAGCTGCACAGCACAATAAAAATAACAACTCACAAGCAGAAATCTTACCCAAACTGCTGGAAATACCAGTGAAGATTAGGGGGGTCTGGTATTTCAGCAGTGCAATCCCCTTGAGCTCTCTGCTCAAACCAGGGCAGGGCTCCCAGGAGAGCAGATAAGGAGCTCCCTGCAAGGCTCTGGTGTGTCCCAACACCCTTTGAGGCATCACCTTCAGGACATGGCTACGGAGAAAACATCTTGAGATGGGGGAAAATGAGTGGGATCAGAGGCCATGTCCCTAACATTACCTCCAGGACATGGCTACGGGTAACACATCTTGAGATGCAGGAAGATGAGTGGGATCACAGGCCACATCTCAACAGCTTTAATGACAGCTGGACTCCAGCCAGCTCCTCGGGAGCAGGGCTCACTGACTCCTAAGGCAGGGACTCCAAAGCTGAGCCCAGGCAGACTCGGGAGAGGACAAACGTCACCGCAAAAGAACAAAAACAACTCGCTGAGCACGTTGTGGGCAGCTGGTGCTGGGGGAGAACTCACCCACGACCATGATGTTGAACTCGAAGCCCTGCTTCATGGCTTTCCGCCTCATCTGCTCCAGGATGGCGTCGATCCCCACGTAGCCGAAGTCTGCAGCCGGCTTCTCCGGCCGTGCCGGTGCTGCCTGCTTGGGGCCGGCATCCCTCGGAGCGTCCGTCATGCCGGGGGCCTGGCTGGGAACTGCTTCTGGACCTGCAGAGGCAAAGAGAGGGTGGTCAGGGGTGCCAGGCAGTGCCCAGCACAGCAGGATGCTGCTCCTGGCAGGGAATGAAAGGAGTTGCCTGTTGCACCTGAAGCAGGAATAAAGCACGTGTGGGGGCTCAGGGAGGAGGCATGCAGGACCTCCCTTCACCTGCAATTACATTCAGTTTGGGATTGTCCTTCTTAACTGCTGGACTCACCTTAATCCCTGCCCACATCACCAAGCCTGCCACAGCGAAGACAGGCTGCTACACGGGGAGAGGAGGAGGCCCACCAGGTCCCACCAGCAGCTGAGCTGCCACCACAGAGCAAGATCCAGCATTGTGAAAGTCCTCGGCACAAGCCTGGGAGTTTATTCAGGGAGTGACAGAGGCTTTGTGGAACACAGCCCTGTGCCCTGGCACTGCCATTAAAGGCTTGCAGAGCCTGCCCACTCCTCCATACCACTGTAATTACAGCACTACACACATTGCTGTGTGAATGCCTCAGGCCACGTTTTGAGGAACTGGGTGGCTTTGCAGGGAAGTCCTTGGCATCTACTGGCACGTGCCCTCCTCGAGCTCCAGCTGACTCAGTGCAGAAGCTGCTGGCCTCAGCTTGCAGCAAACCCAAACCCCAACACAGCTGCATCAAAACGTGTCCTGCCAGACAGCACCCCCACAGCTTTTGCCATCCTGCTCTAATTCTGCCAGTATCTGTCTGAGGAACCCAAACCCCTCAGCTTCCTGCAGAGACAGTGTCAGGTTAGCAAAGCATGCAAATGTGCACCTACTGCCTCATTTAACTCCTCTGTAACCAAAACTGGGGAACCATCCATTTCCCCCTGGGAAGGACAAACTGCCCTTGATGTCCCCAGCTGCTCCATGTCACCCACAGGGGATATAGCAACATTCCAAAGGCAGAGAGCATGCACAAGATCAACCTGATCCTTGGAAGCTCCTGCAACAGGACAAGTTCCTCCAACACAGGCACAGGGAGGGAGGTTTTAGGAAAACACACCTCTAAGAGCCTTCCCCATCCCAGGCTGCTGCTGATCCGTGTCCAGGTCCCTGCAACCACCAGCCTAAGCATTTCATTCTTGTTAGCTTTTTGCAACACTTGTTTTATATTATTATCAATACTGCAAAGGATTTATTGCATAATCCTCATCCTCACTTCTTCAAACAGCTCTCAGCTCATCACATTCCATTGTCATTCCTGCCCTCTGATGAGGTGCTGCCTGGTTCTCTCTCCCTCCCTCCAAAGGGATTTGTTTGGTCCAAGGGAATGTGATTGCTCTAAACTCCTCCAAGCTCAAGCCCACCATCCTTTCTCATGCAGTGAGGGGCAGGAGCCACAGAAGCAGCACCAAATCAGAGCCTGCCAGGCGAAAGCACTCCCTGCAAGCACAGCACACTTCCACAGCCTGAGCAGAAAAAAAATACATAAAACCAATAAAATGCAAAACCAGGCCTGATCCCAAAGGCTGTTGGGCCACTTTGAACACTTTTTTCCAACCTTCAGTCCTGGGCTGTGCAGCCCAGCATTACTCACATTGCTGCTGGAGAGCAAACACACCACAGCTGGCACACACAGCAGCAACATGCTCCTTCTGAGGCACATATGGGTTCAGGCTGGCACAGCTGGCAACATCCTGCCATGCTGCCCCTTGTAAACCCAGCATGCCCAACATCTCAGCACCGGTCCCAAATTAGGCCTGTTCCAAAATGGCAAGGCCAAAAGTGGAAAAAAATCCCTATGTATTATTACTGGGAAAAAAAAAAAAAAAAAGGTTAAATTAGGTGGAAAATATACTACTGCCCTCAGCAGCCCTGAGCCATGCAGGGGCTTTAACTCCTGCAAGCACCATCTGCACAGGCAGGAGAAAGACCAAAGTGAGCTGGCCTCAAGGAATGGGATGCCAGCCTGGGAATTAAGTGTAAGTAAGGTCCAGCAATGTACACAGGGAAATGAAGAAACTAACCAATGGAGCAGAGAGCCAGCCTCTGCTCTAGACAAAGGCCAGGAGCATCTCCAGCACCTCCTGGGTGCTCCTGGTCCATCAAAGCTCTGCTAATGAGCAACCAGCAGCATGCAGAAGGTGCTGACCCCCTCCCTGCTCTGGGCAAAGTGCAGGCAATCCTGTCCCCAGCACAGGGAGCAGACAGTAGGTGCTGCCTCACCATATGACCTTCAGCTCAGGGCTCCTCAGCCCCCAGCAAGACCCAAAGCAGTAGAAGTGTGGGGTGATGGCAGGAGGTGGTTTGTCACCATGGAACACACAGGTGTGCTGAGCCCAGGACATGCTCCAGCAGCACAGCTGGCAGCGTGGCTCATGCAGCTTCAGCTCAGCTGAGGGGAAAAGGTGACTTAAAGGACATTGTCTCCTGTTTGGGAAAAAAAATAAACCGAAAATGAATATATTGCAACTAGGAATGTCTGCAGGCTGGCAGAGGTGCGAAGACCTGGCAAGCACCAGCAGATTCCCAAGGGGAATGCTGTAACCCAGACCTTCACTCTTCCTTTTAGCTTCCCAGTGCTGAGCTGGTCTTTCTTAGCAAAGACTCCAGCAGCCCTCCTGGCTCCAAGGGCTTTGTGCCAGCAGAAGCAGGATGTGGCCAAGCTGCAGGACTACTTTGAGGCACAAGCACACAGGGATGCTGTGCTGGGTGGCAGGGAGTGCTCCCGGCAAACACTTGTCTAAAACAGAAAGAGCCTAGAAATGGAGCAGGAGCAGTGGCTGCCTGGGACGTGCCTGGGGCAGATCCTGTACTTGTTTGACCTGTCGTGCTCCCTGAAGGGACACTGCTGGAGCCAGCAGCACTGAGCTGACCCATTCCAAGCACTGCAAGGAGGGATGGATAAATAAACACTCAGTACTGTCAGGAGTACCTGACTGCCACTGGGTACCTTGCCAGAGCAAGGCCAGACCTCGGCCACTATCGCCTCACCAGCGCCACCATAACAGAGCTGCTTGTCCTGCCCCCAGGGAGGGAGGCTGGGGAAGTGCATGGTCTGCTCACTTGGCTGATGGGGCAGAGAGCCCAGAGTCTGCAGCTGCCTCTGGTTTGCATGTTCCTGGGTAAACATGAAGCACGCAGGCACACGTGTTTGTGCCACATACTGACCTCCTCTGCAAGGGAAACCCCCTCACGTGGGCACAGAAGATGTTGAGACCCCCAGGGCAACGCTGCAGGGAGCAGGAATGGCCCCACAGCTCCTGCCTGGGCGCCAGGCTGACTCAGGACAGCTGCTCTGAAGTTGGTTCTGCCAAAGACTCCAGGATGTTGCGTTGTAACCGATGCACACCAGACACGAGCCAAGCCCAACATCTGTGAAGCAGCAGATGAAAGGCACCCTGTGGGGAGGGGAGTCCCGGGGAGCCCCTCGGGAAGCCCCCAGCTCCTCCAGCCAGCTGGATGCTGTGCACAGGCAGCTGTGGGATGGGCTCTGCCAGCAAAGGAGGGCTTGGAAATGCTGTGCTGATGCCATGGAGCTGCAACAAGCCAGGTCAGATGAAGGCAGGGGAGGCAAACCGTGGGCTTGCCCAAAATCCTGAACCCCAGGGCTGGTAGTCCCCATCCAGGATTTGGGAAAGGGATCTGTAGGAGTCTGGTGTTTCCACTGCAGATACACAAAGGTGACAAAACTCCCAAACAGACAGAACTGGGAATGTCTTGTGTACCCCCAGCTCCCAGCTAGATCCAGCAGCTCTATGCTCTGCTCCAGTAACGCATGGGCAGTGGGATGCTAGTGATCAGCAAGGGCAGAGATGATCCTGGAGTGGGGCTGGTCATGGATCTGGTGCTGGAGAGGCCAGGAGGCTGCACCTCTGCCACTGCCACCCATCACCTGATTCAAACCATCCACACTCTGTACAGATGGGCATGCAATCAACGGAGAAAATCTTGCTGGGAAAATCAAAGAAACATCCCTGGGATGCAGGGAGCACCAAGCACATGCCACCTGTTGGTGCCTCTGCAGCCACTTCTGCCCAACTACAAGCACTGAGAAGAGCAGTAACTCCCCTTCCCTCCACACAGCAGAGACTGGAAACACTGTGGGCTTCCATATCTGTTGGATGGGTTCATGAGAACACTGAGAGAAATATTCACAGCAGGAAACAGTGGAATATCAGTGTGAAAACACAACTGCTTCCCAGACAGCTGAGCACCCACACATGTTTGCAAGGGAGCAACATAGACCAAATAACCTTTCAGTTTCTGTGAGCAGCAATCTTACATGGTTGTGCCTGTAGGTGTATCAGGCACATTTTTAGAATCGGAGTGAATTTACAGCTCCCAGTTAAGTACAGCTGGCCAATGGGACTGCAGCATGTGCTGCCTCTGGGGCCTCCCCTTCACACATCCAGCTGGTGACCATGGAATCATATCCAACACATGGAAGAGACGGAAAAGTCACAGCTTTTCCTTCTGAGGGGACAGGAGAAGTTGGGAGGGAGGCAGCAGAGCTGGGGCACTGCTACTTGACTGCCTGATCAGAGCCACCATGGGACCCCCAAGTGCTGAATGCAGCAGGTCTGTGTTGGTCTCACAGGGGTGCAAGGGTAGCAGAGAAAGCAAGGCACAATTTGGTCCAAAACTGGGCAGGGGGACAAACCCGAGAAGAGCTCAGCCTGGTGAGCAGAGCCATAGCAAAACACCCTGCACCACCAAACTGTAACTAAGGGATGTTTCTATTATTCAGTTGCAATCATCTGTGCCCAGCTAGCACAGCCAGGCCTGAGCTGGAGCCTGTCCCTGACAGAAGTGGGCACCAGGCTACAGTTTCAGGCTGGCTACCAGCCCAGGCCCACCTACCAACCAGTTATGTTTCATTGGCAGCTTGTGTTTCCACTCAGGTGCCAACAGACACGACATAGAAACAGCAGAGGATGCTTAACTACATTTTGTTAGACCAAATCCACTGAAGAGCTGTCAGAGGCAGCCAGGTGCCTCCTGAGCATGCAAGATGCTCCAAGCTCAAGGCCTTTTGCTCACACTGGGAGATAAATCCATCTTCAGAGATCAAGAGAGGAAGCAGCTATTCCTGCCCTAGAGCAAGCACTTTGATAGGTGACCAGAGAGGGCCACAGTGCCAAGCCACAGGCACAAGCAGCTCAGGCTCACCATGTGCTCTTCCGTCCTTGCTCACTGCAGCTTCCCCCTCCCCACTCCGGAAATGGTCCTCTGCAGCTCACCCCTGGTTTGCTCTTTCATTTACAAGAGATGGATGCTCTGCTGCTGCTTCCCTTCCCAGTTTAACCCTCCAGCTGCTATAGGCTCTAGGTGTTTCTCATCTGGGATGCAGCAAAGTCATCCCAGAGGTCAAACCATGGTGCCTGGACACAGCCTGAAGAGCTGCCTGTGAGCTCTGGCACAAGCCTTTGTTTCACCTTGCACGCAGTGCAAGGCCAAATACTGTCTGTCCCCAGCTCAGACATGTGTTAGCCCTTGCAGAGTAGCCCACAGCCCTACCTCCTCATCTCCTCAACCATGTGTGGCAGCAGCTTTAAACCACTTACAGAGACCTGCAAGGAGTTGTTATGCTGCTCTCCTCCTGTTTGCCCACAGAAGTTTAAAAGGAAGCCGATGATCACAACCCCAAGTCTTGTGACACGTGGAGATTCTCCCTGCTTCATTTGTCTGCCTCTATCTTGCAAACCGAGTGCCTTGGGCACATGGAGGTCTCTGTCTATGCAGCCCCAAAGGTCTCCTTGTCTCCCTCAATAAGCAGCTTTCTCCAGAGGTGGTGAAAGATCTGACCCCAAGACCAGCCCTGCCTCACTGGGGACAACCCCACTGCAGGGGGACCCTCCTGCATGCCAGTGCCATTAAAAACTATTCCATCAGCCAGGCAGCAAAATCCATCATTGCCTTTGCTCAGGGGTGTCTAATGACACCCAAAAAAGTGGAATCTCTGGTGGATCTGGGGAGGGGATCCCTTCCCAATCCCATATCTGTCCTGGATGAGGAAGCACTGGAGGTTTGAGGCACAGGAGGGTCGTGGAGACCCTTCCCAGCTTCTGGGCAAGAAAATGCACTTCTCAGCCCTGTCACCCTTCTCTGTGGAGCTGCGCTCTGAAACAAAGAGGCAGGCAGTGGTCTGCAAACTCAGCTTGGCCAAAAAGCCTTTCAGGAGGAACCCATCCCACCACAATCCCGCATGAGCATCTGGGCACAGGCACTTGGCAAGGCTGTATGTGCCCAGAACCACCGTGCTTCCAGCCCAGGATGACCTCCCATGCCTGGCCGAGTTCTGGCTTCTGCAAAAACAAACCAACCAAAGTAGCAGCGCCAGGGCTGCAGCACCCCGAGGTACGGGGGCAAACAGTGCTCAGGGATGGAGTTTTATTTTAGCTTTTTTTAAAAATTATTCTTCCTTCCTTCCCGCCTCCTCCCTCACTCCCCCTCCCTCTTTTTTTTTTTTTTTTTTGAGGTTTATCGGGGGGTTGTTTCGTCTTTTTGTTTCTTCTTTTTTCCACCAAGGGCAACTGCGTCCCAGCCGCTCCGGGAGCCCGTTCCTAGGCGGGCGGCTGCAGCAGCAGCAGCAGGAGCGGGGCAGACGGACCCCGCAGGAGGTGCCCCCCCGGACACAGCTGCTATTCATCCCCGGACAATGCCGGCATCGCGGCCAGGCTGCCGCCGAACAACGGCCCCTCTCTTGTGGGGCACAGGGGCGAGAGAAACCGGGTGGGGTCTGCCGGACGAGTCCCCCCTCCACAAACCAGCACCCACATACCCCTGGCCCGGCATCTTCCCACCACGCTCCGCTGCCCGGAGCCCTCCGTGGGAACCGGCGGGAAACAGCCCCACCACTCCCTCCCGCTCTCAAGCCCGCTCCCGAATAATTCACCCCCCAAGAAACACTTCCCCCGACATCAACACCCCGCTCCGCTGCCCCCCCCCCCGCCCGCCACCGGCGAGCCCACGCCTCCGGGTACCGACGACTCACCCGTGGCGGCGGCGGCGGCTCCTGCAGCCGGCGGATCCCCGCCTCCTCCCGCGCTGCCCTCCGCCTCCTCCCCCATCGCCCTGCCTCCTCCTCCCCCATCGCCCTCCTCGCCCTGCCTCCTCCTCCCCCATCGCCCTGCCTCCTCCTCCCCCACCGCCCTCCGCCCCTCCAGGCCGGCCCCGGGGGATGGAGCCTCTTCCCAGGAAGTTTGCTTCGCCTCGGGGTGGTTTCCATCCCCCAGCCGCTGCCAGCCCTCCCCGGGCTGGGACGTGTGTGTGTGGCGCGGGGGGGACGGGGAAGCTCATAGGGGTTGAAAGGGGGAAGAGTTCGGGGACGATGCGCAGCAGCAGCATGTTCCACCCTGGCCCTCGCTCGCGGGCCTACGTAGACGGATCGGCGCTGAGGTCTTCCACGGGAGAGGAAGAGCAGCCCCAGCACCTCCATGTACAGACCCCCACATCAGCAGACCCCACCATCCATCCCACTGCTCCAGGGATGAAGGGCCAGGAGCATGTCCCCATCCTCATCCCCAGCACAGCCCTTCTGGCACCAGAACTTGCCTTTTGCTTTCAAGCATCCTGAAATCGTCTGAGCAGAGCCCAAGTCCAGTCCCTGGTGGGTGTTCACACTGCTGACCGTGGGCTCACTTTGCTCTGCAGCTGCTGGAAGACCCCTGGGCCACATCTCACATCCGCTGAGGACGAGACAGCAGCCTACGCCCACGGCCTGGCTGCTTTGCTAAAATCATGTCAATTAAGCTGAATAAAGTTATCTCTCTCCACAAGCTCTTCCTGTCTTCTATCTTGATTACCAGAGCTTCACCACCACCTTTCTCACCAGCAGAACCAAGAGCCCCAGCTGCAGGAGGGAAGCAGTGATGTGGACCACACCACAGGGCCCTGCTCCCACCAGCAGCATGAGGTCCTGGCCGCTCCTGGTGTGGGTCAAAGCCCTCTTGGTGCAGTGTGGTGGTGATGGAAGCCCTGGGCAGTAGGCACAGAGAGCCCAGTAACGGCTGCACAGCCCAAGCTGAATGGCCAGGAGCAGAAGGGGCTCTCATATCTTCACAGCCATGATGCAAAGCCAACCTGCCTTACTTTGCACCCCTAGTTCTGAAGTTGCTTCGATCTATCCTATGATCTTGGGATAATCTTCCCCCCAGCTTTCTAATGGGGGGAAACCAGAGAATCATAGAGTTATTTTGGTTGGAAGAGACCTTTAAGATCATCAAATCCAACCATTAACCCAGCACAGCCAGGTCCCCACTAAGCCATGTCCCCACTAAGCCATGTCCCTCAGTACATCTACATCTTCTAAATTCCTCCAGGTATGGGTCTCCACCACTTCCCTGGGCAGCCTGTCCCAGGGCTTGACAACCTTTTTGAGAAAGGCATTTTTCCTAATGTCCAACCTAAATCTCCCCTGGAGCAACCTGAGGTCCTTTCCTCTTGTCCTATTGCTTGTTACCTGGGAAAAGAAACCAATCCCCACCTCACTACAACCTCCTTAACGGAGTTGTAAAGAGCAAGGTCTCCCCTTAGCCTCCTGGCTCAACAACCCTAGTTCCCTTAGCCTTGTTTCCCTGTAAGACCTGTTCTCTAGACCCTTCACCAGCTTCTTGTCCAGACACACTCCAGCACCTCAATGTCCTTCTTGTAGCGAGGGGTCCAAAACTGAACCTGCTGTTTGAGATGCAAGCTCACCAGTGCCAGTATTGGGGGATGATCAGTTCCCTCATCCTGCCAGCCACCACTGCTGATACAGGCCAGCAGATGTGCACTCCAAGAGAAAGCAACAAAAGGGTTAAGATGCCTTTGCACATTTGCAGTCTCAGTACCCAAAGGATTCCACTTCCCACTGCAGCCACTAAGCCAGGGGCTAGTATTTGTCCATCCTTTTTGGCCCAGTATCAGCATTGCTGGCCACTCTCAGACTCCTGGAGCCAGAGCCAAATCCTTCTGCTCACACCAGCAGCACTGCAGCCCTGCCCTGCCCTGTCACCACTTGTGGCTCTCACATGGCTGTCACCTTCCTTCTCCCCTTCCGGAGCACCAGCCCATGGCTCTCACATGGTTGTCACCTTCTTTCTCCCCTGCCACAACAGCCAGCACAGCCACATGGGCTGGGAGCATCCCTGATGCCCAACAAGGCTGGTGTGGGCTGCCCTGGAAACAAAGCATGCTCAGGGGAAGAGGAGTCATGTCCCCCCTCTTCAGTAAGAGCCACAAACAGCCATTTCTAAGAAACCTCCAACCTAGCACCCAGGCAGGAAACCCAGCCTCAATCTGCTTACACTGCAGCTGTGCACAGCTTTCTGCTGGATTACACCACTTTTTATGACTTAATAAAGCTTTAACCCCTATCAATGGGCATTAGTGTTTTAATCTTCCTAATCTCCAGGAAAATCCAATGCTAGATGCCAAACTGGGCTTGCCCAAGTAGCAGCTGGGTCTGTTTGCAAGTCCCGCCAGCTGGAAAAAGGCAGGAGCAGAGCTGGAGAGCAGAGCTGGAAAGAGCTTGTCCTGGCTTTGCAAGACTCCACAGTGCTCACTCAGGTGCTCTGCTTGCATGGGGAATAAGGAGGAATTCTTGTAGAGGTCTCATCCCAGGAAGTGTTCACAGTCACGTGGGATGGCACTTTGAGCAACCTGCTCTAGTGGAAGGTGTTCCTGCCCTTAGCAGGGATCCTGGAACTAGAAAATCTTCAGGTCCCTTTCAACCCAACCCCTTCTGAGATTCAGTGATCTCAAGTGCACTTAGGTGTTGCAGATGCAATCCACCCTTCATGCCCCTGCCAGGAAATTAACTAAGGTTGTGAGCGCTGCAAACAAAACCAGCTTCACCAGGACTAAGCAGCCTGCACACCAGCCAACAAACATGCTTCATCCCACGCTGCCCAGCTCTAAGAAAACATCAACCCCTTGAGCACAGGGAGTATGAGGAGGGCAGCTGTCACAGGAATGCTGAAGGGACATTTCCTATTTGTACTGTGCCACACCAAACCCCAGTTAAAGTGCACCGTTAGGGCTTAGGAAATCATTTTTCTTGTTTTAACAGCACAGCAATGCTGACCACCTGCAAGTCTCCAGTGACCTGGATGGACAGCTGGAAATCCTGCCAGCTGTATTTATAATCTCAGATCAATAGCAGAATGAAAAGCACATTCAGAGACCTTGGTGGAGCACCAGCAAACTTAGTGGAAGGCAGCATAACCAAGAAAAGGATGTGGGCTTGCAGACCACAGGATGAAAATTTCGTTTTTTAAACGCTGGAAGAGATATCACCACTTCTAGCAGGAGCAGAAAGGATTCTCCATTACCAGGAACATCTGAAACCAACCGAAACACTTTCTAGGAGCCTGGCTCCAGGTCTGCAGGTGTTACCACCCAGGAAGGGCTCTGGCAGGTAGCCACCATGGTCCCTTTGGAACATGCAGCTTAACTCTCCAGAAGGTTTGTAATGTTAAGACCTACAGAACAACCCTGCTTCCCTTCTGACTGTACTGGCCTCTCAAGTCTATACATGATGCTGTTTATTTTTCTTTCAAGCTACCTGGCTTTAGGCATTGAGCAGCTTCTCTGAGCAGCCCATGTCAGAGAGATCTCTGCTGGCATCATGCCAGTTCCTTCATAAAAGGAGTTATTTGGTGTTTAAACCTCCTTAGACAGCAGTGGAACAGCAGGTACCATGGGGTGCAGGCACTACCAGGAGCATCTCCATGGCCCTGTAGGCTCCATCATGCAGAGCAGGGACATACTGAGTCAGCACTGGGAGCAGCCACCATCAGCCTCTCCATGTCCTGGCCAGGAGCAGGCAACACAACCTGTCAGCAGCTCTGAACCATGACCTTTTTTTTGAAACCATGTTATACATGGCACCACCATGACTGTTTCCATTCCCACTGCACTGAAAACTGGGGGCATCTCCAGCCCTTTCCCATTCTCCAGGAGGGAAGGAAGGAAGGAATTATTTCACATGCTGCCATCAGCCAGTGCATGCAGCTGGCACCACATCCTTGGTGTGAGTCACCCACACCCCAGAGAGGCTGTGCCTCACTTCCCAGCACTACAACCACTCCCCAAGGAGGCTGTGCCTTGCTTCCCAGTGTCACATCCCAGCAGTGCCCCTGCAGCAGCCTCCCTTCCTCTGGTACTTTTCTTCTGCAGAGGATCTGCAGCATCTGCTCACTTGAGTGGGGAAGGCAGGAGGCTGCTTGCCTTGAGCAATCTGTCACTCTCAGTAAGGGAATGGGCTTTGCTAGAAAGCCACTCAGAGTCACAACTGTTTGGAAAAAGCAAGGGGAAAAAAAATGACTCCCAATACCCCTCCTACGCCTGCAGATGTTTGGCCACTGACATGCCAGCTCAGACAGACATGAAGTAAAATCAGCATCTTACAGGCAGCTCCCCCCACGCCCCAGCTCTGAGCACAGGCTCTGCTCAGCAGAGACCAGTCTGACTTGGCACCAGAACACTGCGGCTCAAGAGTCACCAGGATGGCTCTGCAGATGGCACAGCCTGGCCCTGGCAAGGAAACACACCTTACTCCTTCAGCTCCTGCCTTTTCTGTAGGAGCAATCCTCATCCATCCTCCTCCTCTACTCCCCAAACAGCCCCAGCCTAACTATCACAAAGGACAAATTAACCTCAAAAGCATAGAGCAAAACCCACTAGACAGCACCCTGACAGCATCCCAGAGCCCTGCCCCACCAAACCCTGCATCCTGCCCTGCACAGAGGGTGGATAGACAGACCCTCTGTGGGTCTGACCGGCCAAGGAGCACCTTGCACTGCCTCTTGTTTCTCTCACTACCATCAGCACAGTCAAAAGAGACTCAGCAGCAGGGGACAAAGATGAGTTTGGTAAAATAAACCAATTCCAGTCACTCCACAGCTCAAGAAAACTTGCACAAGTACTTTAAAAACTCCATTTCAGCCCAAAGTGGCAACTTCCCTGTAGATGGGGAAATGCTCAGGCAGTGGCAAGGGCTGCTCCAGTGCTGCCCAGGCAGTACCATCCCTGCCAGTCACAGCACCCAACCACTACAAACCAAGCTGCAGAGTGGATGCTGAAGGGCCCCTACAGACCCTCTGTACTTACATGCTCAGGGCCAGCAGCACAATGGATACTCATCTGTGCAAGCTGTGCACAAAGAGCCTTCTCTGTCCTTTGTGTGCTTCCCCTTTTAAACCTACACATTCCCTTTGGAGGTAAAGAAGAAAGAATTTAGGGCACCCTAACCTTGAAAAGAAGGAAAACTCCATTCAAGCTGCTGGGCTGTCTCCTGCAGCTTAATTAATAGCAACCCATCCCCAGCAAGCTGCTTGCAGCCCAGCTGTCCCCTCTGATGGAGGTGCTTTTCTACAAAGAATAGAGCTTTGTGTTTTGATAGGGAAAGGTCAGGAGGATGGGGGGAGGAGGAGGCAGGGAGGGAAATGCCTTGCTTCCCCACAGCTCCCAGCTTGAGTCTTGCTCGGTCCCCATCTGCTCCTGGGGTCAGATCTGGGAGATGATGGCATCCCTCCATCAGCCTTGGAGCAATCCCATCCAAACGCTCAGCAGAGCAGAGGGGCATGGGGAGAACTCAGACCTGTGGTCTGCAAGCCATCCACTGTGAGGAGGCCCAGTGAGCTCCTCCTGGAGTCACTTTGACATGGTCCAGAACCCCCATGAGGAAATCCCTGCTCTGCTCTTATCTGGAGCCAACTGGATAACAGCACAGGACCCACGCTGCAGGAAACCAGTGATGGGTGCCTCTGCCAGATCTGCTGGGCCACCAGAAAGGGACAGTCCCCGCTGCCATGTGGCTTTTGCATAAATACCAAACAAGCTGCCTCCTCAGACTCTGGGCAAGGGAGATGAGGGCTTCCCTGGAGTTGCATGGACGCTTTGTGCCTTCAGCCACCCCGCTGCTGGCTGGTAATGAAGTCCTCCAGCTCTCCTGACAAAAGCATGCTCCTGCCCTCAGCCCAGTGCCAGCGTCTGGCTGGGCACCAGTCTCCAGCTGGGCACTGGTGCCACAAGGAGCACCACAGACACGGTCATTGCTCTCCAAGGAGCACACAAGCAGCTTTCCCACTCTTGCCAGCTGGCTTGGCCTCTGTGCTTGCTCTGACTTTTGTCCCCTCCCTTTCCCACTTATGTCCCTTTGTGGCTCCCAGGCATCCTGAGGGTGCCCTAGCATGAAGAGTGCAGGAACAGGGCACATCTCCCCTTCCACAAGTTTAACTAGGGTAATAAGAGATTAAAGATGCCAAAGGCAGCAGAAAGAAGTGTAAGGGCAGGTCTCTGTCCCACATGCATGCCAGCATGGTCCTCCACTCAAGCATCAAGCTTCAGCCTGAGGCTATGCAGGGGAAGGACAACGCCCACAGGGCCCCTGCAAAAGGTTCCTATTGCTTAGCAAAGAACTATTCATCATCAGGACTGTGTGGGGTGAGAAAGGGTTAACCCACTGCAGCTGGCCCAGAAATACAGCCCAGGACAAAGAGAGGCTTCATGTCACTCACATCCACCCAGCACAGAAGAAGGGGCCTTAATCTGATTCCCAAAGAAAATGTGGCTTTTACAGCACAGCTTGGTGAGGCCCTGCCAGTTTTGCATCCATGGAAAGTGTTAACCCAGTTTGGAAGGGAGCCAGGAAATGGGGAGAGATATCATTTCTTCACAAGTTTGTGAAAAGAGAGAGGTGGGTGGAGGTGGTTGGACCCAGGAAGTGTCCTTGCAGCAGGGGAGACACAAACACTTCAGCCTCGCAAGATCTGGTGGCTACAGAGTAGCCCCAGAGCAGCCAGACCTCACTATCTGTTCCCATGTGATTGACCAGGGTCTGAAGAAAGCACCAGTGCCCAGTTCCCACCAGGTGATGCTCAGCTGCACCCCACTGTAGCGTTCACCAATACTACAATGTACAGGGAGGGACCCGTGAGCATCCTGACACCACCCAGCATTTTGGGGCCCATGCACTGAGATGATGAGAGTGAGCCAGCATATGCCAGAGAGCTTCAGGTTGTTAATGACAGAGCACTGCCTCTTTCCTGCAAGGATAGGGACCCAGGGAACAAAGCCAGGGATGCTGCAGGGGAGCGGACGGTGCTCACACCCACTGTGGATGCAGCTGAACTGTCTTTGCCTTCATCTCCCAGCTGACACTCAGGCACATGGGCTGAGGCAGCATCACACCCACATGGAAATCACAGCATTTAAAACCACAGGCTATAAAAATTCCACCGTGCTCTGAGAGGGGAAGTCTGGATTCCCCATGGAGAGGTGTCCAGGAACCGCTGCTGCCGGGTTATTAGCCACCAAGCCATTAGGTATGCATCTGCATACCTTGAGCCATGGCCAGTATACACGAGCAAGAATGTATGTCCTTAACAGCTGTGAGGTCAAACACATTCAATACACCACCACTGAGCTACCCACAAGCCCCACCAGCATTTTGCTCTCAGCATGGAAGATCATGGACTGCAGCTACAGAAGCATAGAAGGAGTCACAGCTCCCAGAGCTACCAGGCTGCCATGTGCTCCAAACATTTTTTTTTAAATATCCTGACATGTCCTTATCAGCACTCATGGTAGCCATGCAGCAGGGCTGTGGCTGGGCACACACCCCAGACAGCTATAATCCTCCTGGATGCTGTATCCTGCAATGTGGAATCACACTGGGATGGGGCAATGGCATTCAGGGCTTCACATGTAGCTTGTTTGTTTGTTTTTTTTTTACAGGGTGGTGCTTGGGCCACCACTCATCTCAAAAACAAAACTCAAACAAGCATTGCCTACACATGCAAATCTTCCATAACCCAGCCCAGGCCCACCTATCTCACAGAGGAATTCAGCCAAACCAACCAACAGCTGTAAGTACCAAGGAACTCAGCACCTTCACCGAGCACATCTCCAACAGTAGTTTAAATCTCTTCCCACCCTACAACTACACAACTGGTGTGCTCCATCTGCCACATTTGCCATCCAAAGCAGTCAGAATTCAGTGAAATTAAGCAACATGCTTAACACAAGGGATATTTAACCTAAAACTTGCCTCCTGCTATAGTAGGATGTTCCTGCACTCCTCTGGTCTGTGCTCGCACAAGTTCACTCTTGAAAGCCGTGGGAGCGAGCCCAGCTCACCATGCAGGGTGTGTGGCTGCTCAGCTCATGGAGGGTTTGACATCTGTAGCTCCAAAGAAGGGTTTAGGGAAGAGATGGAGTGACCTGTGATTTATGGAAGGGCAGATACAATGCTGTCAGTGCCCTCTGACTTAAAACTATAAAATCTCTGAGAAACCCTATTATAAACAGCTCAGTGTATGCTGAAAGCTGCAGCATGGGGAAGAAATGTTGGCCTCTTTGGAGCCCAGCTGCTCCCCTGGCCCTGAGCTGCCCTTACAGAGCCAGAGATAGTCTGGGCCCCAAATACATCAGCCTAGATCCATCCCGGATGCTTCTTTCCTGAATGAAGTGTGGTCACACCAGGGATGGATATAAAAAGCCTGGTCTGAAATCCTCTGGCATGAAGGCTTTCCGGTGCAGGGGCTGCCTGCAGGCAGGACCAGTGGGTTGCAGCACAGGCAGGAGCAGAAAACCCAGTCCTGGCTGCCTCCAAGGGGCATAAAGGTGCCAGGTGACAGCAGGTCATGGGGGTATAAGGGAAAAATCATAGGATTACAGAATCATTTAGGTTGGAAAAGATCATTGAGTCCAACTATTAACCCAGCAGTGCCAAGCTGCTACTAAACTGTGTCCTTCAGCACCACATCTACATGGCCTTTAAATCCCTTCAAGGATAGCCCCACCACTGCCCTGAGCAGCCCATTCCAGGGCTTGACAACTCTTTTGGGGAAGAAATTGTTCCTAATGTCCAACCTAAACCTCTCCTAGCACAATTTAAGGCCACTTACGCTTGTCCTATCACTTGTTCCTGAGAGAAGAGACTGACCCTCACCTGGCTCCAGTCTCCTTTCAGGGAGCTGTAGAGAGCAATGAGGTCTCCCCTCAGCCTCCTTTCCTTAAGGTTAAACAACCTCAGATTCCTCAATGCTGCTCCTCACAAGACTTGTCCTCTAGACCCTTTACCATCTTTGCTGCCCTTCTTTGGACACCCTCCAGCACCTCGATGTCCTTGTTAGAGTGAGGGGCATGAATGAAAATACAATTGAGTGAATTATAGCACCTAAGAACAGAGCTAATGTAAGTACTTTTATCAAAACCAGTTTGCCTTGAAATTCTAATTAGGAAAACACAGGTATCTTTTTTTTCCCCACCACTGCCCCTTGTAGTAAATGAGAGATTCTTGCAGGCACACCCACACATGGCCTGGGCTACCTGTGCCCAGCACCCCCAGCCTCTGGTGCACTAAGGCATGGGAGAAAAAAACCTGCACTTAGTAAGTCCAGAGGGTTCCCACCATGTCACTTATATACGTTCCTCATCTTCCACCATCAGTGTGCAAATTGACAGAAAGGGAGAAGGAAAGGGGGAAAGAAAAGGAGAAGGAAAGGGGGAAAGAAAAGGAGAAGGAAAGGGGGAAAGAAAAGGAGAAGGAAAGGGGGAAAGAAAAGGAGAAGGAAAGGGGGAAAGAAAAGGAGAAGGAAAGGGGGAAAGAAAAGGAGAAGGAAAGGGGGAAAGAAAAGGAGAAGGAAAGGGGGAAAGAAAAGGAGAAGGAAAGGGGGAAAG
Organism: Indicator indicator; assembly: GCF_027791375.1. NCBI lineage: Eukaryota > Metazoa > Chordata > Aves > Piciformes > Indicatoridae > Indicator > Indicator indicator. Next base: position 5,688,783 of record NC_072038.1, read on the forward strand.
AAAAGGAGAAGGAAAGGGGGAAAGAAAAGGAGAAGGAAAGGGGGAAAGAAAAGGAGAAGGAAAGGGGGAAAGAAAAGGAGAAGGAAAGGGGGAAAGAAAAGGAGAAGGAAAGGGGGAAAGAAAAGGAAAGGGGGAAAGGGAGGGGAGAAAAAAGGAGGTAAAAAAGGACATTAAAAGAAGACAAAAAAAAAAATAAAAAGAGGACAGGGAGAAGAAGAGGAAAGAAAAAAAAAAAAACACAGTAAGAGAGGAAGGAAAAATCCATCTTCCCAGCTGGCCCGGCTTGCACGGCACAAACCCGCGGGGGCCCGCCGTGCCCGCACGCAGCTCCCCATACAGGACCAGGACCGGGGCGCGGTGAGCCCCTGCTGCTCCCAGAGTCTCAGCCTGGCCGGCCGCCGCTTCTCTTCCTCCTCCTCCTTTCGAGTTCCTGGGAAGGCCCTTGCAGCCCCCGCCGGGAACCCCCAGCCCCGTCCCCGCCAGCCCCGTCCCCGCACTCACCCGGTCTGCCGCAGCTCCCGCGTGGAGCCGGGGCCGGAGGCGGCGGCGTGGGGGTTGGCTGGGGGGGGGGTGGAGGGAGGGGGTTGGCCGGGGCCGGTTCAAAAGAACCAATTAAAGAGAAAAGCCAGGGAGAGGCTCTCGGGGCGGGGGAAGCGAGGCTCGCTCCTCCAGGGCTGTCCCACGCGTGGGCACCCGTGGCGATGCTGAGGACAGCGAGTGGTCAGCACACCCTACACCGCGGCACTCAGGTCAAGGGCCTCAACATTTGCCTACCCTGGAAGGGATCAGACCTCCCCTGGCAGGCAGCTGGGCATCCCCAACTTCATCCCCTTGCCTTTTTTTTTGGGGGGTGCAGGGTGTCCCCAGAGCTCCAGCACACCCTGCAGGACACCCCTCTGGGACACATGCAGGGACACACACCCTGGGCTGTGGCTCAGATTTGGGAGATGTGTGCATGACAGATGTGGAGAGCAGGAGGTGGCTTTTGAGGAACTCCTCCCACATGAGCACAGAGAGCTACAGAAAAGATTCGGGGAGAGAAGGATTCTCCCACTGCCCCATTGGCCTGGGGCATCATCACCCACCAGCACCCACAGGGCTACTCAGGAGATGAGTTTTCCCCAGTGCTCATCAGGACAAGGGGCCATCGAACACCAGGAGGTTCCTTCGCTCTGAGTTCATAACCAACTTCCAGAGCAAGAAAGAAGGAGATGGCCCATGGGCCGTCAACTCTCCCTTACATCATCAGACAAGCACCCCATGATGCCACCGAGATGTTTCCCAGGGGAACTAAAGCAAGAGCATCTCCAGTGCAGCCAGCAAAGGCCACCCGGCCAGGCAGGCAACGCTGCAGCAGCCCCTTCCCACTGCCCATACAGCTGCAGACAACCATTCTGGGCCCCTCTGGCTTGGGGCAGGGCTCCCAAAGTCAAATCAGACCCTTTCACAGGCACCAGGCTAACCTTGCCTGCAATCACTAGCAACCAGGGTCTGTTTTCACTGCAGGGCACTAAGGTCCCAGCCTGCTGTCAGCTGACCCCCCAGGGAATACCCATCACCTGGATCACACTGGGGTTACTGCCACCCTGTTTCACCCCCAAGTCCCAGCCACTGTGACTCTTCTCTCCTGCCCGTTCCCTGCCTGCTAGGGCCCCTGCGCCGTGGCACAGTGCAGCACATCTCCATCCCAGGCTGAGCCCAAGGGGCAGCACAGCTGGGCTCTGCCTCCTCCCTGAGCACAGGCTCTGCCAAAGCTTCCCCCACACCAATGCCTGCATCATGCCCTGGGACATCTTCCCCTTGCTAGGTCACTGCTTTGTTTTTCCCTTCCTTACCCTTCAACCTCCCTTGTGCTCACTGTGCGGCCAGGGCTCCAGCTCCCCTGCTCCACACAACTCCCCTCTGGTAGGGCTCTGGAGATCCCAGCACAGCCCTTGCCATCGCTTTTTATTCCCCGAGGCCGGGGAGAGCTCACGCAGTGACTTACTCAGCCAAGGTTTCCGAGGAGGCCAAAGCACGCTGCTGGGTGTCTGCAAGAGCCAAGGACGCTTCAGCACCTACTGCAGCTGCTGGCCCAGCGACTTCCCCCCAACTTCTGACAAGTTTTGTTCAATTCCCGCCGTAAAGGTCTCGCAAAGCAAATCCCTCCTGGCTCTCCGCCTCCCTCACCACCAGACATGAAAAGCACTCGAGTTTCTCCCCGGGAAACGCGGGTAGAAGCTTCCAACATCAAAGACACCACACAAAAGTTCTCCCCCCCTCCTCCCTGACCCTCCCATGTAGCAGTGCTGGGGCTGCCTTCCCTGCAAGCGCAGCAGCCTCGGTAGTTAAGGCGCTGGCTGCACTCGAGATGTAGTCTTGATTTTTTTTTCTGTCTTTTTTTTTGTAGCTGTTGTTTCGTTGTTTGGTTTGGTTTGTTTTTTTTTTTTTTAAGCTGAGCCACAAACTGGGGGACTTGGTACAAATTCAAGCCAAGCTCTCCTTTGGGGGCAATGTGAACAGTATGGTGGTGATGGGGCTTCGCCCACTGTCTGGTGCGTGGTCACCCGAGGAAAAGGGGAATAAAAACATTCCCTGTGCCAGTCCTGTCTGCTCGTTGCCCAACACTGAAAGAAGCCACTGAGTGTCCTGGAGCAAAAGCACAAGCACCCTCTGAGGAGCAGATTCACACGCACTTAGCAGCCTCCTCAGAGCTGCTCCTCCTCCATCTGCAAACCAGAAACATCTCCCCCCTGCTTTGCGAAGCACTTTGATATCTCTACAGCAAAGCAGGGCGAGGGAGGGGTGTTTACCTTCCTGGAAACAGGGAGCAGCATTTACACCCAAAACAACAGCCTCAGCACAAAATACCAGGAGGGCAGGGGGTGGGGGGAAGAGGGAGCAGTTGCAGACGCAGCAGGAATGGCTGTGGATTCAGAAGGCGAGAAGGACTAGAAAATAGCTTCAAACGCCACAGGGATTTCAAAAAGTCGTCGGACCACACGGTTTCTTGGCCCATTGAAGGGCGTTCTTCATCCCTTCATCCCACACAGCAGTTGCTCCTGCCAGATCACCGCCTGCCTGGGCTGCTGGGTGAATTTTATTGCTGGAACATTGAAACAACCTTCATTTGCAGGGGGGAGGTGGGAGGGCTCTGCCATTTAACACTTGGCCGCGTTCACGCTGTGATTAATATCACCCGATGAGCAGATACCAGATGTGCTCGGGGCAGGCTGCGGCGTATCCTAAATTGCACCAAGATGGAATTTTTTGGCAAATTTCAGGGTGTGCTGAAAGCAGGCACTAATGGGAAAGGACAGATTTACATAGATAGGAAAAAACCACCAACAACAACAGAAAAGCCTGTGGGGTTATGGCCCCGGTCACAACGCCCCCAGGCTGGTTGCAATGCCATGGGCTGCACTTCTTATAATCAGCAGCTTGGTATTTTGAGGGCAGTTACTCCAATTCCTGTTCCTCAGTGGGTCACAAGCTCTGATTTTCACGTGTTCACAGCAATACAGATTTCAGATTTGCCCCTGCCTCTGCTGCTCTCCTGGGCTTTTCAGCTCCGGGAGTGAATCGCTGGTACAGAAACAGCAAACACTTGTAAGGTTCAGCCTCTCCATTCTGCTTCCCCAGGGTCCCCCTGCAAGCCCACTCCAAAGCAACCCCCCCCAGCCAAGTACCTCACTCCATCAGCAGCTTCTCCCCACCCCTATGAGGCTGCCTGCTGGGAGGAGCACCCCGAGGTCACCTACACAGGCGCCTGTTTAATTAGAACCAAATCCCATCACGTTGGAGACATCAATCCAGCTTTTTGGAGGCCATGCACTGCCCGGCCGTGCAGCTGACCTCGACCAGGGTGAATTCTCCTAGCTCACTGATGGGTCCAAGATAGGCACATCTGCTCACAGTGAGTGGAGCTAACATTGGTGGGCTGTCCATCTTTCTGAATGATGGAACTCAATGATTGCTTGGGGACAGAGATCACCTCACTGTGGTGAGTGCCCACGAAGCAAAAGTTGGGGCAAAGTTTCTCTGCAGCCCACTGTGGCTATGCAAGCACAAATGGCCAACTAAATACTGAAGTCCAAGTCAAGACGGAATTTGCTGGAGCATCTCCATCATGGTAGAACTATGTGATGTCCAAAAACCTTACTCTAAGATTTCAGAGACCTCTGCTTCTCTTTCCAAAGTTTCTACCTGCTCTGCACCCTTCCTGCTGGTCTCACACGTGGGACATGACTGACGTCCTCAGAAAATCAATTGAGGAATTCCCAGGACCTGTGTGCTTTTAATTTTCTTCTTTGCCCAGGTTTGGGAGCTTGGAGCTGAGGTTTGGGTGATTTTTCAGGTTCCCCAAACCAGGTCATCCCCATAATTAAGACATAGGTGGTCAGCCTGTGGTTCACACACCACTTTGACAGAGCTGAGTGCTGATTATGTGACTTGTGTCAATCACTGGTGTCACCTGGGCTCATCCTAGAGAAGACAAACCAGAGAATACAAAGAGGGTCCAGGGCAGAAAGCCATAGTGCTAGCTGTGCCGTCTGCTGTTAGCAAGAAAAGAAGCAATACACAAGAGCGATTCCCCTCCCTCAAACTCCATCACCCCCTGCTGCTGGAGTCAGACACGCCTGCTGCCAGCAGGAAAAGGTCTGGGCAGGACCTGCAGCCACTGCAGGCGTGAGAAATCCCACATCCCACGGGGCTGCCTTTTTGTTTCATGTGAAATGGCAAGGTCTGGCTGGCACCTAAAGCCTGACTTGGGGGTTGGTTAGAGCAGGAAGGAAGGGGAACCTCTCTGCAGGCTCCCAGTTCCTGCTATAAAGGACTTCACCCTAGTGAAGTCTCTCTCTGTCTCTCCTCCAGCTTTTCCCACCACAGAACCGTGCTATGCATATAAAGCTCTCACCCAATTGTGAATTTACACCCAGAAACCAAAAGTAAAAGATCTCTGTTGGCCACTTCTTTGAGCAAAGGTTAAATCAAACCAAACACGCCAGCTCTCGTGGACAGGACGAGTGTTTGGCAGCCAGCGGGAAGGAACAGGAACGTGGGAATTCCTCCTACAACTTGGCAACGGGCTCTTCCCCCAGCACGGGAGCCCTCTGGGGTGTGCTCAGCCTCCATCAAGCTCAGAAAGCCCTTACTCAAGAGCTCAGTAATCTCACAGGACATCCTGTATCTCAAGAAGGAGGCTGGATGAGAGGCTGGATGGATTCAAGCTGCTTAATTGCTGGAGAGCGAAAGAGGAAAGGTGGAGTGGCAGACCTGGAGCTGAGATATCCTAACCAGTTGTTTGGAGCAACATCTCTCCTCCTACAAAACACAGAAGTGTCTGCAGCAAATTAGCTACCAAGCTGCCCATGCAAAGCTGTAACATGAGGTCTGCCTGTGATGGGCTCCATCGTGACATGCCAGAAGCTGCATTAATATTTCCAAGTCCCTCCTTCTATACTTAGAGGCATTAAAAAACAGCAGAGGGACAGGCACATGATGGCCACAGTCTGAGAATGGTCCTTTCCTGGAAATGGATCTTCCCAGCAAGTGCTTCTTTGCCTGCCCACACCCAAACATCAAGGGGACACACCTGGCCCAGTCCCTGCCTGCTCCCAGCAGCAGCAGGACTTGGGCAAGCTGGGGCAAGCCAAGCTCTGCTGAAGGACAGCTGGGGTTTGGGTGCAGCTGCTGATGGTGCTGGATGCTCAATGCAAGCTTCTACCTCAGGTCCAAAATACTTATGTTGGGCATCTTCATCCAGCACCACCCTAACACCAAGACAGGACCTGAGGCTCTCTAAAAACTAATAATGCTACTTAATTTCACAAGAGCTCCCAGGCCATCAGCATGGCATCCAGCTCCTTCCTCCCATGCCACAGCTACTCCCCCCATCCCACTCCCCATGACAGGGCACATGTTTGTTTTGATGCTCTTCCAGCATCAGGGTGATGGGGCAGCCTTGAGTTCAGAGACACAGAAGAGCCAAGATATACATCCTGAGAAATACCTAATTCCAGTCAGGCTGTAATGCTCCTCAAGGGATTTCAGTATAAATAGAGAAGCACCAGTATCTGAGAGGTGTTCAGGGGCAGACCTGTACCACAATCACACCAAGAGGGGAACAAAGCACCAGGACCTGCTCCCAGGTCTCACCATCACCACTCCAGCCTATGCAGCATCAGGACTGAGTGTACACAGACCTGTGACAGGGGCCAGGAAGGCAGAGAGTTTATTTGCTGGGGAAGTGGAGACACCCAAATTAGTAGCTGCTACTGAATAACCTCTTAATGGAGCATCAGGAACCATCATAGGAGCTCCTGGGGAGACAACCACCTCCACGAAAGCTTGGTTTGAGGTGTGAATGAATTACACACTTCTTTATATCTACCATGAATGTTTGGTGCTTGGTTCGATTCTGAGGTTCATTTGTATCTGTTTAGCTGTGTTACACTTAATACTTAGCTTACAGCATACACAGACCTAACATTGTAACAGCAGATCATATTTTTTGGTCCAGTGGAAGGAGATCAGAACACCAAGGGTCACCCCCAGCCTTGTCTCCATTTTCTCCAAGGACTGAAGAACACGGGTAGGGAATCCCACTAGATATCCCACGAGTACCTGAGGAGGGGAGGCAGCGAGGCACCAGGTGCCACAGCCCCCACCAGCTTCCAAAACCCTTGTCTCAACATGGCCAGCACAAAGCAGCCACCCAGCTGAGACCCACCATGAAACCAGAAGAGCCTGTGGTGCTCAGAGCCACCCAGAGCTGCCTTCCGCCGCAGGCTGCGATCTGCAGATAAAGGCAGCAGCTTCGCTCTGCGACGCCTGCAGCCTCATAAAGGTCACAGGCCCTGCTGCCTTTGAGGTTTTCTGTTCTGCAGCACATAGCTCTTGTTTCTGACACCCTCTTGCAGCCAAGAGCAGGCAGCACTGCCAATTTCAGTGTGTCTCTGAGGACTCAGGTCCCCCCTCTTGTCCCATCACATTCCCACCTCACCGGGAGTGGTCTTGGGGCACCGACCATCAGTCATGGTTTTCATCCTGAAGAAAAAGCATCACTGAGGGCTCCAAGAACAGACCCCAGATCCAGAGTTTGGGATCATTCAAAAAAGGGTTGGAGTCAAAACTTAGATGAAGAGCAATGGGGAAACCAGTTGGGCCTCCAATGTCACCAAGAGAAAGCTTTCTACTCAAGGAACTCATGTCCTGCCAGGACACATATGACTCAGGGTCGTTCAACCCCCATTTAAAATCAGCTCCACTATGTGAGTAGAGGGAATTTTAGGAAACAACCCAGCTGGAGAGAAGGGCTGGGAGAGAAAGCCACCACAATGTTCCTGTGGTCATTTATGGCCCTGGTCTCTCATTTGCTGGCAAGACCTCCAACCAAATGACGCATGAAGCACCTCAGCCAGGGGTTCCTATGAGTGGTTATGCACCAAGTATTGCTGGGTCTATCAGAAGAGTCAAAACCCACACAGCTCAGCACCCCTCCTTCACCTTGTGTGCCAGTGAACACATCTCACCAGACCCTTCCTACAGCTCCAACACACAAGTCCCAGAGCTTCTGGAAAGCATCCTTAAACTAAGCCCTTTAACAGCCCTCTGGGTTGCCAGGAAACAGGTACAGCCTAAGGCATAAGGAACAGAAATGCCAAGTCAAAGCATGAAAATGTCTGTTTACTTCTTTTCATCTCACAGGTTTTGTGTTTGAGGACCAATCCCTCACATCTTGGCCAGATCAAGTTCTCTTGGTCTTTAACCTCTCTAAGGCAAAGGCTGAGTGCTGGGTTTAGACCTCGAGGGCCGTGGGCAGGTCCAGTGCAGCCCCACTCTACCCAGCGCCGGATGGATGTCCTTGCTCACACCATCCCACACCACCCACCTTCAGGGCAGAACACAATATGTCTGGGCAAGGCAGGACCCAGGTCTCACTTGCTAAACTCACTCCTGGGGTCCCAAATTGCTCATTTATTTCAGATTTAAGACAAGCTGAGCAATCAGCTTTGGCCTCTCTATGGACCTGCAGTCCAGCGAGACGAGTGCTGCCCTCTGACCTGCACAGAGTCCGTCAATGAGCCCTTTCCAGGCTCTTCCCAAACCTTTCCATGCCTCTCCCACTGCTGCAGCCCCAGGGCTCTGCATCCCTCTGTCAGAGCCGTGGGAAGGAGGACACATCCTGTGTGGGGACACACTGGCCTGCAGTCGCAGGGACGGAAGGGCTGGGAAGGAGGACCCTGGAGGTCAGCAACAAGGAGAAGAAAAATAAATCAAGCTCACAGCGATTTACAGAGCAGCACTGGCTCCTTCCTGCAGACCCACAGCTGCTCAGCAGACACAGGCAATGCTGAATAGCCTGCAGGACACTTCTGTGGAAGAATGGTTCCTTTTGCAGTGAATTGCTCCCCCATCCTCCCTCCCCGAGGACACAGAGAGCCCCATGGACCCCAGGGTGCTGCCTGGTTATCTGCTTTACTGGCTCATCCATGAGGTTTTGCTCTGGGATGGGGTGAGCAGGGCAGCAGTGGGCTTTGGCCCAGCACAATTTGGGACAGCAAAGCTTCTTCATCCCACCACTGTTCTGTGTGACCACCCTCCTTTTCCCTGCACAATGTTGCAGCCATGTGGCAAATGGTGATGGCTCCAAGGTAAATAACTATTTCTGCCCCCAAAGAATCACAGCATCTGGCCCTCAGGTCCTGCAGCCCCGACACAGCCCATCCAGCCCACCCCTCCACTCCTTCACCCCAAAACCCCAGCCTGCATGGAGCAGTGCCTGGGTCAGGGCTACTTCACCCCCCAAGCTTTAACCAGCCCCAGCACATTGGGCAAGAGCAGTGGGCACCACTGATGTATCACAGGGCTGCACACACAGCTTTCAGCCAGCTGTAACTACTTCTGGGATTTTAATCAGCTTCATCTATCTCTCCTCCAAGTTTGTCAGCCAAAACTTTCCTGGGGAAAGCCAGCCCGTGGAAAAACCTGGGAAAACAAACAGGGTGTATGCAGCCAAATCCCTAGCCCCAAGGGCTGTGCTGCTCAGGGTTTAGTGGGGTTATGAGCCCTGCTGAAAGGTGAGCATCAGCAAGTTGCCTCCCCCACCTCTCCAGGCACACAGCTGCGGGCTGAGGGTAGGACCTACCCCCTCCTGATCCTTGCTCCTGCAGAGCAGCCCAAGGCTTCCACCACCCCACACGAAAGTGTGCAGGAAAAGAAGGGGTCAAAGAGGAAGCCAGGGAGGGAGATGTTTGGAGCACAACATAATGCTCCATTCACGGTAAAGCCACCCGAGATGGCACCCACACACTCTGCTTCTGCTCCTGCAGCTGGAGCAACACCTCCCAAAGCAACTCAGGTCCCAGCACAGATGTAACAAGTCTAATTTTTCTTCCATTATAAGCGATTTTATGATTCTCACTGAGTGTTAGGAGGAAGTCAGTGCAAGTGAGCTCGGACCAGCCAAAGATGCTGCAGAGAAAAGCTCTGAACCATACCCTGCTTGCCCTGCCTGTCTCATCTTTCCACTGCAACACTGTGGGCTCCCAGCCACAACCTAGGTATGTTTTAGCCAACTGATGACACTTTCAGTAAAATTATCTAAAGCTCCATGCTCTAGCCAACACACTGAGCTTTGGAGAAGTTTTCCATAATGAGGTAGCAATCTACAGCAAGCTGAATTACATCTGAAGATGTGACACCCATGAGAGAGCTCCAACAAAGAGCTCCACAGAATCATTCCTGTCCTTCCCCACGCTGCCTACACACAAATATTCTGATTTCTTTTCTACCCTTGTGTATTTAAGGCAGCACTATTTCACACTGAGGGTGGTGAAACCTTGGCCCAGGATGCCCAGAGAGGTGGTAGATGCTCTGTCTCTGGAACTATTCAAGGTCAGATTGGATATGGCTCTAAGCAACCTGATCTAGTTGCAGATGTCCCTGCTCAGTGCAGGGGGGTGGGACTAGATGAGCTTTAAAGGACTCTTCCATTGTATGAGTCTATGATACTGTGATCTGTCCTGGACAGACGGACAGCCAGCTGCTATTCCCTGCCTAGCCAGGTAGATGGTGCTCAGCCAGCACAAAGTGGGAAAAGCTGGAATTGAGTTGCCTCTGATTAAGCCAGTAACTCAGTGTGGGATCTGCTGACAGATGTGGAAGGTCCCACTCCAGCCCCAAACAAACAGGATCGACTCTGACCCTCATCATCTGTTTTAGACTTCTGCCTTTCCCCTTGGGCTGGAAGGTGGCAAACAAACTGGTAGCAAACATTTCACCCAAAACAGTACTTCCCCAACTCCTTTTCTGCTGAAAATTCACTCTGCTGACACACTGACCCCCACCTTTGACCAGCTCTCCCCACACGTTTCCCACAAAACCAAAACACAGCAAAGCCCTGCGGAGCAGGAAACAATTTGCCCATTTTTTTCCCCCTACAAAGCTGGGGCTGAGAGATTCCAGGGGGGTACAGACAGGGCCCCTCATCCTGCCAGCAGCTGCCAAGAGCAGGCAGCAGGGGGGTACAGCCTCTCCATCCCATCACCCCAGGGTCATGCTCCTCTGCCGTGCCGGATGTAGGATGTCTAATATTTCTCCAGTTCTGTTTTAACACTCACACCATCTTGGGGGCAGGAAGCTCAAGCCATTTCCTGCAAGGCATTGCTCTGCCCTTCAAATATTTTCAGCTTTGGTGCGAGCTGTTTTAAAGCCCAGCCTGGCAGCTGGAAGTGTGAAACGAGAGGAGGGGCTCATCCAGGAAAATCCAGTTTGCAAAACTGATCCGGTCCCTGCTGCTGCAGAGCAGTAAAATAAATATTGCCCCAGGCAATACAAGGGAAAAATTAATTGTGCATGTTTAAAAATGAGAAGGAAAAGCAGAAACTCAAAACAGTGCTCTCAGTGTCCCTCCCAAGGGACACTGCTCCCCAGCAGAAGGCCATTGCTGTGTCTCCCCATGTCCCTGCAGCCTGCAGTGCTGCAGCTTTGCTCTTTTGGTGGAGCCCAAACAATGGCTTTGGTGTGCTTGCTCCTCAGATAACCATCCCATAGTCTGTACCACAAATGGGCTGAAATAATCCCAAAGAGACCCTTCCGGCTTCTCTGAGTGCAGAAGTCAAATCCTCATTCCCTGAAGCTCCACAGAGCAATTTCAAGCCCAGGTCAGTGGAGCTGAGGCCCATCCCATCACCCTTTCAGCAAGCAGCACTCACTCCTCAGCCCTATCCTTTCTCACCCTGCCCAAAGTCATGCATACAGAGGAAGGATCCAGTCCTGTGCAGCATCCTGCAGAGCTCCTTGTCCAGAGAGGAGGACCCTGATCATGCTGCCCAGGGGTTAACAGAGCAGGACCAAGATTGAAGACTTTTGTACAAAGCTTGTGCCAAGCAGAAGCAGCCGGGAAGGGGAGAGAGGAACCCTCTGCTTTCTGCTTGCTTGGAAGAAGACCAGAGCGCATTGCTGCTGGTGACACCAGCACCAGCTTTAGCCTCAACACAAGAACACAAGTTCCACAAAGTCCAACACAAACATGAGCCCTGGGGAGATACTGGACAGTGGTGGCCACATGGGGAGGCAACTGGATGGCAGCCCATCACCTGCTGCTGTCCCTGGCTGCTCCATCCCATGTGTCACATGTGAACCCTGGTTATCTCCTCTCAGGTTTCCTTCTCCAGGTGACATGCATGGACACATGGCCTTGCTACAGGGAAAGAAAGCCAAGCCCCAGGGCCCATGCAAAGGCCTTTGCTTCACTAAGCTCCCACCCACAGAGCATCTCCTTTGGAAGACTTTTCTGCCCAGGAAGTGAATCCACAAAGCAGAGAGGAAACCCCAGAGCTCGTTCAGGGCCCCGCAGGAACCCTTCACCTCCCAACCTCAGGGTGTGTGCTCCTGGGCTGTAAATAAACTTTTATTTACTACACACAGTAGGGGAAGGAGGACCCTGAGGGATGGTGGGAGGAACATCAGCTTTATGGCAGGATTTCAGATTTCGTCTGACTTCACAATGGAGTCCTGGAGACCTCAGTAGTAGCCACAAAGAGCAGGACAATACCTCTCATGTGATCACATCCCACCCAAGTCCTGCTTGTCTCAATTTCCAGGCCAAACAGGAATCTCTCTATGGCACAGCTCTGTCCAGCTCCCCTACACTCAGGACTGCCACATTTGGAGAAAGCAAGGCTGGAGAAAATTCACCTCCCACATCCCACAGAGCAACACACCCCTGAGATCCATCCTCTGCAGATGAAGCATGATGGATCTAATGCTGCCCTCCAGGACCACCTGTGTCTCCCTGCTCCCAGCACTGATGAGCTGCATTATCAGGGTCTTTTCCACACTTCAGAGCACTGAACTACCTAAAGCTTGGGCATCAACCTCAGCACTCAACTCCATCCTCTCATCTTCTCCAAGGCCACCAAAATGGGTGGACAGGGGATCCTGGGGGTGGGGTGACCCCAGGGAGAGCCTCATCAGCCTGTGAACTCAGCCTCCCACCTCCACCCCATTTATCTGCACGTTGGGCTGCAGGAGGAAGCGAGTTCAGCCAGAGTTTGTCCAAACAATTATGTTTTATCAGAAAAGCTGCTCAGATCTATTCCTTTTTCCCAGGACAAATCCGGACAAGGCCAAGGTAATCTCCATTCTCCTTCCTATCTGCACAAGATGGAAGCAGGGGAAGAGGACTTGAGGCAAAGAGCATTCAAATGCTCCACCAGTGCCTGTTCCACCTCCCTCAATGTCAGCAATCTCCATCACTCATAAATCAGCAGGCAGCATCCATCCCCACATCTGCTCCCCACACATCCAGAGTTTGCCTTCCAAATCTTCTTTTCCCCTCCAAACCACAGGTTTTCCAAATTTAGGAGAAAGCAGACTGAAGAGCAGAGTAGACTGAAGAAGGTTCTGAAACAGAAACCATTTCATAGCCTCCCTCTCCTCCTGGACAGCTGAGGACCTCTCTCTCTTTGTACAATTACTCCAGCAAGCTGCCCAGGACAGCTTCTTCCATCCTGCATGACCCCACTGTGCCTCTGCAACCTAGACCAATAATTTCCTTAACATCAGCTGAACTTTAAATGAGAAAGGAGTTGATGCAAGGACTGAACCCCAGGCATCCTGATGTTCACCAGCTCCTGGTTACAAAGGTAGAAACTGAAGCAGGTAGAGGAATTTACTGATGACAATGAGCAAGTGAACAGCAAAGACAGGAGCCTCACCAGGCTCAAAGGCCATCCAACCTTTTGTCATCTTCTCACTGTTCTCCTGTCTCCCAGTCTTTGAACTTCTGCTACAGATGGCAGTGAGCTGCCCATGAATTCCCCAAGTACATCAAGCACGTGATGGAGAATGGCAACCTCTGTGCCATAACAGCATGAGCCTGGGCACTCACCACTAGAGACTGTAACCAGGCACTCATTCTGTATTTCCATGTACCAGAGTAGCAGAGAAGGGATCAGAGGACTCCAGCAGCAGCAGAACACAGGACAACCTCCCAGGTGAGAACAAATAACAAGCAAAATAAACAAAACTTCCCATTCAGACTCAGAACGTTCAGGGGAAGCCAACACAAGCAGGGGCTGTGATGTCCCTCCAGACCTGCCATCACACATGAAGCATGCCCCAGCTTGCAGCCACACTGGAGTTGGAAGCAATGCCCTACAGTTTAAGCCTTGTGAGCTACCACACAGCTGTAACTGAGAAAGCTCCTTTCAAGAGCTTAGGTACCATTAACTTTCATCACTGCCCTCTCCTCTAGGCGCCATACCCTTTAGGATTCCTATCTAATCTTCCTCCCCTGAGATCTCCCCAAACTTAGCTTCTCTTTGAGAGAGGGAAGGAATCTCTGAGCTGCTCCATGAACAGGAGAGGGAAGAAGACAGAGACATCATAAAAACTTACAGTACTAGTGATAAGCATCAAAGACAGTCTGACCCATGCACTTAAGTAAAGGATTGTCCACAGTGACCTGTGTGCTGAAGAACCTGACACAAGGGCACCAGGTTTGCAGGGGGGCTCTCAAGCACTGTTGATAACAAGGGATTAGTGGCTTGTCCAGTTCTGTCCTGCTGCAACATCTCTTTTCACCTCTGTTTCTTTGACTCTGGAAATAACATAGGAAGGTAAAATTTGATTTGCCCAGCTGGAGATCCTCTTTACATTCAGTGGAGAATCATAAACCCTTTGAGGACACAATTCCCACCACCCTGAAGGAGACATCTAGATGATTAGCTCAAGGGCAGACATCTCAAGTGAGACAGGGTGAAAGCCATGCAGTACCTATAGATGAAGCCATGTGCAAGTAATCCCTTGGGAACACTCCCTGCAAAAGTCTTGCTCAGAGATGGACAAAGGTTGAATTCACAAAGAGACAAAAGAAGGTAGGTGCTGAGCTCTCAGTAAGTATTTTTGGACCCCTTGGAAACACTAACCAGGGACCACACTAGAGCTGCAGCATGGAAAGCCTCTGCAGACCCAGAATTGAGAGAACACTCAGGGGCTGGTAAGACCACCCAGCTCAGAAGTAATCTGGACACTGTCTCTTGGGTTGAAAAGCTAAACATAAATCCAAGGCTGTGGTCATATTTGCTTGAGCATCAACAATCTTTGAACTTTAAGCTGTTGAAAGATGCTTCATTTCACTCATTCTTCATCTCTGCTGTACAAACTGCCTTTGCTGCACAAAACCCAACCCATTTCTTCCACCCAGAAGAAAATGCAGGCAATACATGCCAAGGAGCAGCCAAACAACCAAAAATCCCCATGCTGTCACTCCTGAGCTGGCACAGCAACTTCAGATGGCTTGTAAAAATTATTTGCTTTTCAGAAATGCCTAAAAATCTGCAGAGTTATGTTGTTTGCAAAATGGTTTGGACCAGACCTTTCAGTCCAGCTTTGTCTCTCAGTATGTCTGGTACTATCTTCATGCCAAGATACATCAAAACAATTTAGGAGAGTGAAACTGTGATGTATGTGACCCTACAGAAATCCAGGGAACTTCTAGGCAGAGCCCTGTTCAGAAGACCAACAAAAGGAATGGCCCAAATTCAACAAATGTGAAGGAAAGCAGCCCTCTCCCCAAGTCCCTCCTTCAAAACCTGTAACAGATGTAAGAAAAATTGGGCCCAAAGAAGTCTGAGCACAGGCTGCAATCCAAGACCAGCTGCTTCTTCCATTTATAGCCACATTCACTTCAGCTTTGTCACAGCATCTTGGACAATACAGAAGTGGCTGTTTGTTTGCTGAAGGAGTAAAGAACACAACTGGCTTGCTGTCAAGTTATGGTTTTTGCTCACAACAGTGTTTGATCTTCTCCAAACAAAGTTATCTCTCTATAATCTCAATTCAGTTCCTCAAGTCCCCTTAACACAGTTTATAGAGTTGGCACCATATCCAGCCTATGGTGTCCCTTCAACTACTGGCCAACAGAAACATCTCAAGCAGGGACAGAGGTCTAGAAATAGTTTAGAAGAAAATGATGTCTTAACTACAGAAAGTTCATCACCATTGCCATCACTTCCCTCCCCCAGCAGACAGCAGAGAAGTCACAAAACGAGAGGCCAGGCCTTACTGCAGGAGATCAAAGCAAACTCTTTGTTTTATCTTGGTCAAGATAACAAATTTTATTTGCCTTATCAGCCTGTAGGATGATTACCCCAAATGTGAGAAAGCTTGGGGATGCCAAAGGAGTTGCTGGACGGGGAGCATGTTCCCCAGCACGACTGCCATGGGCTGCAGACACGCAGATACCACAAGATAAGCAGGGAAACTCTTGGGTCTGGTTCATACACCCCACTCACAGCCCAAGTTCCACCTCCCATCCCCTTCCAGTGTCACTTATACCCAGCAAATCCAAGGGCAGGCAGAAGTGCTCACCTGTGTTTCTTAGACCAGCAAAGGCCCCCAGGGCTGCCTGGAAGGCAGTGGCTGCCCCAGTTTGTATGCAGGGAGGTGCAGAGTCCTGCAGATGCACAGGGCTCACACCCCAAAACAACCCCGTGAGACTGCAGACAGGTATCATGCAGTTGATCACCTTCTACCTGGAACAGGAGGCTTTGACCTCTACAGAGACCTGTTCAGCCTTAGATGCTTCCTGCAAGGTTCAAGAAGCAATGCCATTGCTCCATGACCTACCCCACAGACCCAACCCAGCAGTGGAAGAGACCTGCCAGGTTGTTAAGCCCAGTGCCAGGAGGACTCTGCAGCTCAGCATCCAAGGGTTCACCCTCTCCTGGTCTCAAACCACATGAGGAAGGCAGGGGAAGTGGGAATCCTGACATTTCCTGTGGGAAACTATTCCTTTGCATAATGAATCTCCACTGGAAAGATCAGTGATTTTCCTACAGGCCCTCAGGGACCTCTAACAGCACAAAGGAATTCTCCGTGAGATTGCCCTTGGGTCTGTCTGCCTGTGCTGGAGACCAGGGAGCTGGCTGGAGCACCCCACAGGGCATCACCACCATGATGGCATCCATACCAACTGTGCCCACACACACACAAAGAAGGGGACATGTGAATGTCAACATGACTGGAGCTGAACATGATGGGAATAGTATTGCTGGGGGGCAAAGATGTGCAGCAGAAGTACCATCACCTTTACATGACCTGGCCTCCTTCCTGGCATTGTAAAGCAGGGGTGCCAAACCCCTGGAGCAGGCTGCCCACAGCAGTGGTGGAGTCACCATCCCTGCAGCAGTTTGATGTGGTGCTGAGTAGGCTTAGAGGTGATCTGGCAGTGCTGGGTTGGAGTTGATGATCTTAAAAGGTCTCTTCCAACCAAAACAATTCTATGATTCCATGACATCCTCAGTGCCCAAAACAGACCCCACAAGGAGCTGAGGTGTGCTGGCTGCTCCCTGTAGAGTCAGGGACTGATGGTACAGTGGGAGTGGGACAGAAGGAAGTGGCCAGCCCCACTGCTACCCTCCCAGCATGGGCAGGAGGCCATGCACGTGGTGCCCCAGATCACAGGACACATTCGTCTCCCCCGCACACACTCCCGCTCCTTCGTTCCAAGTCACTGGCTCTGCAGCTCTCCATTTTTCCAGATTAACTCACTTTTTGGCACCTGAGCTCACAAACTGAGGCTCTGGGTTTCCCACTCAGCCCCTCTGTTCGGTATCACAGGATGTAAACACTTCCCATTACAAACAACAACAACAAAACAGAGCCTGCCCACAGCCCAGCACCAGCGTGTCAGCTGCTCTGGAGGAGATGTTTCCCTACAGCTTTCCTCTCTGGGCACAGCTGAGCTGCAGCACAACTCAGGGAGCTGGGAACCATTAGTCACTGCAGCTCCTCTTTGTTGCAGGGAGAGAGTCACTATGTCAGTTGTCCAAATCCCAAAATCTCCCAGCTCCATCCACCAGCCCAGCCCCACAGTGGGCAGAACAGCACAGAAGAGTCACCCCAAGGCTGGGGTGGTTTTGCTTCTCCATCCCTGAGTGTCCATGGCAGGGTGCAGGCTAGAGGCTGGCTTCTGGGGACAGCAGGCTGCACCCCCACCACAGCTTTCCCATCACACAGCCAACAGATCCCTGGCTTCCAGCCTTGGCAAGGAGCTGAGGGAAGCTGAAGGTTTTCTGTTTTTTTTAGTATTTTAATTTTTTTTTTAATTTTAGCTCAGATCTAAATGACTCTCAAAAAGAAGAAGTTCTAAAGGAAAGGCTTTCCATAGGAGTCCAAGGCTGAAAAAGATTAATTGCTTTGCTCTCTTGATGCCATCCTGCAGAAACAGCAGTTCCCCTCATCTTTACCTTTACTTTTAATTGTTTGTGCCTCTTATAGAATCACAGAATCATTTTAGACCATCAAGTCCAACCATTATTCAACTCTGCCAAGTCTAGTGCTAAAGAGCTAAACTCAGTACCACATCTCTGCATCTTTCTGCCCTCTGCATACCCTCCCCTCACCTACACCTGCTGCCCAGCTCTGCTCAGATTGCTCTGGATGACTCCAGCTACAGCAATCCACATTGCCCAGTTATCCCATCACATTTCCTTGTCCCAGCTAGGGAGCACCACCACAAAGTCCAACACTGTCATCCTACTGGTGCAGTGGCACATCACACCCATGATGTGCACTCATGTCCCACATCCCTATCACCAATGGTCCATCTCAACGTCAAACCTGCAGGAGCACAGCCAATGCTCCCCAGGGTATGCAGAAAGGGCATGAAAAGGACTCAGAGAGGAGGAGCTTTTCTTGTTCTTATGCTCCACAAAGACACCTCCTGCCCTGCTCCCACCTTGAGAACCATGGCTCCAGAGCAGGCTCAGCCCACACCACCAGCCATGACAGCCAAATGAAGTTCAGTGCTGTAATTAATCCTTTCCTTTGCGGTTTGTCTGAGCTGCTGAGCTCTCAGCAATTGCCCTCTCCTTCGACCGGCCTCTTCCTGCACAACACGCTCTCCTGCATACCTCTGGCAGTGGGACAAGGGGTTAAGGGCAAGGCAGCTGAGCCCTGGCAGCTGGGGAAAGACGAGTCCCAGCACACGGATGAGGGCAGCTGGAGGCAGCTGCCTGCATCCCCTGCTCAGCTGTTTGCACTGGAGACCCACTGAGCATGGGATCGAGGGGCATCCAGTGCCACAGGAGCATCTCTCAGGTGCTCCAAACCTTGGGGGCAGGACTTCACGCCATATGTTGTGTCTGCTGCAGACATCAGGGAGCCAACATTTTCACTTGGCAGGTTCTGGTGAGGCCAGAGCTACAGTGGAGCTGGCAAGCACTAGCAATGTGCCTACACCCATTCACAGGGCTCCCTCAGGGTCCCTGCTCAGCCTTCCCAACTCCTTTGTGTGCTTACACCATTGACAAGGAGAAAGGCCATCCACCCAGCCAGCATCACCCCAGGGTGGGTGTTGTGAAGCAGGAGGAGGAGTGCTCTGAAATGGGGACCTGCACAAAAGCAGCCCAGGGCAAACTTGAATCATGCCAATGGAGCAGGTTGGAGGTGACCAGAAAGGGGGCACTGGCTCTGGCAGCAACACCAGGCTGTATGCCTGTGCCTGCAGGGAGGGAGGTAGAGCCAGAGTTCTCCCTCCCCTTACAACTTCGTCTCCTGGCTCTTCTCACAGGCACAAATTCTATAAACCCAAATAAATGACTGAAAGCCTCTTTTGTACCAGGACCAAGGACTGGCTGGCTCTGCAAGGCGGACCCCAGACAGCTGGGCTCTTGGGTAAAACTCATCCCCAGCAGCTGTCCTGGGCTTCTGGGGTTCTTTTTGGATGCAAAGAGCCCTCCCTCCTCCACTCTGGGCAGCTGAAGGATTCAGCAGCTTCGATGGCCTGCTGCTCTTAAAGTGCACAGCCATCTGCAGTTCAGAGCTTGGGAAGCTCAGAGCAGCTCAAACCCAGCAGGACAAGGCTCAGCACCGACCCACAGGACAAGATGTGCCGCTTGGGCACCACACACACAGCAGCTAGAAACAGAGAGCCCACAAGAGAGGTCCAGGCCTAACTCCAGCATTGGGCTGGGTCTTAGAGCTCAGCCATGCCCAGCTGGAAATGGACCAAGCTGCTGGAGGTGTCATCTACTCTTTAAAATCCAGCTCAGATAAGCCACATCTAAGCCATACAAACGCACAGGAAAATAAATCCACTCAAGTCTTATGGGTTCACTATCAGCTCCACTGACTCCTGATTTGATTTCAGACCACGAGCACACAACACAGCCTGGCTTGTCCACAGACCTTGCATGACCACAGGGTTGCACCCAGGGAGAGTAAACGGAGCAGGAACAGGAGATCATCCTATGGTGGAGCAAGACAAGGACACGTGGTCCAGATCCAGAGCCAGGCACGGACCTCCCAGGTCCTGGCTTGGCCACCACACATCATCCCCCCCACACAGACCCCATGGAGAGGCACAGGGTGGGGAGGTGACCGCTGCAGCCCATGCAGGAGAGAGCTCATGGGTGATGGGGAACGGAAAAATAATTAATGGGCCAGAAGCGGAAAAAAATATCTCCAAAGCTTTGGGGAGAATAAATGACAGCTGGTGGGGGAGGGAGCTGGCTTTAACAGGGGATTAATTGAAAACAAGATAGAGCTGATACACGCCAGGGCTCCAGTTTAATAGTGGCTCTGGTCCATGAAGTTATTAGACTTTGGTTCCAAGGCCAAAAAACCTCTGACTCCTGCTAATGAAGAAGCAGTTTCTGCCCCACAGCCATAACCAACAGCACTAAACAAGCCACCACAACAATGCTTCCACCACCACCTCTCCAGCACCTCAGAGGCTTTTCTAGATGTGCACAGGTAGGTGGGTCTGCACATGGGTCCTGAGCTGATGGAATTATTGCTTTCTGCCAGCACCCAGGCTTTGGGCATTTTCTTTTTTATTTCCTTACAGGCTTGACAGCATTTTTTACCCAACCTGACAGCTCCTTCAGCCAGCATGAACCCAAGGATAACAGACATGCAAGTAGACACATCTGAGCACAGATCCAACACCAGCCTTAAAAGACAACACCACTGGAGCTGCAAGAGCAGCACCCAACACTCGGTGTCCCTGTATGGCCTCTGAGCCCACAGAAAGGAGCAAAGGCAGGTCACAACCAGCACCTCACTCAAGCAGCTGCCCAGAGCTGTACTCACCTTCTTCTCTCTTTGGTGGGCTCTCCATCAGCACTGGCTGTGGCTTTGGCTCTGCCTGGGGAGGCTGGGTGGCCAAGGGAGGCTCTGAGCTCTCCGCTTGCCGTGCCGGTGGGGCTGGGACTTCAGCAGCCTTGGCTACCTGAATTTCCACGCGCTTGGTGGCCATGTCGGGCACGGGAGCGTTGGCCACCTCAGCTCTTCGTTGAGGCATCTCAGGGATCTTTGATGCCGGCGCCTCCACCCTCCGGAGACTCGGCTCCTGGGGCTTGCCGAGGATGATCTCAGTCCTCCTTGGGGTGGGCTCAGGGGGTTTGTGCCCCAGCACATCTGCTCTTTTGAGGCCAAACCTTGACAGCCCTGAGGTGGAGTTCTCCACCTGCTTGGACGTGATGTCAATGGAGATTTCTGTTCTTCTGGACACCGGCTCAGGCAGTTTGGGTCCAGAGAGCTCCACCCTCCTCAGAGAAGGCTTGGGTGATCTTTGGCCTGTGAGGTCCACATGTCGGGCAGGTAGCTCCAAATTCCTGGCACCAAGTTCCTGAAACTTCTGTGTGGAGCTGGACACGGTGGACCTAAGGAGAGGGTTTGGGGTCCGTCTTTGTGGAGTGGAGGAATTTGAAGACTGATCTACCTCCTCGACCTCAAAAGATCTTTTCAGAGCTGAAAAACATGAAAAGAGTTCAGAATTTAGTTACCACCCAGCTGAGCATCTCAAGAAGCTTACAGACGCTGCCTGAGGCTCATCACCCCCTTTCTGCTCCTCCACCCGAAGGTTCATAATCCCATTTAAAGCAGGTGGGAACTGAGGGCCAGGCTCTGCCTCTTCAGCCAAGTTATAAACCCAGTAACAAAACTGGAACCAGAGCCAGGAAATTCAACCCAGAGCAGAAACCATCCCAGTGCTGCCCTCCATCCCATCCACACACCACACAAGGCTGGAGTGAAGCAGAAGGTTCCATCACAGCACAGCCCAGCAGAGGACTTGGGGGCAGCCATCCAGCTCCTAGTGCCTCCTTTTCCCTTTCACATCCAAAGGATGCACAGATAAACACAAGCTTCCCAGTGAGGGCTGCCAGAAAAATCCAAGTTGGAAACAGGAAAAGGATCCCAGGAGAGCACCAAATCCATAGAAATGCAACAAAGGTGGCAGCCACAGAAGCTCAAATCCTTCAAAACAAACCCAGAGATCACCAGAGCCAAAGGCTGAAGTGTTTTGACCAGCATGAGACCCGGACACAAGGAAGAGGCCAACTGAAAGACCTTAGGGACATCCTAAAATCTAAACATCCTCATTTTCACTTCACCAACAGGGCCATCAGGAGGCTGAGATGGATGCAACATCAGCTTGGATGTTCTGATTTGCACTTGAGGAGGCAGCAGTCCTGCCTGCCCCCAGCCCCGGCAGCACACACAGGGTCTGTCCCTGCACCCCTGCTGCAGTGCAGCAGACACACAGCAGACTGGCACTCAGACCAGTGCCTGTCATTTGCCTCTGCCTGGCACACAGGCCCCCCTCAGCACACAGAGTTAGCAGGCTACATAAAATGAAGCCCCCATGCCCCCTGAGCTAGGAGCATGTCCAAGGAAACCTGATAGTCACTGGTGTCACACTCTCAGCTTGGGGGCAAAAAGCATTGCTGAAGGAAGCCTCCATCCATGGAGTGAGACTCCCTTCTCAGTCACACAGACAAGGGCCAGTAGCTACCTGATCGTGTCCTGGCTCATGCCTGGATATCCATGCAGCCTTTCCCACCCTACTCCAGCCAGACCTCTTAAAAAAAGTAGATGCCCTGAAGCCCATCAGCAGGGAGCCAGCCAGGTGGAAAAGAAACACTAAACTTCACGTGAAGGAGGGAAAAGCAGAGAATCACTGCTGGATCTCACCAAAATGGGCTGCTCATACCCTCCGTGCCTCATAGCACCCAGGCACAGTGTCAGGGCAGAATGAGGCACAGCCCCACGGTCCCAAGGGGGTCCCCATGGGGCAAGGCTGAGCCAGCGTGGTGACAGCCCCAGTATGATGACCAGTACAAGCATCAGTAATGAGTCCACCCACCCTTTACATCAACAGGATAATATCAGTGAGATTTAGCCCATAAAAACTTGGGCTTGAGATCACACAGGATGCAGGGGGAGAGATTGGAGCACAGCCTTCCCTTGTCCCGGGATGTCCACCCACCCTCAGCCACCCCTGGGGTGGAGCTGGAGAAGAGCCACCATGTACGTGGGAAGTAATTCCTCTACATGGGGCTGCTCCGACCCCCAAGGGCAAGGCCAGGGGGCCTGGGGACCCTCCATGGCTTGGACAAATCTGTTCACCAGAGGGAAGCCATCTGGCATGGCTGGGGCCAGCCAGTGGGACTGTCCACGTGGCAGCCATACCAGGTCTGCTCCACCAGCAAATCCCAAATGCAGCTGCTGACACAGGCTACCCCCAGCCCCAGGCAGGGCTGGCAGCAGATGCCAGATGCCTCTGTCCTGGGCAGCAGGGGCTGGGGACAGTGATAGCCCCATCCTGTGGCAGGAGCTCCAAGAGGAGCTAGTGAGATAAGGAGATAGTGATGAAAGCGAGACCCTCAGAGCTGAGAAGGCAGACAGATATTAGTGTTAGGATATGGGCTAGGGGCTGCTTTCCCTATTTGTTATTCCCACATTTTAGAGCTTTTCCCACGTCTCCATAGCTCTCAGGTCTCCACAATCCAGCTGGAGCACATACTCTTCAGCACAGACTTTTCTATGATTTTCCTTCTCCATCACACCCTTAATCCAGAAGAGAACATTTTAGCTATTTTTTCCCCAAAATTCCAAGTCTAAAACAATGCACCAGTCAAGCCCAGTCTGCATTTTGCAGGAAAACCAAGGGAGCAGAAGGCACGACTCGATGGGGAACATTTCCCTGCCTTGAGCAGAGCTGGGCAGGGAAGAGCAGTGCAGGACATGGCCCAGTCAGGCACTGCCAGCTCCTAGATGGATGAGATCTCAGTTTTGTCCACCTTAGGCCTTTAAAAACTGTTCATCACTCCTCCAGCCAGTCAGATCCGTCTCCATTTATTCCCTTCCACAAAGCAGCCTCATGACAGTTGTGTCTGGAGCAACAGTTTGAAAGTAAATGCTCCCAAGAGCCCAATAGCAAAGGAAACCCTGGCGAGGGCCATTCCTAAAGGGATTGCCACCTTCAGCAATGGTGGTCCTTGGTGGGACCAAGCACAGCTGCAGCTCCTCTGCTCAGCATCACCTCTCTCCTGCTCTGTGCGCAGTGAAGAAAAAAGGATCTCAGGAAGCAAAACAACTCTCAAAAAAGAGAAAAAGATTAAAAATAGTCTGTCCTGCCCAGAGCCAAGAAAGGAAAGCAAACAGCCTCTGCCCCAGATGACTCTCCTCCTGGCTTCCTGCAGGGAAGCTGGCGTATTCCTTACAACAACAGGAGCCAAAGGCAGGGCAACACCATGGGACCCTGCACCCCGCTCCCACCCTGCTGCTGGGGTCCCACGCTGGCAGTCGTAGCTAATGCTCCAGGTCCCCACAGGGCTCCAAGTCCACATGTCCCTGACTGCCTGGGCCAAGGTGTCCCAGCATGGAGCAGGATCTGGGAAGGCTGCAGAGTTATCCCCAACTGTGGTATTTTCCAGGGGATTGTTGGTGCTAGCAGGGCTTTCCCAGCCCCACCAGCAGCATCTGATCTGCTGGCTGGTGTCAGAGGCAGCTGGCAGGGAAGTGGCAGAGGTGCTGAGCATCACCTTCCTTCTCTTCCTCTGGTGGTGAATGCACAGTGGGGTGTGAGCTCAAAACAACATGTTACCATCAACATGTGCTTCCTTTTAACCAGTTCCAAACCAATTCAGGCTGCTCTGGCTCAATTCACCACTGCTGAAGGCAGCAGCTCCCCTCCCGCAGCAGGGAAAGCCCCAGATCCCCCCAAACGAGGTTTTCAGGGGCTTCCTTTCAGATCTTTGCCAGCTTCTGCCCACAACTACTATGCTTGGGCTGGGAACCACTCACTGAGCTGTCCCTCTGGGGCCCAGACCTTCACAAATCTCACAAGGTAGCAGCATTTGCTCAGCCTCACACAGACACAGTGCCACGGTGCAGGGCCAGCTTTAAAAAATACCAACCTTAACCCTGGCAGATGAGGGAGGCATGGGCTTTCCAAGATGTCTTGACCCAAACATCTCCCTACCAGGCAGACACTTTCGGACAAGAAATACATCCTCACCCTCAGCTCAAAGGTCCCAAAGCAAGCACAGGGTCTGAGAAGCAGCAAAATAATTGTGTGTCTTTCTGTGCTGCAACACTGGGGACGTCTGCACAGCGTGGCCATTGTGTCCTCCCAGTCACCCCATGGTCAAGCACCAGCAGGTCACACGCCACCAGTTAAAGCTGCTCTTTAGGGATCTTGCAAATGGGGAAGAGAGGCCAGAGGTCTGGTTCAAATCCCAGCAGCTCAAACAACAGCCAAGATTTCTCCACAGAAGTCACAAGCAAATGGTAGGACTGAAGCTTCCTATCAATATGCTCCTCTCTCAGAAGGCAAGTTGGAGGTCTGTTGGAGGTCCCAGCTAAGCCAAAGGTGCCCAGATGCCATGAAGGACTCTGGCTCCTGCCCAAGGACTCCACATGTCCTGGTGGGAAGACCTGGAGCTACCCAGCATGCCATCCGCTGCAGCTCATCCTGCTCCACAGCCCGGGTCCAGCATCCAGTGGGACCCAGCAGGAGGATCAATGAGGGAACATCTGCTCCTTCTTTCTTCCCTTCCTGAACAGAACAGCCAAGTAACAGTTAAGGGGATGCTTTACACAAGGAAACCTCTATGCACAGAGCTCATGAGGAGACCAAAACAAACAGCAGCGGATGCTGGCTCCTCCAGGACCCACTTCACAACCGGAGCCTTGCGCTCTGCCATGGCCGCAGTGCCCAACTGCTTCCCATTAAACATCCTCTGCCCCTCACGTGGTCCCTGTAACCCAGGGGTTACTTTTGCTTGCTTGCTTAAGCACAGAAAGCTTCTCCTGGGTTGTCTGACACATAAGAGTCTTATGGGAGCAGGGCAGGCAGGCGCCCTGATACTTCACACACACACAATGGTCCCGTTTGAGAACACTGACTTGCTCTAAACTGCTACCAGATGGTCACCTCCTGTTCCTGGGGAGGAAGGAGGGGGAGGCTGCAGGTCTCATCTTTCAAGGAGCCTTTGGAAACCCAACACAGCATTACCCTTAAAGCTTCCCAGACCCCTGTCACCAGGCAGCAGGATGCTCATAGCAGCTTTCTGGGCCAACTCTAGCACAAAGAGCTTGTTTGCCCATGTCACTGCAGGGCCACCTGGCTTTGGCTTATCCAAACCTACTGCCCATGAGAGTGTTGAATAGCTGCTGCCATCTGGAACAGTGGTGGATACATTTTAGAGGCTCACTTACAGAGACAGGTAGGATGTTCTTCATGTATCTATGAGGTGTATTGAACCTAAAGGTCATGCAGCAGAAAGAGAAAGGAGTTGAAGCCCTGCCGCAGGGTCAGAGGGGACTACCTCTATCCCATCCTCAACAACAAGGTTGTCCCAACTGCACCAAGCCCCTGAGTGGGGTTAAAAACAGGGAGTTGAGATGGGAAATTCACTGGACCATGCAGGCAGCAAACAATGCCACACTCACTGGTGGGACTTTGAGACTGCACGAACAGGTCCAAGGAATTCAGATCCCCTCTTACACCTACAGGAATGAAGGCAGGAAACTTTAAAATCACCTTTCTCAAGACTACTATCACCCAATGTGAGAGGGAAGTCAGCTGTGCTGGGTCCCTTCCCTGCACTTGCACCAGCAGGTTTCTCACCCTTCTTTTAGTAATAAACCAGCCCTGTTGCAACACAAATACATCTATGTGAACATGCACGTAACAAAAACCTGCTGCTGTGGTGTGACTCTCATACCATCCTGGGACAGGTCACAGATGGTTTCTGCACAGAAAAATCCTTTTTCTGACTTTGCAAACAGCATTCAAAAGAAGCTGCAATGGACTGCACTGTCTGACACAAATTGTACATAGATGATGGGTTGTCTGACACCTAAGAGTCTTACTGGTCTTACTCTCCTCCCAGAGGAGGACCATGGAAATGATCAGGGGTTTGAAACACCTCTGCTACAAATACAGGCTGAGGGGGCTGGGGTTGTTCAGCCTGGAGAGGAAAAGGCTCTGGGGAGACCTAATAGCAGCCTGCCAGTACCTGAAGGGGGCCTACAAGAAGGATGGAGAGCGACTGTTTGCAAAGGCCTGCAGTGACAGGACAAGGGCAAATGGCTTCAAATTAGAAAAGAGCAGATTTAGATTGCATGTTAGGAGCAGGTTCTTTACTATGAGGGAACAGGTTGCCCAGGGAGGTGGTTTGGGCCCCATCCCTGGAGGTATTCAAGGTGAGGCTCGATAGGGCTCTGGGCAGCCTGATCTAGTTGAGGATGTCCCTGCTGACTGCAGAAGGGGTTGGACTGGATGACTTTCAGAGGTCCCTTCCAACCAAGATCATCCTGTGATGGGGCTGGCAATGTGCTGGCAACATGGAGAGCCTGCCTGAACTCTACAAATGGTACCAAGTTATAGAGGAATTTTGGGGATAAATGCAAGTTCAGGGCTCTGACGTTAACCAAAGCTTTTCAGGCAGCATTTCACTCACAAGCAGCAAGCTACAAAACAGCCTGAGACTGATGTAGCAAACCCATATTTACCAGAAATGAACATGCAAAAGCAAAGTCAAGACTAAGAATAGAAAAAAACTAAAATCCATGCTCAGATTAATTCAAAATCCCAGCTTTCCAGGCCCTGTAATGCAGTTCTAGAAAGGTTTTAGCTTCGATTCTACATTACACTTGGGTTTACATAACCATTAACTCTCAGCAAAATGCTTCCAGATCAGAGCAGTGTATTTTACATCCCTTATACTTATTTCATACTTATAGAGAAAATTACATCAAATACCTGCTATCCAGCCCAGCAGATTGCATTACCCACTCTGCCACAGGCTCTCTGCAGCTTTTTTCTCTGGTCCACGCTCCAGTTTCCCTTCATAATTGGAAGAGGGAGGAGAGAAATAAATCTCTGCACTTCCCAGGGGACTGCAGATTTGGGTTTTGGTTCACTAATGTTCCTAAAACACCTTCAAATTATTACCCAAAATGCAGAAGTATGATGCAGATCGTTTTGCAGACCCCAGACTTCCCTGGTACCACACTGGGTGCAGGAAGCCAACCCCATGAGTCCCAACACCCATGAAAGGAACATGGAGAGTGACTTAGGTGGGTGACCAGCCTTGGTGGCGGGGACTGGGTGATTAAATCATTAAGTGATTAAGTCTCCACTTGAGAAGATGCTCTCATGGGTGGTGTTGCAACATTGCTGATTACAAAGCTGCAGAAAAAGATAAATCAGTAAAAGTGGCTGAAGGAGGGGCCCCATTCAGGCTCCCAGTGCTTCCTGTTGATTGCTGGTGCCAGTGCAGCCAGCTCTGCCATCTCTGTTGGAAGGGGCATCCAGCACTGCAATGCAAGAAGTTGTCCAAGCGTCCTGAAGGCTGGCAGAGAGCAGAACCCTCCCTTCTTTTCCTTGGAAAACTAAGTATGGTTTAAAAAAGAAAATTTGTCCTTTTCACATTTCCCCATATTGGCATTTCCAACCACCAGAGGAAAGACTGAAGTCCCAACCCCTGTCCTCACCACACTCCTTCCCTCTGAAACCAGTCCCACAGACCAGCATCAGCATGATGCTCTGTGCCCATGTCCTCACCTGCCATGGCTGCCAGGACCAGGACAAGCTGGAGAGCACACAATTCACCAAGACCAAGGGGCCATACAATTCTGTGATGCTTACTCAAACTGTCACCTCTGCTGCGGGGAGGATGGTGGCACAGCCTGAGATGGTCATGACCCAGCAATCCACAGGAGGCTGCCTGGTGCTGGCAGTGCCTAAATCCAGGCAGCAGGTTCATACCCCACCTCAGCTCACCCTAACTTGGCTGCCAGCAACAGGGCATCTGCTGCAGCACTAGGAGGATGCAGGGGGAGAGACCACCCTGACACCTGTGACGTCTCACCTTTTGGCATGCAAACCAGCCAGGGGTCTTGGATGGACCTCACAGCTGGGTCACCCTTCCAAAGGCGTCCCCAGGAGACCCAAGTGCTGAGCTCTGTCCAGCAACCTCACAAAAGCAATCAGGGTAAAAGCCTGAGTCAGCTTGAGTCACAGCCATCAGGAGATAAGAGCTCTCATTAATCTGAGGGAAGCTCTTCACAATAAGTTGAGGGTAACAATAAACTCCTTCACTGCCTATGGGCTACTCCTCACCAACAGCCTTAGTGCAGTAGGGAAGGGAGCAAGGAGGGCTCTCCTGCACCAGCACAGCAGGTGGGTGAAAGCTCCTGATGCCTCCATGAGTGTAGCAGACCAAGGACCAATTAATACCCTGCTGGTATGAAATGAGAGGTGGCCAGGACACAATCCTAGCCCTGTGCTGAAGGGCATGCCAGCCCACTCCTGTGCCACAGTTTCCCTGATGGCCCCTGACCCTCACCAAACAGACACATCTCCATCAGGAACTGGACTCAGACCCACTGACTCATTTCATTGGCTTCAAACAAGCTTACCCAGAATTTAGGGTCACTTGATGTGGCTTGTTGCCTCCATCTCTAAAGACCAAGAAGATGACAGAGTTCACTGAAGTAGGAGAGAGAGAGGCTGGGAAAGGGAAAGAGCCTGAGTAATAGTCCTACAAAAAGACACTGCCTTAAATAACAAGGATCACAGTCAGCAACATGAGTATCTGGAGTGATTATGGGTTCTGAAGCCTCCATTATTGTCTTTGGATTTATGACAAGTCCCAGTCCAGCCTCCTGTGGCTGCTGTCTGGGTCCTGGCTCCTGGGAAAATGGCTCCTGCAAGAGGAGGCTGCAGAACAGAAACCAAGCCAGCACCCTGACTGTGTGGCCACTGGACACCCAGAGGTGCCTGTACTCTCACTTAGCAGCAAGTTTGCTGGCACATATTGACCAAGAGATGTAGACATGGTCTCTCCAATTTATTAGGCACGATTCAACATGTTCTAGAGGTGCTTCCTACTCACACCATTATTATAAACCACCAAGAGACAATGAGCTAGGAGTAAAGCATGAGAGGGACTATATTTTACATTAGCCTCATACTAAGGGAAAGATGCTACCAAGATCCCAGAAACTGATGAATCCTTGGAAAATGGATGGTGCACACTTTCCAGAACCTTGACATACGTCCAGGCACCAGCAGTACAGTTGCATAGCCAAAAGAGCTGCCCTGGCATAAAGACTCATCCTTTCTCTGTCCCTTCCCACCCAGCCAATTCTGAAAGGTTTCTGTATGATTAGTGCAACACTGTGCTCACTTTGCCCAGGATTGATCTCTAATGGACAGCAAGAGCTCACCCATGCCAGCCAACACTGGAAACCCTCCCTGCTGACACAGAGCCAAGGACACTCTGCTCCATGCTGCAGTGGTTGCCCATCCCCAAGGACACACACACACAGAACCCAGCCTTCCTTGCAGAAAATGACTATAAACAATGACCTTTGACTGATCCTGCATCCTAACTGGGACCACAGGCTATCCCTAGAGCCCAGCTCTTATGGACAAAGAGATCCATGTCCTATGCTTCCCTTTCCCACTCCCTTATAACCTTTTTATTCCCAAGAAACTAAATATACAAAGGGGAAAAAACCCAGAATGGCAGGTCTCCACTGCTGTAACAAGGCAGATGAAATTTTTCCACACTGCTCATGAAAACCCAGTTCTGCAGGGCAAGATACGACTTCTGCTGGGGAAAACACAATTCCTCTCTTCCCACAGACACCTTCCCCCAGCTCCTGCCTCTCTTACCATATGCTGATTGGCAGGAAACTCTCATCTACCCCATCCTTTTGTCTCAGATTCAGAATCATAGAAAGGAAGAGAGGAAAAGAAGAAAAATTCTGAAGCACCTGTGGAGGAGATCAGAGACAATTTGCTGTCTTGGCTGGGTGGGCTCTACCTGGGCTGGGTTGGTGATGGAGAGTACCAAAAGAGACTAATCACAGCTGTGGGGACAGCCCAGGAAATCGAATAGGATTTGCTTCAGTCCTAGGGTTGAGAGGATCCCAGATATCATCTGAAAGACCTTTCTGCATTTCCTTTTCCAGGCACTACACCTCCGTGCACATGGGTTGGTGAGTCACAGACCCAGACTGCCAGCCCTCTCCCATGCACGTACGCCCAGGTGAGCACTCAACCCGCAAACCCTCAGGCAGGCCTTACAGAAGACACCCTCTACCCAGGTGAGATGCTTACACAAACATGGAGCACCTCCTTTCCCTTCTCACAGTGGCTCTTTGCTGTGTTGAAGTAAAGCCACATTGCCCACATAACATCCTGACCATCCCTCAGGCGTGATCCTGCTAATATTAGCAGCAGGGTTGAGTCCCAGCATCTGCAGCATGCAGGCAGCAGCTGCTCCCCATAGCAGCAGGCAGCAGACACACCAAACTCAAGCTGCCTGGGAGATGCACCACAGCCACATGTCCCAGAGACATCCTGGGCATTTGCTTGAGCAAATTTTAACGATGAGCCCAAGAGATCCATGCACATAGAAAAGTTCTGAAAACAACCCAGCTGAGGTTTTTTTTGTCTTTAATAAGCTTTTAAACCAGGACATGGAATTATAGAATGGCAGGGGTTGGAAGGAACCTCTTAAGATCATCAAGTCCATCCCCTCACCTAAAGCAGGTCACACAGGAATGAATCCAGACAGGTCTTGAACTCCACAAGTCAGGATCTCCTTGAGACAAAGTCTGTGGCTGACATAGTAGAAATACCATGCACAGGACAGTACAAGAGGTATGTGTCTGCAAAGAAAGTGTTCAGTAGTGGGGAAGAAAATAGAAATAAAATGACCAGAGAAGCTTTCCTGGCAGCACTAACACGTCCTGGCAGGGCTGGAGGCTCCCTGCCTGCAGTACCCAGCTCCATGCAGCACACAACAGCTCAGACTGCAGCAGTGCTGAGGCTCACTTGCCAGGGAACACCTGCTCCCCAAGGGAGCTGGGCTATGGGGAATGGGTAAATCAGGGCTTAAGAACCATCAACAAAGCCTGCCTCGTGGTTTCTGACAGAGGAAAGCTGCAAGCCTGCCTGTCACCCCCTCCCCCCCAAGATCTACCACACCACCCTGCCACTCCATGCACTTATCTGGACATCACATTGAATCCCACCACCCCACCCTGCTGCTCCATGCACTTCCAGCCCCACTCAGCTTTCACCATCATTCACAGCTTGCACCCACTGTGACGTTTTGTGTTTCAACACTAGAAGGAAATGAAGCTGGTGTTGACTGACAGCCTTGGCAAAGAGCACTCAGCACCACTGCTGCCAACTTGTCATCAGTGACTGCCAGCAAAAATGCACCTCAGTTACTGCTGGGACTCTGCTCAGCAGCAGCCACATCCCACCAGGATAAGGAAGCTGGAGCAGATCTCTTCTGTCTTACTACCAGGCAGTAGATCATGAGTGCAAAGTGCTTTAAATCCTTAGCAGGTAGAGAAGTACCACGTTGTGGAGCTTATAGAGTCACAGAAAGGCTGGAGTTGGAAGGGACTATAAAGATCAGCCAGTCCCAATGCCCCAGCCATGGGCAGAGACACCTTCCACCAGATCAGGTTGCTCAAAGCCCCGTTCAACCTAGCCCTGAACACTTCCAGGGAGGGGACATCCACAACATCTCTGGGCAACCCATGCCAGTGTCTCACCACTCTCAGAATAAAGAACTTTTTCTTAATATTAATCTGAATCCAATCTCTTTTAGTTTAAAACTGTTACCCCTCTTACCCTATCACTACACTCCCTAATGGAAAGTCTGTCCCACTCTTTCCTGTAGGCCCCTTTAAGTACTGAAAAGCCACAAGAAAGTCTCCTCAGAGCCTTCTCTTCCTCCAGGCTGACCAACCCCAACTCTCAGCCTGTCCTCATGGGAGGAGGTGTCCCAGCACTCTGACCTTCATGACCCTATTTCTGAGTGGAGTTATCTTTGAGTATCATCACAACCAGCCAAAGCTGTGAGCATGAGCACCCACACCTCTCTCTGCAGTCAAATATCACAGACACCCACACTCCCAGATCACCCAACCTGAGAAGATTAGGATGGTTTGGGGTTGACACATTAACACACTGCACATGTCTCCCACCACCTGGGTTGATTTACTGCTACAGGTTCCCTTCCCTGACACTCAGCAGTCCCTGTCTGAGGCTCCAAGGAGCTGAGTGACCCACAGTCCCTCCAAGCCAGGGGTGAGCTTGGAAAGTGCTGCTGCAACCTCAGCTGAAACAGCCACATGAAAACCAGCTAAAATCTATAAACCCAGGGGCAGAACTATTATGCTCTGTAAATCCTGGCAAACCACAGACCTAATAACACTCTCCCCCAGAGGAGACAGGGAAGCCCTTGCCAGTCAGGATTGATGCCCTCCCTGCAGGACCCACTGGCCTGGATGCGAGGTGAACACACATACTGTTGCTTGGGTGCAACCAATCCTCATTGCACCACCAGGCAGAAGGCAGCACTCTGCTGTGCTTTCTGTCCTTTTCACATGTTGCTCTGATTTCGAAACTAACCTGGAATTAAATATCTCACACTCCTTCCCCCTCCCAAAGGGCCCTTGCATCCTCCTCGGGCTCACAGAGTCTGGCAGCTCCCATGCCAGCCACTCCCTGTCTTCTGGAACCTAGCAAGTACAAGAACTCTGTTGATCCTATACCAAGGAGGGATGCTACAAGGCAAGCAGGCAGGGATGACCAGGGTGAAGGCAGGAACAATCAGGGTGATTTGGGAGGGCAGGCAGCGTGTGACCAGCAAGAACAAAGAGGGCTCTGGGTGATCTGGTGTTCCTGCTCCGTGGTATTTTGGGCTGATCTTTCCTGCTTGGCCACCGGCTGCCTGGAGCTGAGATACCCTACAGGCCAGAACTTAATTGCCTTGTTCTTGGGAAGCTGCTGTGCTACCCAGAAAACTAATTAAACTGTGAAACAGTAGCCCGGATCCCGGCTCAAGGGGAAGGCCAAAGCTTTTGGCTGCTGATGCACACAGCCTGGCCCTGCCTCTCCCTCTGCACAGGCAGGAACTATAAAGTGTTTCATGGACCGACAAAATAAATCGCACTGCAGAGCGCCTCAGTGCCACCAAGGAGCACACAGAGCCCGAACAAGCAGCCCCGAGGCTCACAGCAGAGTCTTTATCATATCCAAGTAGGGAATTACTCATTCTTCAGAGATTTAAATGCAATCAAGGCAGGCGAGAGGAAAGGCTGTAATTACATCAGCGCTCAGAGCCCTGCGGTGGGGAAGCTCACGAGTTCCCAAAGGACAGTTACAAAGACGCTGTTGAACCCCGAGTGCCAAAGCAATGGTGTATTTGGGTTGCTCTCTGTGTCCCAACACTTCTTAGACCAAATCTTCCTAAGGGACATGATTTCCTTCAATTTCCCACTTAGCCCTCTGCTCCCCAATTTAGCTGAAAAAAAAAGCCCAGAGGATGGAAAAAGAGGACATGAATGCGGCTAAACCTTAACACAAGGTCTGCATGGACCCCAGTTCTGCCACCCGTTTCCTGCCTGACCTGGAAGAGGAACCCTTGTGCTCTCAGCTTCCTCAGCTTCCCAGCAGGAAAAACACCACCAGCTCCTTCCCGAAGGCAAGGCTGGGTTCACCAGGAGGCGGTGAAGTCCTCTCAGCCTATAGCTAGACGTGCACAGCCCCTGGATAAGCTTTCACCGCGGCCCCCAGATCTCCACTATTTCTTGGTTGTTTTTTTTTTTTTTCTAGAAACCGCTGCACGAAGCTCAGTTTGGGTCGCTGCCAGGATGCGAGAGTGCGCAGGGACGGAGCTGCTCTTTCAAAACTCTGCTCAGTAAGATGAGCTCTCCTAAGCTGATCTCTCAATGTCTGCTTCAGACAAACCCCTCCACCCTTCTTCTGCCCATCTCCAACTCTAATACGTCTGGCAGCAGCACACTTATCACTAGCTTGCTTTCTTGCCTGAAAAAGCCAGCACACGGGGCAAGAGCTGCAGATGCCCGAGGAAAAGATATCCCAGTCCTAACACCAAGGAGACTGAAGGAGATCCTCCATCGGAGAGCAAAGCTGTCGGGCAGCTGGAGCTCTGCCATGGGACAACTGCAAAGCTTTCCAGAGTGGGCAGATCCCACTTTGGGCATATATGAAACTTAGGTTCATTATCCACCGCCCAGCTACTCCAGGGCTGTGTTAGCGTCCAAAATTTGGGAGCCAACAGAAAGGAGTGAGGTTTCAACAGACTTTTAATCATGTCAGGCTGAGTTTTCAGCTCAAAGTCTACATAAACCGACTCGGAAAGGCAGGAAAGGGGGAAAAAAATCCCGCAGGATCCGGCCTTAGCAGATAAAACCCGCCGCAATGCTGCTCCGAACAAAAGCCGCGGCACCGATACCCCCGGCCCCGGGGCTGCGCTAGCTGCCAGGGGATGCCGGCTGGCTCCCGCCGCCCTGGGGCCCCCGCTCCTTCCAGCCCACTCGGGGAGGGTTACCCGCAGCGAGGCCCCGTCAGAAGCCGGATCCACCTCCTGGGCACCGCCGGGGAGAGGCGGAACGCAGCCGGGACCCCAGAGAGGGAGTGCTCAGCCCCGCTCCGCCACAGCCCCCCCAGCCCAGCGCGGTGCCTGCGAGAGGCGCGGGCGGCTCCGCACTGCCCAGCCACAACTTCTTCCCCGCTTCTTCCTCAGCTTAGCCCAAGCAGCAGCGGCACCCCCCACACACAGCTCGGGGTTTAACACACACACACTCACGCCCGCCGCAATCCCCAGGGCGACCTACCTTCGAAGTCGGAGATGATGCCCTCCAGGTGGGCGTTGACGGCCGGGTCGGCCATGGCGGGGCGCGGGGCGCTGCCCCCCGGCTCTGCGGGCCGCGGGCAGGCGGGTTCGACCAGCAACAGCCGCCGCCGCCTGCGGCCGAATGAATGGCGGAGGGTGAACGGCTGCGGCCGCCCCCCGCTTCGGCGGGCAGCCTGCCATGCCGCCCGGCCCGGCCCAGCCCGGCCCAGCCCAGCCCGACCCGGCTCGGCCCGGCCCCCTCGCCGCGCACTGGCTGCTCCCCACGCCCGTCACACGCCGCCCCGGCCCCTCGGTGGAGCGGCGGGCGGGGACCCCCGCACCTCTCCCCGCGTGGGTTGGGGGGTGGAAGGGGCACCCGCGGGGCAGCCGGCCACTGTCCCTCCCCGGGGCACACAGCATACCTCCCGGCCCGGAGAAGAGCTCAAAGCAGGGGATGGACCCCGCTGTCGGATATCTGCTCCCGATCAGCCCGAAGCCGGCAGTCAGAGGGTGATGACCAACCCATGGGTGCCCACGAGATGGATGGCACCGTTACACCCAGATCCCATGCACTTCCCAATGTGCCCTTGTTTGGAAAAACTCCTGGTTTTGTCGTTTCTCAAAATCCAACTGGAGCACTAGCAGAGCTGGCCCAGCACCACCAAACCCAAGCCACCAAAGCAGCAGAGGCCCCAAAGCCAAGCACACAGCTGGGCACATCTGTGCTGAGCCCCATGCTGCCACAGCTCACTCCTCTCCAGACAGAGCCAGCAAGGCTAGTGCCAGCTCTAGGCATCGACCCTAGCCCCATCCACAGCCCTGCTGCATCCCCACCACTTCTCACACCCTCTCCCTTTGTGCACCTCTCTGCTCCTTATCTGATGTTTCTCCCTTCCCGTGTTGATTCAGATCCTGCCCTCCTGACCCCCTTTTTATCCTCCCCAGCCTGTATTTTAGTAGCATCATTTAAAAGTGATGATACCCACTGAAACGTGTCCAGGCACATCAACAGGAAAAAGAGAATTACTGGGCTGGGTTTTCGTCCACTTTGGGTGAACCATAAAGAAAAATTATGCAGAACAGTAGCACTGTAACTGTCTGGTGCTGCAGAAAGTACTTGCTTCATCACTTCTGTCACACGTAATTTTACACTTCCAAAGCCTGCAGACACCACAGACTACCCAGGAGTGTGTGTGAACCAGAAAATGAAACCAACAGCATCAGCTATTTGTTAGTAGCTTGAGGTTTTAATCCAAGGAAAGGCATTATTTTAAAACATGAGAATTACTTAAATAGTCTTGAGAACACCCCTTTAAAATGGAAGTATATTATTTTAAGGTATACAGTGGTTTTCCTCCCCTTCTGCAGAGACCATTGTTCATCTCTTTCATTTCTTGCACTGCGAGTGACATCAGAAACCAACACACCACAACAGAGGAAGAGGCTTCACATTGCTCTGCCATTGTAGCATACAAATGTAAATGCCTCCCCATGCCACACACCATCCATAGAGCCACTGCTGCCCCTCTCCCCAGCAGCCCCATTCCTGAACACCATTACCTGTTCCTGATGCTTTAGAGGAGGGCAGGAGTGAACACAAACCCACAGCTCAGTGCCCAGTGTCATGTCCCTGCTGTCCCCACATCCACAGATGCTCTGCAGGGAGCAGTGCCACACTGCATAGAGGCACACACTGGTGACCTGCACTGCTGGCATCAATTTTCCAAATCAAGTGGCTTTATTTTTCAAGTCTGCTCAAGTGGTCATAGGCAGATCACATCCACAATCCATTTCAAGTAGGTAAAAACATAAGCTGTCAATAATTAACCTTAGTTATTGAGTGAGGAAAAAAAGATACTTGGTTAAAACCTGCAGAACCTAGATCAGCCTTTTGTGAAGGCTGTTAAGCATCAGAACTCCCTGGTACATTCTCATTGCAAGGTCATAGAATGGGTTTAAAGAGGGGAAAATAATGAACCAAGCAAGACAAAACAAAAATCAGCACCACACACACACAAAAAAATAAGTGTGAGGAAGAACTGAGCACATTTTTTTGGTGTTCAGTCTCCTCTCTTGCACACTCCATAAGATTCAGAATCAAACTCACTGCTCAGAGTTTGTTGGCACTCCCTGAACTAAGTCACATGGGGATCACTGAGGCACTGTGATGGGGACTCTGCTTTTGAGGTCAACCAGAGGCAAAAAGAAGTAAACCACTAGAAAAAAAAAAAAAAAACCTGTTTGATGGGCTGTGAATAGTGAGTGTCATGAGCTGGGCTCATGAAACTGGTGAGGAAGCTCAAAGCATTTTAGCACAAGAGTTAGAGGCAGTTTGGTTCAGTCCCAGTTCCTTGGCTTACTCTGCATTTCCTAAGAAAGATGATGTTATCATCCTGGATCTAATAAAGGCTTAGCAAATCAACAGGCCTAGAGGAGAGCCCCAAGAAGTGTGAAATAAAATATCCGGACTGTAAGTAGGAGCTCGTTTTCATTAAAACCAGGTGGTTAATATTGCACCCATGTGCACCTAAGGCACTGAGAAGGGCAGAGGAAGATGGAAAACTACATCTACTAAAGAGTAGCAAGAATATCCAGAGCCCTAATAGTAAATATTTAAAGCAGGAAGGTATGTAAACAACTTGCTCCACAGCACATAACCCAAGTGCCTGCTAGCAGAGGAGGAGCAAGCTTTCCTCCAGGGAGATAAGCCCATCCTTCTCTCTCCTAGAGACTTTCTTGCACCTTTATCTGATTCAGCCATGGTCAAACACATGGCTTTACAAGGGTGTAAGACCACAACCATCTTTTACTTGTCGAGTCTGCATGAAACAACCATTTCATCTCATTTTCTACCTGTATCTTGAACCCGAAAGCTTGCATTTAGCTAACTGCTCAAGAAAGGCAGCAACCCTGGGAAGCTGAGCACCTATCCCAGTGGGATGGAGAATCCACCTGGAATTTGTTTCTGGGGCTCCCTATCTGAATAGCACAAGCATGTGTTGTACTACTCATCCAAACACAGTTTCGGCACAGGCCCTGCTTTGCTCTTGTCTGGTAGATCGAGGAGATTAAGGACCCTGAGCCTTCTCATGATGGAAGATCTCCCACACTGATCACATCAACTACATTCTCTTTGATAAACTAACCTGATTCTGCTCCTTCTGTCCTTCATGTCAGGTATTTTCTTCAGCCCCTTAGTCACCTGTCTCTCCTGCTCCTTTCTCCCAACAATTCACAAGTGTCTGGTTTTATTTTAATAGAAAGAAGTCACTTTTCAAAAGAAAGAGAGCAGATCTCATCTCTGCTGCTGCTCCCCTTGCTTACACAGCCAAGGGTCTCACTGTTTTTATTGTATCAGAGGACTCACCTTCTGCTTCTGGTAAGTGAGACCTTCAGGATACTTCACACAGCAGCTGCTGCCTGAGACACAAGCCCTGTTCTGGCTGCAGGACGGGTCTAAATCAATGCCTTTCCCTGCTATGATGGAAATATTTC
Source organism: Indicator indicator (assembly GCF_027791375.1). Classification (NCBI taxonomy): domain Eukaryota; kingdom Metazoa; phylum Chordata; class Aves; order Piciformes; family Indicatoridae; genus Indicator; species Indicator indicator. Next base: position 5,727,746 of record NC_072038.1, read on the forward strand.
TTGTCTGCTTACTAACCCAGGTCACCAAGTGCACTGACTGCCCAGCCCTTTTTCCTTCATCACCATTCTGCACTTCAGATGAGCAATAGACTTCCTGCAAAGTTGTTTTGTTGGCCTAGAAGTGATTTCCTGCCTTCAAACAGAGAGTCTGGGAAATCTGCTGATCACTTAGTTGTAGATACCAAGCTAAAACTAGCTCGATGCCACGATAGCTGGCAGACACAAGAAACCATGTGTCTTGTCCCCTGGGTACCTTATCCCTGGGCTCTTTTGCTCTCCAGATCACAACCTGACCTGCTTCAGAAGCCAGTGCTGGATTCTGCCTCTGTCCTGACATAGGTGTGGAGCAGATCTAGAAAGTCACTTCCATGAGAAAAAACCCCAAGGAGATAGTAGGTATCAGGGTTAGAAGATCCCTTATCAAGACAGGCTAAGGCAGAAAAGGGACTTTCCTATCTACATGCATTTTAAACAGCACTGTACAGTTTCCCTGCAAGCTGCTAAGAATACAGTTTTTCAGGCAGACTTTCTTCCTCCCACAAGTCAAGGGTTTTTCTGAACCCATGCAGCTCTTATCAGTCTCATGATCTGCTGCAGTCATGAGCGTCAGACTTGGTTCGAGGAGGTGGCATGAGTCATTAGTGCTGCCTGAATCTTCAATTATCTTGTACACAAAAGCAGGTAATTCACCCACAGCATTTTCCCTTTCCTCCTCTTATTTTAATTAGAAAAAAAAAAAAAACCACAAACCACAACTCTTTATTGATTCTGACCTCTCCTATAAAATGCTTTTGAGACTTACTGACCAAAAGTACTATGTAAGAGCAGCTAAATATTAATATTAACCACCTAATGTTTCTATTGAGGGTTCAAATCTCTTTTCCTGCTGCTGATCACACATGAAACTTCCTTCTCAGCTTTTCCAGGTTGTAGTGTGTAGATGGAGGCTCTTGCAGCATACAACACCAACTCCCAGCATCTGCAGTGGTCCAGCACCCCCCAGGGCATCTCTTGAAGCCGAGGCACTGGGCAGCACTGGCTGCACCATCCTCTTGGCTGTTGTTGGACAGGCAGCAACAGTGCAGGGTAACAGCCAGAGCCAGATGTATAACAACCCAGACAGGGCAGACTTTGAAGGTGAAGGAATGGTGAGTCACATCTTTCTAAGCCAAAAAGGCTGTTGCAATTACCTTCCCTTTCCACTCCTCTGCTCCCTGCACCTCCTCAGTCCTTGTGCTTCTGCCCATAAAACATTTCTGCTTCTGAATCCACCAGCAAGAGGTGCAACGATCTCCAATTGCAGGTGGGGAAACAGAGGCACGTAACAGCCATCACTCAGAAATGGGGACCTGGCATGTAACAAGACCAGCCCCGGCTGTGATGGTGAGCAGTGCCAAATCCAGCTCCTTGGGAAGTGCCAGTGTTACTGGTTGGGATGGGGCGGGGGGAAGTCTGGAAGGAAAGCCAGAGACATGGTTCCCACCACCTCCACCCATGCTTTCATGTAGGTGACGGCATGAATCCAGCCCTGCTGATTACGCAGGAACTGTCAGGAAGAAAGGTTCTTTCCCAAGACTTCAGGCTCTTCCTGCTTCCAAAGGAGTAGGAAATAGAGCGAGGACGGCCACACTTCAGTGCTACTCACACTTCCCTTGGCAAGGAAACCAACATCATGGGAAAAGCTTAACAAATCAAACCAGGGTTGCTGCTGGAGATTTCTGGATAATTAACTGATTTTCTTAGTGAAGGAAACATGGGCAGATCTCAGTCCTCAGTGCCATGGAGCTTCACAGCCCCTGTTACAGACAGGGCCAGGGTACTGCACAGAAAGGGTCAGATAACTTTGAAGATAACAGATAGAGGTTAAAACCTGGAAGAACAATGGAGGATCAATAACTAAAGAGCTTTCAATAAAGTTTTTGCTCATGAAAAGTGCATCAGCACCAAAGACCTTACTGTACTGGTGGGTCCCAATGTGACCACAAGCCACCAATGCCATGCAGTTAAAGCACTCCTAAAATGTAATAAATTAGACACTTTCAGCAGCAAAGCAGAAATCACTAGGGCTCCATCTTGAGTCATCCTGGCTACCCAGCATCAGTAAAAGTGAGCAGAAATGAAGGTGAAAAGGGGATGGGACTGCAAGAAGCATCACATGCAGATGCACCACAGGGGAGAGTTGCTGCAAGCAAAGATCACTGTTGCCAAGGAAACCAAAAGAGCCCCAATCCAAACCCAAACATGGTTATGGTATAACCAGGTCAATAAGAGATGAAATGAGAAGATCTTAACAGCTAGTGATGGGAGATATATAAAGGGACTGCTGTGAAATCAAGGGGGCAAAAAGCCAAACAGATTTCAAGGTGGTGCACAGCTGCTCACAGGAAATACAGTGTGACATGGGGAAGATGGTCCCCAAGCCTACAGCTTATCAGATGTTCACTGCACAAACTAGGGAAACAGCAGACCTGGTGCTCTGGGCAAACCCTGGAGCTGAGACACCCCATCAGAGCTGTACAGAGGGAGGAAAAATCACAGACAAGGTCCCTGCAGCCTCTTCGCCCCATCTCTCCAGCTCCCCAGCTCCAGCTCCAGATAGCTGTGAAGATCAAGGCTTAACTTCATCTAAGTCAGCATGCAGAGTCAGTACTGGCTCGTTCCTGAACAGGACAAGGGAATGCAGTGCATGTGGCTGCACTGAGCAGGGCCAGGGGAGGACCAACATCCATCCTCTCACCCTGCTAATCTGAAAACAGAGCTGAGTCTTTTCCGTGCTCACTGTGTGCATGTTCTTGCACCTCCTCTGCCTCCACGGGGACCAATGAAGTCACCCTGAATTTACACCAGTGCTAAGGTGGGTTTCAAACCAAGCACCTGGTCTCACTGCCTGCCAGAGGGAAGGGTTCTAAAGGTGAGCTTCCCCTATGCTTGGATCCAGCAGCACATAGCTGGGTTGCGAGGGCACAGCTCTGCCCCCACCAACACCCTCCTGTGCACTCTGAGCCTCATCAGCCCAAGAATTTTGCCCATTTACCTGGTGATCTGTGTGCACAGGACAAGTTTGCTGTGGGCCCCAGTGACCTCATGCCAGTGCTGGAGCCCAGCTTGAAGCATTTCACACCGAGCAAGCGATTCCGGCAATTGTGCATGTGGAGAGCCTGCAAGGGGAAACACTGTCCCCAGCCTGGGCCAGGCACACCATCCCAGCCCCAGCCAAGCACACAGTCAGCTGCCCCAGTGGAGCTGTGGGGATCCCCACTGCACTGGTGGTGTGGGCTGGCAGCCCCCATGCCTGGGAAGGGAAAGGAAGCTCAACTCCCTGGTGTTGATTAAACAGTGGGGGATGCTTGCAGGGGAAGGAAATGGAAAGAGGATCAGGAACTGCATCTGCCTGAACCTCATGCAGTTAAAACAAACTCAGTCTCATGCCCTTGTTCTTCTCATTTATTTTCAGGTCAGACTTTCCTAAGAATCTGGGAGGTGCAGTTTAGGATCTGAGCAGAAAACTGACTTAATTAATTATTTTTTTAAAAAGATGACCTTTTAATTACTGCATTTTAATACTAAGACCAAATAGGGGGAAAAAAAAAGAACAAAACAAAACAAACCAAAAAACCCCAACCAACAAAAACAATCCAGCACTGCATGACAGCACAGATGTTTTAATAGAGATGAGAGGTTTCAGAACTCTTGCTCATCCTCTAATGAGTTTAACACACACACGGCACAGCACGTTTCCATTGCAGAGCTTTCCCGTGCAGCTGAGGGTCCATCTGACTCCAGGACAAACTGTAGTGCCTGCACCTCAAGGTAGGGAAGACACACCACTCCCCACCACCACCACCCCGATTTCCACCATATGCATGCTCATGGTTGTTGCAGGGAGAAAAAGAGGAGGCGAGGGTCAGCCAGAATGTTGAAGCCCACAAATGGAGGCCATTTCCATTACTGCAAACTTTCCAGCACTCCATAATTAGGGAGAATTTGCAGGAATACAGAAACTGGCAGTGCTGTGTGCATGCACTCCACTTCCAGATGTGCATGTCTCATTTTCACGTGGTGTCCAAGGCAGGGCTGGAAACTCCATCCTTGCACAACAAGGGGAGGAGGCAGGCCAGCGTGAGCTCCCCATGCCGAGCCCACCTCCCCAGCAGACTCCTGGGTGCAAACTCCACTCCATCCCAGCTCCCCATGGGCATCCCAGCTGCTTTGGGCACTGTCCCTCACACCTCTGGTGCTCACCATCCATATTCCATCACATGGGGCCACTGGACCCCCATGGGACCTTCCTGTCCCCACTGCAGAGCAGGGTGTGAGCTGGGAAAGCAGCTTTTACAGCCACCACCTCTGCTGCTCCCTCAGCTGACTGCTGACGACCTTTTCAACCCAAAACTTTCCAGTCATAAATATACCAGCTTATGGCAGGAAACTTGCTTTTCTTATACTTCTTCCCTGCTTCTCCAAAAGCCATTTCCAGCAGCTCGAGCTCCCTGCACCAGCCCCCAGTTGTTTCTCCCTGCTCCTCCAAGATATTTCAGGCATGCAACAAAATCTGCTGCAGCACAAAGACCCTAAAACTCCCTGCAAAGACTCAGGAAGCACCATGAGCTGTAGGTCAGGCCTTGGGAGCAGCGTACCTCCTGATCTCCCTGGTTACCATCAAAGGTTTTATTATTATTATTCCTTTTTGACATAAACCAGTTTGATAAGAACAATTCCCAGATGGAGCCGCAGCCCCACACCCACTCGGCTTCCTCCGGGCAGCATGGACACAGCGCAGGAGCTCAGCGCACGGCGGGAGGAGGACACAAGGGGAGGAGGAAAGGAAGGAGAGGAAGAATGAACACATTTTTCCTTTCCTCTTAAAGGCTTTGGCAAATGCCAGCAAAATCACCAGCGAGGATGCTGAGATGTGGCTGTCAGCATCTGCCCAGCACTGAGCACCACTCTTAGCTCCAGCTCCATCACGCAGGAATGGGAAAAGTATACAAGTGGGCAGACATCTCTGCCAAAATCCATGTGCTGTGTGCTCCTATCTCCATCTGGATGGGAATATGGGGGCCCCTGACATCACCCTGACAGGCAGAACCATGCCCTCAGCTCCACTGTCTGCATTGCTGCTGTCCAGGAGAGCCTGGCAGGTCCAATGCAGGTATACACAAAACGTTAGGCAAGATCAGTGCCATTAAACTCCTGGGCTCAGGGAGTGCAAATCAGAAAGAGATAGGCCAGCCTAGACCCAAGGAGGGACCAGCTGCTGTCAGTGAAGGCAGGTCTGCCTTGGCTTTTACATCTCATGAAATTATCCTTTTGAAAAGTGAATTACAACTCTCTTATATTCACACCAAAGACAGCAAATCCCCCACTACCTGGACCCCAACATAATCAGGCAAGTTCTCCAGCTGCTGGGCAGTACTAAAGCAGCAACCTCAAGCCATGTGTTCAAGAGGTTTACCCCAAACACAGGAGGCAACCCAGGCACCCAGACTCCAGTCACCTCTCCTGCTGGAAAAACAGGGCAGGGCAATGCTCTCGCTAACCAGATCTCCCCTCAGCACAGCAGACTTTGCTTCCCTCCCCTCTGCCATCTCCCAGACACCCAGCACTGCTAACACAGATTCAACCTTTTCTACAGATGTAGAAGTTGCACAGCTCACTTGAAAATCTGGATTGAAAAATCCAACTGGGTTGGAAGCTTCTAGGAGAATTTCCTTTGATTTCTTCTCCCTTTCACATGATCACTACCTCTGCCTGCCCCAGCTCTTGCCATGCACACCCTTGTGCCTGTAGGGCACTTGTTTCTGCTCAGATGAAATGATTACTGCAGGAGGGACCTGCCGCTGTCACCACCACTCTGTCTGCTAGAAAAGACTGTCAGCACTAAGCCTCAACCAGAGCAGGACAACACTTGGGCTTCCCCTATCCACTCCTGCCCCAGTGCATCTTTCCAAGAGCCATCTCTCAGCACAAAGCCACAGCCAGCACACGTGGCTGGGGGATGCTGGGGATTGCAGCCTCCAGAAACAAAAGAGGATCCTTAAAAAAAGAAAAAAAAAAAAAAAAAAGCTGGGAGATGTGCTGCAAGCAGGCCAAAAGCAGAGGCTATCCAGTGTTTTCCCTAAATGGGAAAGGGGCCTGTGAGCGAGCTGGGGGCAGAACACCAGCCACGGAGAGAGACGGCACCAAGCCAGGCAGAGAGGAGAAGGTTGCCAGCAAGCTGTATGAGGGGGAGAGAAGCTCTGCTCTGGCAATCCTCCCAACAAACACGGCAGGAGAACCCTGGAGATGGGCTGAGTTTGGGGGTCCTGGAATAGGGTGAAACTCAGAGACACTCCAGCAGCATCTGCCCTGCCACCAGCTGTGGGACACAGCCCTGCCCTGGGTGATTGTACAACGCATCTTGGTGCAGGCTGCCAGGCAATTAGCTCTGATGCTTTAGTTTCTAAATGAGGATACCAGAGTCCAAATGTCCTGAATGAGTTGAGTTGGACCTGCTCCCTCCCAGTGACAAGCAGGGCTGGATTATCTCTCACCACATGCAGCCTGTCCTCTGTTTTCACCCATTAACCCTGTGGCTAAGCCCAGCAGGGAAAGGAGAACAGGGAAATTCCCCTTAGACAAAAGGTGGCTGCTGCCATCACACCAAGTCATGCTGCAACCAGAAGGTCATACAAAGCTCACTTGTCATTGCCTCCTCTGCCATCTCCAGACCCCAGGTCAGCTGTCTCCACTTGCCACCCCACCCCCACTCCTCTCTCTGGTGAGCTCAGTTTCCCCATGCTGGCTTTTTGTTAATTCTTGATCTTAATTTGCAGGGCCTGTAATAACCACGCCAGGTCAGGGAGTATTGGACTAGATGTTCCACCAACAGAATTAAACTGCCCTTGTTTAGCAGAAGTTAAAATAAGGTAGAAACAAAATCTGAAATGTTTTTCCTTATAAAGGAAAGTGCTGGGTGCATTAAGCATCAGCCCTTCTCGTTCAGCAGGGACTGGCAGTGTCTATGAGCTCCAGGGATATTGTTATTCCCAGACAAGTAATCACAGGGCAAACCAACACAGTCGTGTTTATGTTAACACAAGGGAATAAACTGCCAGACCTGAGCTGTGTCTTTCCATGCCTTGCTCCTCCCCCTGCTCCCCCTCCAGAAGAATCCCTCTGCATCACAGTACCCCCAGTTTGGATGGTTCCATGACCTGATGATGTTCCTGAGAGTCAAATAAAACTGTCCTGCTGCCTTGATCCAGTGCCTGCGTGCCTGGGGAGTGCTCCTCTGCAGCAACACGTGCCTTGACACACCTGCAACACCCTCTTACAAGAAGGAGGACCCTTAATCGCTCCACAGATGCATGCTGTTGCCACCAGCTCTGGCTCTCTGGTCATAGATCTGCATATCTCCTGCCAGGGGCATCTCATCTGTAGCTGCTGCTCCACTTCAGTAGCTGGTTTTCAAACAAGCCTTCTCCACAGTGCTTGCATGTAACTTGCTGCCTGCCAGCTGGAGGGTGGACAGCAATTTCATACACTGCAGAGAAGGGCTAGCAGTCCAGAGCAGCACTGTGTGCTTGCTTGGAGCCAAGGATGGTGACTCAATGCTGAAGCAGAGCTGGGCTGTCCTGGTCCTCACTCACTATTCCCTGCAAAATCTGAGCACTCAGCAAGATTTGCAGGCGTGATGGCAGACCCTGGTGAGGAAGGCACTGTAGAAGCACCTCGAGGCTGATTTGCACATAAGCAGGCAACTGCTTGGAGAAAGAGGTGGTCATCTGGTCACTTGCCAGTCTGCAGACAGATTTAAGACATGAGGGAATTGAACCTCCGGTCCAGATATGACTGTGGCCAAACAGGCCACCTCCTTCACTGGCCTCTGGGAGAGCCCTGGCAGCACAATAAAAGGAGTATTTAGTAAAGCTACAGGCTTGCTTGCAAAAACTCAAGGGTGATGAGCCATTTTGCAGCCAAGCTTCATATAAACACATTGATAATGATGTTAGCATCAGAGCTGCAGATGAATAGGGCTGCAAGGCAACAGCAGCCCCCTCTGTCTGCCTCAAGAAAGCCCCTTTCTTGCAATGCACATGTTTAATCCATGATCTGTGTCTGCTGCCAGCCACGTTCATACCAAAATCTGCTCACCTCATCTATCTTCTATACATGCACAGATTTAGGTGAGGTGGGAGCACAGGCAGAACTGCAGAGTTCGCCTGCAAATTCCTCTGTTCTGTGCTCTCCTGTCCTTTGGTGAAACCTCCAGCCTGTCTTCATTAAACATCTTCATCTGAGTTTAGCACACAGATGGGGGCTAGCAGCATCACACAGCTGCAGCACCCTCACATCAGATGTGGCTAAAAGCTTCAGCATTTTGCACCTCTGATGAGGCCCATCTGAAACATACTCTTGGTCACGAAGAACCATTTCTCCGCCCTATCCAGGGGACATTCCTGCACCCCACTGTCTCTCAGGGCAAGAGAGGCTGAAGGACCTTCCAGCACTGAAAGCAAACATCACCTCTTGCTCATAGAGACCTTCTGCATCACGTTTCTTGGGACTGCCCCAGCTCTGCTCTGTGGGCTAGGAACAGCTTCACCAACCATGCCAAGTTGCTCATTAGCTGAGGTACAAACACACCACCAGCAGCAGCATCAGATTGTCCTTGGGCTGCTGAGGAGAACATTAGGTTTGGGACACTCAGATTCACTTTTAGTCATGGTGGGGCAGTCCCAGAACAAAGGCTGCAGGTTCATCTCTAATGGATCAGTCTTGATCTGGCTGTCACTTCGATTCGCATCGCTCAGCAGCTTTGCTGGCTGCTTGAGAAAATGCAGGTTTGTGCAGCCCCTGGTCTCAGCTCAGCCAAGCGTGTTGACTACAGTCAACTTCACAAATGCACAAGAACATAGACACCAAACACTCATCCTGGCAGAGAAGGAGACGATGTCAGCAGAAGTCAGACTCCTGTGAGTGCACTTGTGAAGACACCTCACTTGAGTTGAAAGAATCAGCTCTTCTTCCTCAGCTATTGCTGCCATCTTCCATCATTTACACATGCTGACCAGCTACGACCTGCCATGACTTCCATGGTCATTCATTTCATTAAAACTATGGATCAAGCACTCTGCAGCACAATGAATATTCATCCTGCCTTCCCTGGCGATGAACTGGGATCCCAGCAGAGTACAAGCTCTGCAAAGCCTTCCCCACCCGCTTGCAAGGCACAGAAGTGTGGGAGTTGAACAAGGATCTGTATTATTCACTAAACCACAGGATGAGCTTTGCAGGAACTGGCAGGCTGGATTGCTTCCAGTCACTAAAGAAGGCAAATAGTCCACTGTAGCTCTCGCATGCCAGAAATGTTGAGCATCTGCAGACTTGAGAATGTGAAGACAACCCAACCCCACACTGAGAACCAGCAGCCTCCCTCTGCACACCCCTGGCAATGTGCTACCCAGAGACAGGGCTGTACTGTTGAACAATTCTCTTGATTTTCCTGGATTAGGCATTAAAAAAAGCATTTTGAACACGGCACTTCCCTTCTATGTCTAGCAAACTTCTATCTGATAGAGAGAAGAGGTGGCCAAACTCAAGGAAAGCTGATAAAGCAATAAAGCAAAAGAAACTTCTCATCTTATAAGGAAACAGCCACAGCCTCTCCATGCTGAGGGCTTTACCTGGGAAGGCCTGACCAGACGTTATGCAGCAGAAGGCTAGTTAGTGGGAGATGAACTGAGCATCTTCTAGGGAGAAACATCTCAAGCCAAGCACAGTTCTAGACAGCTCACACTGTCTGGGGCTTCCTGAAAAGTTTCCCATCCCAAAGACAGGGACTTCTTTGCATGTCCTTCACCACCACCTCTGATCTTTTACATGAGATAACACCATCTTCCAGTCACAACCAAAGAGTCTGGATGTCTTTCTTCCACTTCAAGTGCTCCCCCAGCCCACTACACTTGCTTGAGGATGAAGTTCTAGCCCCAGCAGTTAGACCTGTTAGGCATTTATAGGATGCTCCTGGTATGCAGTTTGCTTAAGTGCTTCTCCTGAGGGAGCTGCAGCAGTGGAAGGTCTCAAAGGAGCAGCCACAACATCTCTCATCAAGCTTCCCAGAGCTCAGTTTTGAGGACAGCAAAATCTGCAGGCCTGGCAATGAAAGAGCTCTGCATTGTGTTATCTGTGCTTTTGCTTCTATTCCTCTCTGACCTTCACACCCAAGGCTGGGAGCTCCTTCCAGCCAAGCCTGCTTAGACTGAGCACTTTCTCAGCTTGAGAGCCAAGAGAAGCCCCTGTGGACTACAGCCTGTTGCTGCATTTGTTGTCAGAAAAGCACAACGTGTCAGGAATCATGAGAAGGGCAATGAGCTGTTATTTATGACCCAGATTTATTGCTACTCTCCTTCCCTGGGCCCCCTGGAAACCTCAAAGTGCCCTGGCTTCACAGAAAGCCCATGAAATGCCTCCTCAAAGCCCATGTCCTGCCTCTTCACTTTCCCGCTCCACCCAGCCCCAGAAGCTCCCAGAGGTGTGGCATCCTCCTTTGCCTGCCAGCACACAGATAAACCTCAACTCCTACGCCTTCCTAGAGAGAAAAACCTGACTGTGCCGTGGTGGATCTGCAGGGCCAGCTTCTGCAGCAGCCCAAACTGACAAAAACTCTCCAAGAGGGGATTGGGAAGGCACATGGAGGTGAGACTTCAGGTGGAGCCACACAAGCAAAACTCCTGAGGATGATCTTTACTGTGCAGGGCCCCCAACCCTGCTGCTCTGAGCCTCTTGCTGTGCCTGAATCAGCTCCCAACATCATCTTCAGCATGAGCAGGCACTGAGCTGACCCAAAGCCACAGCACACACCCCACAGCCAGACCCCAATGGCTTTGCTCTGCAGGAGGTGGCTCCCATCCCTCTCTGACCAGGCTGCCAAAGCATCTCGTGCAGCTCTGCATCTTGCAAGGGACTGTCAGCAATTTGCAGATCGCATGTCCTGGCCCCATCTATAAAGCAGGGATGTTTACATAACCCCAGGAAAATGCCAAGTGCAGCAGGATTGCCAGGGAATCTGCTTTCAGCTGCTGGAGCTGGTGGAGCTCTGACAACCACGTCAGTTGACAATCTGCCCTTAACTCTTAACGCTGCAAGGGCAACTTCCTATTTAATGGAAAACAGCAAAGTCCTTGCAGCATAAGATGTTCCTGTTCACAACAGATGCAGCTGATGAGCAAGCAGAGCATTAAACCCAAATGGCCACTTCCAGTGCTTCCTGAGAGACCAGCTCCCCACAGAGCAAATTCTGCATCCCACTGGAAAACACCAGCTCTGTTGTTTGGGGTTTTAAAGCAGTTTCTTTTCCAAGCCAGGACAAGGACTGAAAACCAACCTGGCTTTATTAAGTCCATGCAATATGAATGAGAAGGCTCTGGATGGCTTATTCTGATGATGGATCTCACATATCTGCTTTAAAGAATCTCATTTATGAGAGCAGCCTGCCTCAGAAAGCAGCTTTACAGATACTGGCAGCCCTTGACATTAATTCACTTTCCTACAGACAAGAAAAATACTTAAACCATCCAAAAGGCAATGAAATGGCAAGGTAGAGATTTGGGAGCCAAGATCTAAAGCAATTGGAGGGAAACAGGACAGTCTGAAGATCTTGGGCAGGCAAAGGTTTGTGTGCTTTGGATGGTGGTGGCATCTCCAAGCCTCATGCACCATATTAGCCATCCTGTCATGTATTACAACACTCTGCACATCCCACAGACACCCCTGCCTACGTGGTTTTATACATCTCCCATTTACTGTTTAAGCACAGACCGAAGCATGGCAGACAGTTCCAGTCACTCAAATGGCATCTCCCAGATGACCAGAGGCTCTGAGGGATCAGTCCTACTGCTGCTGGTCTTTCCCAGACACATGGGACCATGCGTCAGGTCCCGAAGCAATCATTGTAGCTGGGGGAAGCAGCAACCTGAATTTCAACTCAAAACACCACAGGAACTTCTGCTAGCGTTCAGACAAACACTACCCCTAAAGCTGGCCTTGGTTTGACACAGCCCGGCCCTCCAGAGTTTAAGCCAGCAGCAGTGAAACTCGATGGCAAAAGCTTACACTTCAGATCCATCTGTATGTCAACAGCCAGCACTTTTTATTTCATGGGAAAAATCTGTCAGCAGAACGTCCTGAGCACAGCCAAGGTGCCTTTGAACAGCATGTCCGACACAGGACCGGATTTCCCAGGATTTATGCTGTGCAGTGCTCACTGCTGCCAGGGCACAGAGGGGCTCCCACCAGAAACAGGGTGCTGGAGGCCACCATGAGAACACACAGCCTTGTCCAAGAGGGATTTCATCCAAGAAAAGGAGTAAATTGCTCAGGTTTGGGCTTGACAGTTACTTAGTGCTGTATGAGGAACCCTTTCAAGACAGAACAATGGGGGCCATTGCTGCCTGCCCACTGTTCAGATTCACAGAGGGATCTGCATCACTCTGCAGGTAACCAGCAGCAAAACAAATCTCCTCTCACTATGCCCAGGGTCTGGCTGATGTGCAAAGACTGGGCAAGCAGGCAAGCCTGAGCTCTACCAGGGTCTGAGCAGGGTCTGGGTCTCTGCTGGCCTGCAAAAGGAAACGTCACACACAACAAGAGGAGGAGGAGAAAGGCATCAAGCCAAGAAAGAGGGAGTTGAGCCTGAGTCCCCACCCCCACTGCTACAAAGCCCTCCCAGTGCCCCTCCTTCTGCCTCTCAGGTCCTTTCCACCAAAAATACCCCATCTTGTCTTCCCCCAGCACTCCCAGCTGCCTCACAGTCCTTCAGTCCTGATGACCAAAGCACTTCTGCATCACCCAGCACATCCCCTTCCTCCACCCCTTGGTCCCCTGTGTCACTGGCTGTTGCCTTCTTGCCTTTGTACAGGGCAAGATTCAGTTTCTTCTCCAGCTGCAGACAAAGGGCCTGCTCTAAGTAGCCTTGAGTTGGTGAGGGGGCTGTGCAGCAGCAAGAGATGTGAGTAGATGACACCAGAGCTGGGTTTTGACCAATCTGGAGATCTACTATGAGCTAAAAAGCCAGTTTTAGCACCCCAGCTTCTATACAGCCCTAGGTGCACTCATGTATCTGCACCAAGAGAAGACCAATGCCATGAGACAGCTCTTACCATGTCATGTTGGAGCAAGGCTGGGAGCAGGCATCCCAAACCATGTGCCTCAGCCAACACTGAGGGCATTATCCCAGATCCAGCAACATCTACCACATTCTCAAAGCACAACCAGTGAACAGCTTGAGTACAGAGCACAGCACTACCAGTAACACCAGTCTGCTGGGCAAAAAGCCGGATTAGCAAAGGAGAGTGAGCCCTGGAGCACAACCTGAACTTAAACCGGCTGTCCCAGTGGGTGCCCCAAGGGGTGAAGAGGTACAAGAAGAATCACCAGGAGCAGCCCTTCTGGATGGAAACACTGCCTACAACACTTAGCTCTTGCTGCAGAGGGGAGTGGGGAGGGAAGGGTTTCCTGGTTTGTGGCCCTTGCGGAGGATATGCCTTCCCCAGGGGTGTTTTCACTGAGTGCACGAGACACAGTTTCCATAGCTCACTTTCCCTCTCCGCCTACTGTGATTTCTTTTTTTTTTACATTTTCCTGAAATAAAAAGCAAACCACCACAACACCACCCCAAAACAACCAACCAGCTGCTCACCAACCATGGTAGTTTCCACCAGGGCTTCCCCTTCTCTAGAGAGCAGTTGCCAATAGAGATGTCGACCAGCCCTTTTTAGGCTGCTGAAATTGGGTTGGATCAGATCTTCACTTGAATTAAGAATGGAAAAGGAAAGAAATGGTAAATATTTTAGGTGCTGAAGACCATCCTTTCCTGCTCCAACAGTTCATTAGTTCTCAAGATTGCCTGCTTTGCCTCTATACTGATAAATCAAGACACACTTAAACACAAGCTGTCCTGGTGAGTGTTTCTAGAGTGGCAGCTCCAGCTTTGTCACTCCAATCCTATCTTAGCCAAGAGAAGCCACAGGGGAGAGGGAAAGCAATAAAGCAAACCTGCTAAATGCTTCAGGGTTGAGGAGGAGGAATCAGGGGGACAAACTGGGGGAGGAATGGCAGGTCCACACCAGAAGATCATCATCTCCAGGGCAAAGGGAGGCAACATTTAAAGAATTCAGCTGAAGGTCACAAACAGAAGACTGCAGGGAAGGATGTGCCATTGATGTGTGGAGCAGATAAGGGACATGTAAGCTGGTGGTGCTCTAGCTGCGAACATGGCACTGGCAGGAGATTTTCTACCACTCAGCATCAGAGTCCCTCTGAAAGAAGCTCTGTCTGTACTTCCTGTACCTGCAGTGACCCAGGGACAAACACTGCAGCCCAGAAATAAACCCCATATTCTCGATTTTTGGCTCATGTTCCCCAGCAGAGATGGATCCAGGGAGAACCATTCACGTTTCCAGCCTAACGTTCAGCTACTCCCCCAGCCCCACATCTCAGATTAGCACCAGGCATTGCTTCCTCCCCGTAGGGAGCCTCATCCCAGCCCTGCACAGGGGTACCGGTGTCTCAGAGAGGTCAAATTCCCAGCTTTATCATGACAAATCCCTCGCAGCTGTCTAGCAGAGGATCTTGAAGTGCCTATGAAAAGTGGAAACTATCTCCCTCATTTTCCATATAGGAAGTTAGAGCACACACGTGTGAAATGATTTACAGAGGGATTGAGTAGAAGAGCTGGAAAAGGATCCCAGCAGCCCAGCTCCTAACTGCCAGGAGATCCTTCCCTCCCGGTGCAGCTCAAATCCCGACTCACTGGTAAGTGCCAGCTGTACCCAATTTAGGAGGGGAGCACTCAGAGGCTTTTAGCGCTGCAGTGAGGAACAGCAAACCATTTTTGAGGGAGAAAACCCCTCCGGAGGAGCAGGTATTGGCATCTGCTCCCCTCTGCTCTGCTCCTCAGCAGCGATTCGCCTTCTCACAGCCCCACAAACCGCAGCCCCTCCAGTTTCAGAGGTGAAACTCAAGCCGGGGGCTCCCAGGGGACCCGCAAGACCCGGGGCAGGGAGTGAGCAACTCGACCGCAGGCAGAGGCTTGGACAGTGGGAGGCCGGCGGCCCCCAGGGCTCCGCTCCGCCCCGGCAGCCGGCGGGGAAGCGACATCGCCACCTAACGGCATCGGCACCGCCGCGCTAGGCTTTGGAGACGGAGAGGCAGCACCCAGAGCTTCGTTCGGTCCTGCAGATGCCCGGTGCGCAGCCCACCATCATCATCAGCGCTTCCCGAGGTTGCGCATCCCGGCCTGTGCTCCGGGGGGTGGGGGGTAGCGGGGTGTCCCTCGAGTTGCCAGTGGCAGATCAGAGAAAGGTTGGTGTTGGAAGGGAATTTTACAGGTGGTCCAGTCCAGTCCACCCCTCGGCAGTCAGCAGGGACATCTGCAGCTAGAGCAGGTTGCTCAGAGCCCCAATCAACTTGACCTGCAATGTTTCCAGGGATGGCCATCTACTACCTCTCTTGGCAACCTGGGCCAGGGTCTCACCACCCTCACAGTGAAAAATGTCTTCCTTCTCTCTTCTCTCTAGTCAAAATCTCCCTCTTTTAGTTTAAACTCAGCATCCCTTGTCCTGTCACAACAGGCCCTGTTAAAAAGTCTGTCCCCAGCTTGCTTTTAGGTCCCTTTAAATACTGAAAGGCCACAACAGGGTCTCCTCAGAGCCTTCTCTTCTCCAGGCTGAACAACTCCAACTCTTTCTGCCTGTCCTCACAGCAAAGGGATTCCAGCCCTTGAATAATTTTTATGGCCTTCTCTGGACCCACTCCAACAGGTCCATGTCTGTGCTGCTGAGGGCTCCAGAGCTGGACCCAGCAGTGCAGGTGGGGTCTCATCAGAGTGGAGTAGAGAGTAGCAGAATCTCCTCCCTTGACTGGCTGGCCACATACCTCAACCTGCTGGTCACCCCTGCCTGACCCACGGGCACCCTGTTCCCAGCCCCAGCACACCCCTGGGGTTGGGGATGAGTCACTGGGAGTGAAACTCATGAGTCAATGAGATGTAAGACTGAAGCCTCTGGGGATGATGATAACCATCCATAGCCTACTGGAAACCAGTGACCAGGTGACAGCTGTTGTTAACACCACTTGAAATGCAGGATGACTCCCTCTGGGGTTTTGCAGAGTCAGCCCAAGGACTCCAGTCACCAGGCTCCAGCAGGTACATTCCTCGAGGCATTTGGAAGGTTAGTGAAGCCAACCAAGATGCTTCTTACACAGGATCCCTTCCAGGTATGTGTTAAAAAAGCAGCAAGGAGTTTCTGGAATGCTCTTCACAGAGTAAAGGTTAGCAAAGGCCAGCTGAAGCAGATAAAAAAGCCTCTCCTCTCACCTGCACAGACATCGTAGTCAAGGAAACAAGTCCCTGGACTGAGAAGTGGGAGATCTGAGGCTGAGCACTTGTGCAGCCCCAGGCAATTCACTCTATGTACAAGTCATCAGGACCCTGTCTCCAGGTACAGTCACAGCAGTTGTCACCCAGAAACTCTGACCAGAGCTGGGTGTCCTACAGCACTATTACAGCAATATCAGGAACAGAAAGGTCCAGGAGAAAGTCTAAGACGAGGCTCCCAAGCCATGATGCCCAACAGGCCAGGCAGCAGGGTACCAGCAGTACAATGCTCTGTAATGTGGACCAATACCTTCATTAGCAGCCACACCAGTGGGTGCCCATCCTTCTCCATCTTGACCCCACTTCTCCAGATCTTCTCCAGATTTAGTGGGATTTTGAAGAACCAACATTTGAGACAGCAAGAGAACCAAAATGTGAGTAATTCTCTGCTCCAGTGCTCCACAGATCAAACTTGGTTGCCATGATTTAATTTTCCAGATCAGACAGTCAAGAGTGAAATGCAAACAAACCTTTATTTCCACAGCCTCAAGCTACAACCTTCCTGCCAGTTCATGATCAAAACTGCAACCTGGAGATGTTGCAGAGCTAGGAGCAGGACCCCTCACAAATCGTGCATCCAAGCAATCATGCTTATCATTCCCCAAACTGGTTTCACTGAAAACAAGACTACTCCAAGAACAACTGATTTCACTTATAAGGTATCTGGTAATAAAATAATAACAAAATTAATAGAGGTCTGTTTATGCAGCACCATCTTCACACAGACTTGGGTCCAGCCAAGAGGGGAAAATAAAATCCACCAAAAAAAAACAACAACACAAAAAAAAAAACCCCACCAAAAAACATCCTTTTGTTACAATAAAAACATTTTTTACAGTGAGAACAACCAACCACTGGAACAAGCCCTCCAGGGACATGACAGAGTCCCCATCACTGCAGTGTTTCCAGATACAGAGTTTTTCCAATGTTAGATAATCTTATCCAAGCTCCCTTTCCCACAAAAGGCTGGATCAGGTGATCTTCTGAGATCCCTTCCAACCCGGCCTGTTCTGTGATTCCATGAAAAAAAAAAAAAGCACTTTCAGGTTTATTGTGTGATTATTGCTTGTAAAACTAATGCATTTTATTTACCTGTAAAATGATGCTCATTCTCCCCCAAGGCACAAAGCAGAGCTTTTTACAAGTCTCTAACAATGCTCTTGGCATCAACATCCCACCTGAAGGTCTACTTCATTTCACCTGCCACTCAAACAGCAGCTCCCTCCAGCAGCAACGGCTCACAGCCTTCTTGAGCCAGGGGTGCAGCACCCAGGTGCTTGCACAGGACGAATAAACACAACAGCAGCAGCATGAAGCACTAGAGGAGAGAGCTGATGCCATATCCTGCTCTGATAAAGCCATGGGGAAATTAATTTTCAGTGTTGGTGCTTAGGAAGGAAGCTGCCCTCGCAAACAGAAGCAGCCCAAGAAGCTGTGTGTAAAGGGGTGACCATATCCAAGGCATGTATGTAAGGGATGCCATCTCCATCAGCTGTTCAGAGTAGCCTCACATGCCAAGCACACACCTGGTTTAGAGACACATGACTCCTTTTGCTGCAGTGTCAGAACAGCTTTGAGTTTCCAGATGCACTTCTGAGCCCCTCATGCAGCCAGGCCCTGCTGCAATCCCCCTTTCGCCTATGGAGAGCTTCAGCACAGAGACCTAACCACCAGCTCCTTACCCAAAATCAAAGGGTAAGGGGAGCACAAACACCATTCCCCAAGGACTTAAAGAAAATCTGGAACAGAGCAAGAAAATTCACATAAATTTTGTCAGGTGTAAGACTGCTCCTAAAATGGGACTGGCTGCCTGTCAGGACCTTCCCTGCTGCCTACACCATGCCAGGGACAGGTTGTAAAGTCCTGAGCCCAACTGCAGGGCTCCCAGCAGCACAAGGCACCACAAGGCACCACTGCTCTCTACCACATTACTCTGTCCCTTAGTTGTAGCTGCAAGTACCACGTGGAGAAGCCAATAGGACACAGCTATTGTGCTTCTGAGATCATTAAGGCAACAGAAGACATGTGTTGACCCAGACATACTTCCCTAACTACGTACTTGCTCCTACTCAGCATTATGGTATGCTGGACCTTGGAAGAGCCCTGACTTGCATGAGAAATGTCCTCCCTCACCCCAGCAGCATGGGAATCGCTTTGCTAGGAGGTTTCGAGTCATCCAGCAAAGCACAAAGCAGGAGGGCAGGCAAGAAAGGACCTCCTGCTCCAAGCGTTAGCCAAGTTCCACAGAGCCATGTGGAGAAGCATTACCTGTGCTGCCAGGCGGGAGGTGAGCTGTGCCCCACACCCGGATTTGTGTTTCATGAAGATGAGTAGAAATTCCAGCAGATTTAAGTGCAGACATCAGGAAATGGATAATGCTTCATACCTTGACATGCCTCAGACAACTGTGGGAATGCAACCCCAGCCAGGCAGGAGGAGGCAGCCAAGAGTGGGCTGGAGCAGCATGGAGCACGCTGCAAACACAATCATATGCAGAGGCAGCTCCACAGCCTCATGAAAGACAAACTCTACTTCTGGAGAGGGTATGCATGGACTTAAGTTGAATGAGCCAAAATCTGCCACCACAACAGGTGACTAACCTCGCCCTACATGTTCTGTATTTGCTTGAACAAGAAGCTCAGGTAATTTTCACAGTACATAGCACAGAAGCACACAGCCTTGGGGGATAGGGTTTCAGGACACTGACAGCAAAAGGGAGGGCTAAAGACAGACCAACAGCCACCAGCAAAGGCAGGACAGACAGAAAGGTGTCCCTGGGTGCCAGGGCTGGATGAATGCAGTGGCATCTAACAGGAGGTAGAACCATCCAGACTAATTGCCTGATCTGGTGTCTCATATGTGTGATGTGCTGCAAGCCAGAGGAAAAAGAAAGAAAAATGTCTGGTAAAGGAGCTGAATAGCTGTGAGAAGAGCACTAAGAAGGAAGATGTCAGGCTTTTACCTGGCATTTCCTAGGAATAACAGGGACACCACGAAACCTGAGACAGAAAAGATTTTCTCAGCGACATGCAATGATGGGACAAGGGGCAATGGGAGGTTCCCTGCGAACATAAGGAAAAACTTTCTAACTGCAGCCCTGGAACAGGCTGCCCAGAGAGGTTGTGGAGTCTCCTTCTCTGGAGATGTTCAGACCCCACCTGGATGCACTCCTGTGTGACCTACTCTAGGTGATCCTGCTCTGACAGGGCAGTTGGACTCCATGATCTTTCAAGGTCCCTTCTAGCCCCTACCATTCTGTGATGAGAAGCAACCCCAACCCCTCTGTCCTGCTACCAATATTTTAAAGACCAACTTCTATTAAAAACATGAAGAAACAAGCACATTCCCTCCAAACAAACTTCATACCTCTATCATTCACATACAAGGTGGCTACTTTTCTGCTGCTCAGTCTAGGCACATGGTGCTTCCTGGGTGGCTGAGGACTGCTGGAGTTGCTCTGTCTTGCAGCATTTAGTCTAAGAGCTGCTGCCAGCACAGCCTCTGCACACTGCAGCCAGGGGCTGTCTCCTTGCTGCTCAGGTCATTTAGGTGGATAGAATGATGTATAAAACCTTTTTAAACCCCGTGCAAACATGCACACACAAACATGTCCACAGTGGGTGGATAACTGAAAATGACCACCAAGGGGTTAATAAACAGCTCATCCTTCTGACTGGAGTTCAGTAGACTGCAGGCACCTACAGCACTCCCAGCTGCCTCCTGCTGGGCCCTTCCCAACACATGCCACTCTTGCAGTCAGGTGTCCTGATCACCTACTCATCAGCATTTGTTAACTCTTAAAACGAGTTTGCACAGTGCAATTTCAAAGGCTGACATTAATAATTTACCTCCTTTCCCATCATGGTTGCACCCACCCTGTCACCCATCATCACCCCACTGCTCATGGTGCTGCAGGCCCTTCCTTCTCTTTTAAGAAGAGCTAAGAGCCCCCATGGCATTAATGACTGAGGCTTTGTAGAAAGATCTGGACTAGTCACAAGAGCCATCTGCCAGGGAAAGACAGGAGAGCCATCTCCAGGCCACTGCCACCAAAGCAGTGTGGCAAGGCAGAGAGAAAGAGCAGATGTAAGGAACACAACCACCCCACAGTACAGCTCCCCAGCCCCAGAAACACCAGAGAAGGATGCCTGGAAACAAATTTATTTCGAGCTAAGGCTTTTCATGCAGTATGAGCTTGCAGAAATGTGAGAGAGATGGTTTAACCAGATTAAAAGGCCTAGCAGGTTACACAAGATTGTGTTTCTAACATGGGCACCCACAGGCAGCACCTGAGACCGGTGGTCTCAGGACCAGTTGTAGAGATTGAGGCAGACCCTTGCTTCCTCAAAGCTGGCAGCAAACCAGGCACAGACCTACAGCATCACCTTGCCCCTTCAATGCCTTCCCCCAAAGCGTGAGGTGCTTGTCACCCTCACAGACGGGATCCTGGATCAGGGACAAAGCTGTGTGCAAGAAAGCTTGAGCTCCAACTGAGCAAAGGACACCCCAAGGGAGATGCTGAGCTCCAGAAGCTATGTGAAAGCAGCCCTCAGAGAGCCAGGCCCAATTCCCACCTGCCCTGGGGTGCCCTCGCCCCATCCAGCAGCCCCACACTCAGCTCAGGACTCAGCTATTCCCACCCACAGCAGACACTAATTGGAAGCATGTTTAGGGCCAGAGCAGTGACTGGGATGTGGCCCCCAGCACTGCACAGAGCTGCTTTCATCTGAGTCATCTTTCAGTTAGTCACCAAAGCCAGTGCCCTGGCTGTCCCACTGCCCACAGGCTGAGCTCCCTGCTCCTTTTCTCCACCAGTGTGGCAGTGCCAGAGCCCATGGCCTTGCCAGACCCTTGGAGGACATCAGCTGGCACGGCCACTCCATGACAGCAGTGGCAGGACCAGTGTGAGTGGAGCAGCTCACCCTGTGAATCCATCCTGCACCATGGACCTGGGAGCTAACAGCCTGACCTGGTAATATTGTCACTTTTGTGCCCAAATCACTCTCTAGAACTGCCTGAAAGGAGGTTGTAGACAGGTGGGGGTCAATTTGTTCAAGCCACTAACAAATGATAGGACAAGAGAAAATGGCCGCAAGTTGCATCAAGGGAAACTGATGTTGGATATTAGGAAGATCTTCTCCTCTGGAAGGGTTGTCAAGCCTTAGAACAGGCTTGCCCAGGGAGGTGGTGGAGTCCCCATCTCTGCACATATTTAGGAGTCACATAGACATAGTGCTTAGTGAAGGACTTGTCAGTGTGAGGTTAATTATTGGACTCGATGATCTTAAAGGTCTTTTCCAGTCTAGGCAATTCTGTGATACCAACTTCAGCTCAGCTTTCCTCTGTCCCCATGCAGGGGTTTAGCATTCCCCCTGACAGTGCCCCAGCTGAGCAGCTTCCCCTGCCTGCACTGACCCCTCCAAGCAGGGACCTGCAGAGAAATCCGAGACCAGCCCTTCAGCCCATGTACTCCCCCATCCCATATTTCATGCTGGAGATGAATATCAGAAACACCATGGAGATGGTCTGGATGGCTCTGGGGTCTCATGAAGCACACACCCCACCCACACTTGAGTGCACAGAGGCCATGTTCATCACCTCACACCAATGGCCCAGCCACAACCACCTTAGGGACACACCGCATTTACTCACCACACCTGGCCCAGGCCACCAAGCACATCCAGGTGCCCTGCCTGCTGCTTGCCCTGTCTGCAGCTCAGCCTGTAGAAAAGCCACTTCCAGCAGAAGTCAGTGAAACAGCTGGACTTCAGCATTTTGCAGATGTATTCCTGAGGGTTAGCAAGAGCTCTGGCATCTTTGCACAAAGACAGTAGCCTGGAGTCTTCCTGCCTGGGGCATCCCCTACAATCAGCCCAGGTACAAGAGGTCTGTGCTCCTCACAGCCCCTGAACAAAATGTGCAGCTCAAGGACTGAGAGAAACCCACCTTCTGGAACAAAGAACCCAGGATCACATCACTAGGGAGTCCCCTTTCTCACCCATGACCCTCTGCAGAGCCCCACCACCATCCCCTCCCTCTGCCCCACATCTCTGCCTAGCAGAGGCCTTCACATAACGACAGAAGCTGTCCAGCCCAAAACCCTGAGCTGCTGAAACACCCACCAGGCTCTGAGTTACAAGCAGCTCTCAGGAATGCTTTGAAGTGGCTCAAACCAAGGGAGAAGGCACAAGCAAGAGAGATGGAGAGAGGGACAAGAACACACCATCTATGCTTTCCAGAGGCACTAGGGAGTGAAGGATGCTCCTGCAGGGAAGTCCTCATCCAGGGGCACTAGGTGCTCTCAGCACATCCCCAGATGGGGCCCAGTGGGTCTGGTACAGGCCAGCCATGAGAGCAGCTTTCTCTGGCCACAGTTTCGCTCCACCCTGGCTTGCGCTTTTCCTCTCATCCCTGTGGTTTCCCTCCCAGTGCCGATGCCCAGCAGCTGGCTGGGAACGCCCAGGAGAAGAGGCCTCATGCTTCCCTGGGGCTGGCATGCCAGAAAAGGGCAAGCTGTGCCATGTCACAGGCAGTGGAAGGAGGGAGACCCACAGTTGGGCTGCAGCACACTAGGTCTGCACGGACAACCCCTCTCTCGCTTTCCCTCTTTGATCCTGGCCATCCTGCTCAGGCATGCAGTGAGCCAGCCTCATGAGTGATGCCACAGTGCCTGTCCTCTCTCCCTGCAAGCAGTGTCCATCCCAGCCATCCCAGGAGCAACTCACTGCAACACCTCTCCCCAACAGCTCCACGTATCCGAGAGCAGTTTTTAGAACCACTCAGACGTGCACCATTAGGTGGGATTTGCAAGGAAGCTGGGGAATTACAGGAAGTTATTCACTGCTCCACTCATCTACCTTCGTCTTTCAACCCCCACCCAAATGCCCCCATGCCTGGCCAGCAAGGTGAAGCCCACTCCAAGTTGCTGGCCACCAGCTCCAGTATTGCTGTAGGACATGCAGGCAGCTCCTGCCCAGCCAGACAGGCAGGGTGGGTGGGAGGGCAAAAGGGAGGAAGATACTTTGGCAAGCAGAGAAAGCTCAACCACAACACACACACACACACACTCAGGAGCCAACCTTCAGAGCAGAAACGCGTCTCCATGCCAAAAGCTCGGCTATTTTCCTCCCTCTTCCCGGCTCGCAGCTCTGAGCTAACAGGCTCAGCATTCATCCCCCCGCGCCGTGCGGCACATGGGAACAGGAGGGGGGGAGAGAGAGACTCAAATGAAATCCAGACCTAGAAAGCAGTTTCTTTTTTCCCCCTCACCCCCCTCCTCAGCTTCTGCTGGAACCACCTTCTGTCGAGAGGGCTCAGGAGGATGGAAAGAAGAAAAAAAAAAAAAAAACAACCCACAAAGAAATAGAAAAAGGCAGCATTGAAAAAAAAAAAAAAAAATTAAAAACTTTTAAAAATTAAGGAATTGGCTGAAATCCACCCGGAACGTGGCTGTTTCTCTTCTAAAAGTGCAGAAGCTGCTGGAAAAGTAGTAGGGCAGAGGCAGAACACGACATAATTAAAGATCAATAGCCTACCTGAAATCCGGTCCCTCTCCATTACTACAGG
Organism: Indicator indicator; assembly: GCF_027791375.1. Taxonomy (NCBI): domain Eukaryota; kingdom Metazoa; phylum Chordata; class Aves; order Piciformes; family Indicatoridae; genus Indicator; species Indicator indicator. The sequence goes on from NC_072038.1 coordinate 5,751,732, forward strand.
ATATAATTAGCATCCGCGTGTCACGGCCGTCCCTTTTTTCGGTGGCGTCCCCTTCTTTCCCCCACTCTCCCTCCCTCCTTGCCTTGCCTCCTCCTCCTCCTCTTCCAAAAAAAGCTCTTTGTCTGGTCTAATTTCTTCAATCTGTTGCAATCATGAATGCATCCAAATTACCACATTTCCATGTGCTGATCATATGTTTGTGCTCCAAACTGAAGTAGCTTTGTCTCTTTGAAATGAAAAGGAAGAGCAGGAGAGGAAGAGAAAGGAGGAAGAAAAAAGAAAAAGGGGGTGCATGACCCGAAAAATCCTGTAACTCCCTGAAATACTCCACCAGGCGCAGGAAAACTGGAAATCCCAAGTCCTCTGTAAAACAGTCTTAAAGCTACAGCATGCGAGTGTCCAGAGGAGCGCTCCAGCCTCCACAGCTCCCTCTTAGTATCCACCAGGAGATGCTTAAGGAACTTGGCTCCTTACAATAACAGAGCGAACAACTCATCCAGCTTCTCAAATCACTCCCCACTTCCCGAGCCTTATTTTCCTGCTATTTCCTCTATCCCCTCCTCCTTCCTTGGCTCCAGCATTTTAAAAGAGCACAGATCCTGCGCTTTCCCCCACCCTGCCAGGTCTGAAGTTTCGATTCATGCATAAACTATTCGGCTGATGAAGGCTGACTTCATTCCAAGCACAGCATCATGGGCTGCTGCTGCTGCTACCAGGCAGGACCCGAGCGCCGCACATGTTTACTCGCCCTGTGCAACCGCTGCAGAGCTTCGCCGCCGGCCCTGGCACCGAGCCCCGCTTCGCCTTCCTCCCCACTGCTCAGTGGCGATAAGGAGGGAGAGAGCTGCCGCCGCTCAGCCTGAAAGCGATAGCGAAAGTCTGTGCCCTGGGCAGAAGTTCTCGGTCTTCTCCTTGGTCTCACGGTGGAGCAGAGGTGGGATGTGAGAGTAGTTTTCTTTCCCCGAGATGCCCTGGCAGGGTGTAAGGGCGCGGAGGGAGCGGAGCAGCGCCGAGGAGCCGGTCACCAGATCCTCCCCTCCCCAGCTGGGCTGGAGGGACGGATAGCCACAGCGATGGGCCGGCCCGCTCGGAAACTTCCACTTGGCTGGTGGCCAGGGCAGGCAGCGGGGACGCGGCGTTAGCACCTCCTGAGACGGTGCCCGTGCTGCCTGCAGGCACAGCACTACCCAAAGCTCCCCACGCCACCCTCCCGTCTCAATCTGCTGCCGATCCCTATTGACGGTGTGGAGCCCGAGTCACCCAGAGAGATGTGAGGGCACTGTCCCCAGAGCTGGCAAACAACTCATGCCCCCCACAGCCTAGAGGCTGGTGGGGAAGGCACGGGTGCTGCACAGGGGTGATGGCAGGACCCTCATGTGCTTGGTACCACACACACGATACTTTTTGCCCCCAAATGTTCACAGTTCACATGGAAAATCACAAGTATGATAGGTGTGACAGAATTTGGCACCTTCCCCTACCCTAGTGTGGGCAGAAGGACAAATTGTTTCCTGTCAGGATGAATCAACTTCCAAGGAAAGGCTCCAGACATTGCAGGCACTGCTGGGACCTTTGGAGAGCCTGGCCCCACGTCATGTTGCTTTTAGTATTGTGCATTTCCCCTGTATGACAGCAGCATTGTCACCAAACCAGAGGGAGGGACACAAATGGTGGGCTAAGGCAAGCACCCCCAAGCCAGCTGCAACCACTGCACACCAGATAGCAGAGAACTGGTGGGAGGCAGTCCCAGGATGATCCACTACTTAGGGAAGTTTCTCTCTAATCCCCAGCAGGTTATTCTCTGGACAGGGAGGTTTAGATTCCTTCCCAAATTCCTGTTCATTATTTACTGTTAAAGCTCTGCACGTCCCTGCTACCAGTGCCCAAGGCATTAGAGAGGGGACAATAAGCAGTGTTTTCCCATGAACAGTATGAAACCATGTTTCCTGCTCCAGACCTCGAAGGTGCTGAACACAAAGCAAAGACCCAGGGGAGCTGCACAGCTTCATACAGCACAAAATTCACTCCGCTGCCTCCACCAAGCAGCCTTTATTGCCAGGCTCCTTATGCTGGAGAGGAAGGGAAAATCTCAAGGGAAGTATCAAGAAAGGAAGAAGGTGAATGGAAAGGAAGAAGGGATGGGGGCAGTACACATATTTCAGCCTGTAGACTTTAACCCATCCAAATCCAGGTGATCAGGAGGGACAAAGCAAAGCTGTCATTTCTCACAGGCCAGACCATCAGGAAGCACTCAGGGAAATGAATCAAACCAATGATTAATGCAATTGAACTTTAAACTCATAAAACCTCGAGGTAGATGCCCTCATTCAAACTTCAAGTCCTCAAGCAAATGTTAATAGATTCACTTTAAATGTGCAGCTGTGAGTCTCCTTTTGAAGCAGTGATCACAAAGTGCTCCAGCCACTGCCACAGGTGGCACATTATGGGGCTGGGAGTTCCCCACCCTCCTTGGTTTTCAAGAACCTCATCAGGTTCCTGTTTAAATGGGTATTTGGTAGTCTGTGGATGGTATAAGTCTAAACAGAGAAATATAACACATACAGAATTTTCTAATCCTACTCTTAAAAGGGTTGGGGAGGGAAGTCAGGCACATCTTGGGTTCAGTAAGTCCCCTGTCTCCCCAGAAGACTGTCTTCTGGCTGGAGCTGGCTTTTGGCAAAGCCACAAGGAGAGAGAAGCAGCAGGGGCAGCTTTTAGGAAACCAGAGCTATCTGCCACGAAGATAAACCCAATTTCCATTTGCAAACAAGCAGCTGAAACAAAGCAGGAGCCCTGCTCCACCCCCGCTGGCAGAGGTTGGCACAGGAGTGCACACTTTCCCTCACCCCACCTCAAGGCTCAAACATTACCAGGGGTGGCAGCCAGCAGGAAAGCACTGCCAGGTGCAGAGAAAGCGAGGAAGGAAATCACAAGAAAGAAAGCAAACCAAACCCTGCTCCAGGCTCAGTTTCAGTTTTATCTCTCTCACACCTTTCCTTGGCCAGCCCAGCAACGCCCAAGCCCTTTGCTAAGCAATAAACTGCTTGTTGTGCATGAACATGCAGATAAGCAGGGAAGGTGCTGTGAAGACAGCACAAGCTCACCTCCACCCGTGGACATGTCACAGAGGCCAGGACATCAGTGGGCAGGGCAGGAGAGCTTAGGACTATTGACACCACCACCAGTCACAGCAGCAGCCACCACGGTACAGATACCTGCAGGTAATTCAGGTAGATCTGTTTGCAATTCCTTGTCTGCCTCTCTGGGTTTGTGCTGTGATTGTGTTCCTATCACATTTCATCCCACAGAAGAGTTACTTTCTTTTCTACCTAGTTCACACACAGTCCCTTGGTCAAGGCTGGCCACTTCCACCAGCCTCTCAGCAAGCCAGGCAGGTATCACCTTGTAACCCAAGCCCTGCTGCTGAGTGAGATGGAAAGGATGAGCACTGTAAGTTCATGCAGGGATCAGAGGTTCAAGCTGCATTGACAGAGGCACTGGGAAGCAGCCAGAGATGTCTGGGGCTTGAAGAGGCAGGAAAAATAGGGATTCAACTAGTTCTTTCAAGAGCTCAGCCATCTGCAGCACTGGCAAGCTGGGAGGGGCATACAGAGGGGGAGGACAGTGCAGGGGAGCAGAGCATACCTAGCCCAGATTATGTTCAGTGAAGCATTTTCCTGTGAGGAAATACAGGTCCAAACTCAAACCATGCAATCTAGTGTTACTCCATTATATTCCCTCTGTGCCATTTACCCTGAGGCTGGACCCAGCCTACAGATGACAGTACCTGAGCCCCTTCTGACTGCTTGCTCCAAAAACCTTTCAGTTGCATTTTTATGAGCCTTAATGTTTGGAAAGAATTAAAAAAAAAAAAAAAAAGGCTAAAATCCTCCTTTTCATTTGAAAAAAACTCCATACCCCAAACCAATGAGATCCTCCTGTCTCCAGGGGATGTACTGATCCTCTGAATGCTGCTGCCCTACTCCTTGCCAGTTATATTTTCTTTACCTCCCTACTCCTCCACCCCTTTCCCAGCTGGGCAGACACAGAGCTACCCTGCCCTGGACCACAGCTCTTGGCTGCTCCAAATTTGCTGCCAAATACTATTTTGATCCTCCCTGATTATTTCTAATAAAAACCTGTATTGTTCTGACACAGGGGAACACAGATCCTCCTGAGTTGTTGCTTTTCCTAGGACAAAGACCATGCCCAGGACACAGGATCCATCACCTGGAAGCATGTATGACAGTTGCAGCAGGGGACTGCTAAAGCCTGTCAGCACACCTCTCCTCCTGCCCCAAGTCCATGCAGCTCCTTGAGGTGATCCCTACACAAGTCTCCCATTGTTCCATCCCATCCCATGGAGGGATGTACCATTAAGGAGAGCCCCTGTCCATGCTGGCTCTCAGCCTTTCTGCCTAAAAAGCCTCAAACTGCTGGAAATCCCTTGTATATCCTGCCTGGGCTTTCTGCTCATGCTTTAACACTCATGTGCTGAAATATTAATAGCAGCTGGCAGTGCAGAGTGAAAGGCAAGGCAGGAGGACTTGGACACACACCCTCCTGGGAGAGCACAGGGAGTCTCAGATAAATATTAACTCTTCCACAATCCTCTGATTATGTTTTCCTTTCCAGACACCTCCCTACCATCTGTCTTGCCCTCTCAACGCTCACTCTTGTCCAGCTCACCACCTGAGTCCCCAAAACAGGGGAGTTACTCCATACCTGAAGGCCTGTGGTCATTCTGCTCAGAGCAGTTGCTGGGGAAAGCTAGGTTCCCAATGGTGTCATTGTATTTGCTCTTTTGAACACCAACCATTTGCTCTGCACCTTCCTGTCTCCTGGACAGGTCACTGCAACAGCTCCTACCTGGCAGGAGGAACCATCAAGGAGCAAAGTCTTCAAGAGTCTGGGTGTGATGCAGTCAGAAGACACCATCATGGCTTACCATGCTTTAAATCCTCATTGCTGAAGAAGGACCAATCCACTGAAGGACACATGCTCTGGAATTGGGCTGCAGGCCCTATTTGCACCGAGCAGTAGAATCATCCACACCTCACACTTCACTGAACATCACAACATGCTTTTGACCAGAAATTTAATTACAAAAACATTAAGCCAAGGAGGGACTGCTCCCTTGAGTCAGCCAAGAATGCCTCTTGCTGCTGGTGCTTCCTTTGGACCTCACACACTGTTTTCATGGCTACCAAAATATCAACAGAGAGGCTGCACACTTTGCACATCAGCCCTGAACATCTGCAGTGCTTTATCCACCAGCTTGGGTCCAAAACTGCCCTGCAAACAAGTCATCTCTGCATAGGAGGGCATGAAAAGCTGCTCCCATCTCTTTTGCAGCCCTAGACATAAGATAAATATAGTAAGGAGTAAATTGGTGCTCACTGCCCAAGGTACAATTAGGGCTCTGGTAACCACTGGCCACTGCCAGACACACCGGCCTTGGAGGCTCAGGGATGCCTGCGGTGGGCAGTCAGGGCTGGAGAATTTGCCTCTGCCCACGTGGTGAGGGCCACCAGCCTTTGAGGGGAAGAAGGAAAGTTGAGCATGCCAACGTGCCCAAAAGCAATTTGCAAACTGACGTTTCAGTAACAAAAAGATGAAGGAAAAAAACAGGGGAGATGCAAGCATTCAGCTGAGAGAAACGTGACCACAGGCAGCTGCCGAGGTAACCAGCACTGCAGGAGCTTGCTCACACAGAGCAGGTCACAACACACCAGCCCTCCTTCCTGCTTTGGCTTTTTTTGCACCTTTTCCTAAGGGGAGGGGTGCCAGATGCTACAGCCCCTCCACATATTTTCATGGAGGTGTGGGAGCAATGAGATCTCCCCTCAGCCTCCTCTTCTGCAGACTGAATAAACTCAGTTCCCTCAGCCACTCCTCACAAGACCTGTTCTCACACCAGAGCCCACAGTTCCAGGTGCAGTATAAAGAAACCATCAGGAGATCTACCTGCTTACCTGTGGTGCACTACTGGAGAGCCCTTAGAGACTAAAAGAGACTATGCATAGGACTGGAGAGTCCCTTAGGGACTAAAAGAGACTATGCATAGGACTGGAGAGTCCCTTAGGGACTAAAAGAGACTATGCATAGGACTGGAGAGCCCTTAGGAACTATTCATAGGACTGGAGATGAATCATGAGAAGGAACAAGGATGACAAGCCAATGCTCAGAACATCCCCTCAACAGCCAACAGACCCAAGGCACTCATCACTATTCCTTAATTTCTCAGCTGGGCACATAACCACCCGGGCTCCCTCATTCTGTGAGTAATGCACAGCTCTGCTTGAAGCACGTGGAGCCCCACAGGACTCTCCCAGGCAGCTTGGAGCCCACGTGTCTGCATTATGCAAGTACCATCCTTCTGCAGGAAACCAAGTACCTGAAGCACAAGCAGACTTTGTGCTTTAACTTCTTACTGCCTGGAGTTGAGATTTCCTGCAAAGCCATAATCGTGTATCTGCACTGCTGCAGAAGGCACTCTCCAGCCTGGCTGGTGACCAAGCTTCACCCTTTGCTGCTTTGCCCTTGTGATGAGAAAGACCAAGAGGACACATGTCAAATGAGGGCTTGTCACCAGGGAGCCCAAGGGGAGTGAGTGGTGCATGTGCATGGGGACACTCTTTGGCACAGAGATCTGCACAGCTGGGGTGGCCACTGTGGTGCTTAAAACAAAGGGGAATAGAGGCTGCCCACGGAAATTCATATGACCTCATCTAGGGACACGTCCAAAGCAACGAGGCTGCAACCACAAGTTTCTAGTTAACCCCTCTGCTGCTCCACCAAGGTGAAAGGCATGTCTCAGCTAAAGAACTAAAATTAAAATCACCCTGCAAAGAGATGTGCATCCTCACACGTCTGTGCCAAGAGTCACTTCCAGAGGGACCTGAACTGCTGCACCCACAGCCTGGATCCAAGCATGCCAACAGAAAGCCAAAACTGGATGCATTAAAAGTTAGGATAATCTGAAGGTCTGGAGCAAGGTTTACAGGTGGGGTTCCCAAACTCCATTTGCTGTGATGACCACAATGACATGTAGAGGGTTGTGCTGTGGGAGTGAGGGTGGCTGTATCTGAGCTGCAGGAGATGGGTGACTGTTCTGACAGCAATTCCCTGGGGAAAAGCTTCCCAAACCTAATGGCTTTTATAGCACTGAGCCTTAGCTTACATAACACTAATCATTCATGCTCCAGCAGGGAGCCCCTGGCTTTTGACATTTCCTTTGTTTCCTCTGTTCTGGTTAACCTGAAGACTTGCATAAACCAATTTCTGAAGTTGCTCTCTTACAGACTCCAGGATAGTCCTCAGGGCAAAGCATTAAATCAAGAGATGGAAACATCAAGATGTATTGCCCTATCTGCCTTCAAATTACTGAGTGATTTTGGAGCATCCCAAATTAGTGAGCCCTGCTGAAATTCTGTTGACCCTGTTGAAGTGACAATGCCAATTTAAGTTCTGCCCACAGCTATGTGTGTTCTGCTCTTTCTCCCACCTGACCACACATCTTTCCATTTCAATGCCCTTGGGGAAGGATCCCCAGAATCACAGGCAATGCAAAAGGTGCAGCTTTCAGCTTCTCTGCTGCTCTATTTCTCCCAACTATGAAATGGGAACTTCAATAATTATTAAAGGGTGAAGCAAGGAAAAGAAAATAAGACAAGCTCTCTGTGCATGTCTTGTTGAAATGTTCATACAAGACCACATTCTCTCTCCTTTTATTAATCTGAGCTATCAGCTCCTGAAGAGGCATCCTGGGTACAGTGCCATTATAGTCAATGGCATCTTAGAGCTTGTGCCCCAAACAAAATCCTCTCAGACTCATACTATGGCAAGAATCTCTGAACCATCTCACCTACATCTCCAGCCCACAGTCATCCACCCACTGTGGCTTCTGGCATCCTCTGTCTACCACCATCAGCCTAAAGAGTGGACAAGTGGCTCAAGCTGGCACAAACAGCCTGCCATTGGGCTCCCTCCACTTTATACCCAGGAGAGGTATTTAGACAGTACAAGACAAACTGCCCCAACAAAGGCTTCATGTCATCAGTGAGTGCCCCTTCCTAATGCAACCCAGAGAGCTGGCCTTGAGCTTCATGCCTCTCTAAATTATGATCTACGCTTCCAAAAGGCACCAAGACAAGTTGTGGTTGATCCTTGGCCAACTGCTGATGATGCAGAAGGAGGGCTGCTAGCGCCCTGTCTTTTTTGGATGGAAGAGCTGTGCCTGCCCTGGACTGCAGCTGGCCCTGGCATTGTGCCCCTGCTCTGCTTGGGCTGGCTCCAGGCAGCCGTGCAGCCAGACAAAGGCTGAAACAGGAAAGCTGAGGCACCTGCTCCCCTCTCACCCCTTTGGGACCTTGCATGAACAAAGCACCTGATACACAAAGAGTGCGGATCCAGGAGCAATTCTGCTGCCACACAACTGGAAGGCATCCTCCTCCCCGAGGTCACCTACACAGAACAAGCATGCTAGTTTAGCTAAAACCAGTAAACTCTGCTCTTTTCTGGACCCTCCTGCCTTAGCCCCACCAGAGAAGTTCCTTCCTCTTAGCAAAAAGTGAATTGTAGGCTGGAAACAAATCAAAGTACAGAGCACAGCTGGCTGCCCGAGAGGAACACGATGCCCATTTCTTCCACTCCAGCTGCTCGGGGGCTGTTTTCTGGCTGGCTGGGAAACACAGCACTGCTCCCAATGGCAAATGTCAGCAAATATTTCTTGTTTTCAAATTCATCAGCTACAGTTGTAGGAAAACAAAGTGGGAAGTAACTTCCTTGATGTGCCATTCTTAACTCTGCAAGAGTACTGCCCTAAGATACCCTCATCAGGCAATGGTGGCATTTTAGGGGCTGCAATTCGGAACTCTGACAGATCCTTTTATAAAAGGTTTCTTCCCACTCCTCTTTCTCTGCCTGTGTCTAATTCACATTGAACAGAACCTCCAAACCACTCATAAAACTCAGCCTTATGGGCATGGTCCAATTTCCTAATTGAGGGGGAGATGCCAAGGCCCAAACACCTTCCCTGTCCTTCCAGTTCTTGAGCTGGGGTCCTCCCAAGCCCCACTACCAGGCTGGCCCCCAGGATGGTGGTGTTCTCGTCCATGGTAAGCCACAACCCCAAGTCAGCCCATCATGGAGCTGCAGGGGGTGAAGACTGACACAATGAACAGTGGTACAGGAAGAGGACACCAGCAGTGAGCCCAGCTCCACATCTTCCACTGAATGGGCCTTGGTTAGGTACAGCTCAGCACCTCCAGGGTACTGGACATCAGAAGTTGCTTCTGCACCAATAATTCTGGCATCTCTTCATATAGCCAGAGCCCTGTCACAACTATGACATACTTACACACTGCCTTAACTTGGGGTCTCCCACTTCCCAGGGCATTCATCAGGTCTGAATGATGTCAGCTCCACTTTCGCAGCCAAATCAAAACAGAAAGAGTAAGATTCACATACCCCTAAGCAGAGCTTCTTAAAGAAATTATGGCCTGCTATAATCCCCTGCATTTATGGGTTCCTCCAAGAAGTTGATTCTTCCCACTCTAAAATGGGTGCTCTTAGACACTTTCTAATAGTCTCCAGCTCTCTCCATTGACCAGCACAGATGAGTCCCACCTCACTGGCTTACCTGGGACAACACAGCAGGTCTGCACAAAAAAAAAAAAAAACACAGCTCCAAAGCCCTGGAACTGCTGCTCACTCAGCAGTGCTAGCTGCCAATGCCATACAGCCACTTTCAAAGGGACAAGTAAAATTGAGGAGTCACAGAAAAAGGTTTCCAAAAGATGTTGACATCAGACCTCTAGGTTCTCACCATCAAGGCAGTAAGTGGTATGTGGATGACTGTGTATCTGCCTAGATCCCAAGAGCTGGTGCATGTCATCCTTTCCTTTGTTTAAGGTGGCAAAAAGCCCAAAGCTACTCCCCTTCTGCAATGCTTCACTTGCAACCATTGCTCAGTCATCCCAACCCCAATTTATCTTCTATAGGAATAAAAGCTTCTGGGTGCAAGGCCAGATGTGTAGAGGGGAAAATTTGGACTTGAAACAAGGGGAAATTGAGCTGCAGTTATATGGAGTCATAAATATTTACTGCAATGTAAACTGGAGCACTGAGCTGTTCATTTGATTTTAACTTGAAAAAAAAAATACAATTTAAAAGGTCGCTCACCAGAAAAGTAGTAAGAGTATATAATTAGAGTCTAAAGAAAACAAGCTTGAACAACTGTGCTGTGTCTTTCAATTTAGATTCTCTACACTCCAGTTACCTTTGGAGCTGAACCAATTCCCTTTTCTGTCTGCAGACACACATATGTGTGTGTATGAGAAAACACACGGTGCCAGGGCTGAGCCTGCAACTTTGTTTTTGCACATGCAGAAGATAAACATGCACTGCAGTTCAGAACTAGCAGCTTCTGCACTGGTGGCCCAGTTTTGAAGCATCAGCTTTAGGATGCAGCTAAGTTCTTCTGGACTGAATGATCACTGCCTGGAAACTTCAGTACCCAGCAGCTCCATGCTAAATCATCACTGTTTTTCACAGAGCTTGGAAGGGACCTTTAAAGGTCATCCAGTCCACCCCTGCTGCAGCAAGCAGAGACACCTTTAATTAGAGCAGAGCTCTAGTAGCAGAGCTCAGAGCCCCATCAAACCTGACCTTGGATGTCTCCAGGGGTGGGGCCTCCACCACCTCCCTGGGCAGCCTGTTCCAGTGTTCCAGCACCCTCATAGCAAAGAGCTTTTCCTGCCATTTGACACTGGCTAAGGTTGCAGTGGCCTACTCTGACCATATTTACACCCTCCCTCTGATACATCAGGGCTGAAGATGGTGACGGTACACAGCTGAGATGCTCCAGCTGCAAAGCAGTGTCTCAGCAGTAGGATAGTGCCACAGTGTGCCACGTCCCCTGTCACCCTTGTCTTTGCCACAACGTGAGTGTGCTTATCACTGGTGTTTGACAGGGGCCATGCTGGCAGGGTCACAGCTCCAAGGGCGTTTAAGCACATGCTTAACTGGAGGTCTGTGACTAATCCCCATTCCACTTGTGCTGATGCCTTGATACAGCAAAGCACTGAAGTCACTGCTGCAGGGAGACATCCCGAGGGTGGCTTTTCTCCTCCCACCCACGCAGAGGACAAAGCTGAAAAGGGCTGTTTTGGTAAGCACATCTGGGAGCTGAGACAGGATATGAGGGCTGGGAGGATGAATTGAAACAGCAAATTGAGCCTGGAGGGAACAACTGTGATTGACAGAGAGACCAAGGGGACAGGAGAGGATGAGAGTCCTGAACAAAGCAGGGCTGCAGCAGGGTATTGAGGAGGTGAGCAGGGTTCTTCTGGGGACAGCTTGACTGCAGCAAGCAGCAGAGAAAACTGTCAGCATCGCAGAAAAACTGAGGTGGCAATGGCAAGGGAAGGTCATGCATCTCAGGGAAGGAAACACAAAGGAAGATTTGCAGCAAAGCACTTAAGAAAAACATCTGCAACATACAAGAAACCCCAATTCTGGAAACCAATACTTCTCACAGAGGGATGAGCTGCAGAGCAGCACAGGTCCATCAGAGGGGCTAGCACAGCCAGCAAAAGGGAAGGCCCAGAAATGGGCTGTCTCAGCTCCCTTCTGAGTATTTTAGATGAGAACAGTGACATTTTCTACTCACAAGGGATAATTTGGGTCAGGTCACAGCAGGTAAGCACCAAGGATGTGACTCTGTCCCTTGGAAGTCCCAACCCATGTCATTGCACATGCAAGTGAAGTGCAGAGGCTCGGGTACTCACAAGCACCCAGGACTTCTGCTACTGCTTTCCCAAGGCTGGAAAACACATTTTTCAAGACATAAACCCTCCCACCTGCTTCCTTCTGAATCAGAAACAGCTTCAGAAACATGAAGCTGCAATTAAGAGTGTAAATTTAGTCACAAGCAAGTATAATCCATAAATCTCCACATCCAATAAAAAAATAATAGCTAAGGAGAGTAGGAAAGAGCTGCTAATTACTGAAGCTGTATTTCAACCTCAGGCCTTTCCTACTTTCTGTTGCCCTGTGTTAAGACCCCTTGAATTGAGACAGGGCTTTCTAATTATACTCTCTGGATCCATTATTCAGTAAGTAATTAATATTTTATTTTATATTGCTCTCTCCTTTCATATCTATCTATCTATCCACATACACACACACATTGCTCTCTCTCTCCAGCATAGAGAGCTCTGCGTTTATCAGCAGCCAGCTTTGCCTTTCAAACCATGGCCAGCGGACAGGAGGCAGGAGATGTGATTTCTGAGAGTTACCTCTTCAATTTATTCCTTTTTTTTTTTTTTTTTAATTGGATGAGGAAGTTTCAAAGAGAGAAATTTGTGCAACTTACTTGGACTCGTCTGGTCACTGAGTCGCCGATGTCTGCCGCTGGAGGTCCGGCTGATTCCTAAAAGAAGAAGAAGGATTGAATGGGCCAAGGGAGTTCATGTGAGTAAGGTATGTGGAGCAACTCCCCACTATGAGTCTGCATCTAGCAAGGGACATTTTCTGTTGGGAAGCTGCTATGCACAGTCATCTCTGTGATCAAAAGAGCGCTAAATGGTATTTTAAAACAGCAAAACACCTGAGGAGAGACCTCCACCTTCCCCTGAAGATGTCAAACACTATTATTCAAACATATCAAACCCACAAATGTATTCAGGGTTTGAAGAAAGAGAGGGAATTTTTATGGATAAGCCATACATTGATTAGTGCCTCAGTTTCTCTTTTCTTAGCACGATCGTAGTGGACACAGTAAATGCAGTGAACCATCTCATGTAGGATGCTATACTCTGGAAAAAAAGCCAAATGTTGTCCTGATATGAGAGGTCCCAGAAGTTGTGGCAGCTCCCCAGTCTCTGGTGAGTTCTGTTGGAGGAACAACAGCTTCAGCATGGTGTCCTTCATCTTGGACACCTTCATCATGCTAGAGCTGTTGATGTCTAGAACAGAGCCAGAGAGACTACTGAGGCTCTGCCTGAGCACATCAACATTTTGAATCAGGACTATTACCCTGTAAATGAGTAAGAAACTCCCAGATTTTGGGGGCGATGATGGTGTTGAATTGTATTATTTAAACTTCTATTCTCATCATCTATCAGATCTGTTGGAAAAGAACTAATTAAAACAGCACAAATTTAAGTTGCAGAACACCTCTGCGCTGTAATTTGTAACACAGGCACAAATTTACAAATCTTGTCAGCTGGGAGAGTGCATCATAGGGAAGTAAAAAAGCAAAATATACACCAAAGGGAGGAAAACTTTCATACCAATGAGCACTGAGATGGAGGAAGGGAAGGGAAAAGAGCTGCCTGGCAACTCAGCATGGAAAATATGTCTCACACTCATAACCCTCTGCTTATATATCTGCATATGTATGTGTATTTTCTCTCTCCCAACATAAAAAGCCTCTGTGCCTGCAGGGTTGTGTGGCTAAGCCGCAGAGCTGGTCCCAGGGAACCAGCAGTACTGCCTGACCACGGTGGCACAGGGAGAACCCCCAGCCAGCATCAACCAGAGCCATCCCCCACACTCAGTCCTGCCCCACAAAGAGCACCACTGGCCAAAGGGCCAAAAATAGAGCCTGGACTGTCCATCCACATGCATGAACACCCAGCCTGCCTTCTCAAAGTGCTTCACTTGCACTGCAACAGCACAAACAGCTGCCACATACATCACTCAGTGTGCAGCTTCCATTACTAACAGTGAGAGAAGAGCTGAAGTTTCTGGGAGCTTGTGCACTATAACCAAGATTATAAATTTTAAATATGGGTTGTTTTTTTTTTTTTTTTTCCTGTCAAACCCAGTTCCTGATTCTGTTTTCTTAATTCTTTTCTTCTCTCTCTTTGGACACTAGCAAGAATGAAAAGGTGTATATCCTTTGCTCAGCAGAGTTTTGACCAGCACTTCTTCAAACAAGCTGCAAGAGCACTTGAGTCCTGCCTCTGCTCCTTGCAGACGACAAACACCTCTGCTTCATCTGCATGCAGGCAAGGTGCAGTGCCTGAAATCTGGCTTTCATAATTACTCAAAACCCAGAGAAATAGATCCCTTATGGGTGGCACACTGGAGAAGGCAGATATGCAGCCATGCTGAGCTAGTTAAATACATCCTTTTACGTTCAAAGACTTCATTCAGTCTGTGGCAAAGCAGGATGGAGGAATAGCGAGGAGCTTACAAGCTTGGACAGGATCATAGATAGGAAATAGGCTTTATTCCCTGTAGCAACGACTCCAGTGGAAAAACACACAGAGGACTTAGAGCATCCAACATGGCACAGCCATCAGAGCATCTGTGCCCTGGCTGAGCCTGTAACTTTTATGCAAACACTCCTATGATTTGTTTATCTGCCCTGTCTTACAGCTTTTCTGGGAGCTGCAATTACTCTTCACACCCTTTTGGATTGGGGAACCCAAAGGTGAACAAGCTGAATGGATTTGCTTTGCCTTGGAGACAGCATTAGGAGGAAATTTTTCTGGCAGCTGTTGCTTCAACCCCTGTTAACAACATTAAAAGCCCATAATAGTGTCATTAATCCCCTTTCAGCAACAGGGAAAATAAGGAGCAAACAAGAACTTCCTACAAGCTGTCCAACACCTTAAGGGTGAATCTGGAAAAAGGAGGAGTCCAAGCCAAGCTTGCTGTCCATGATGTTCCACTGCCCCTCCACTAAGGGAGGACCCAGACACAGTCCTGGAAAGCAGGGAAAGCTGGCAGCCAGGCAGGACAAGAAGGGAAGATCTGTCCAAAAAAAAAAAAAAAAAAAAAAAAATATATATATATACATAAAATATGAGAAAGCAACAGCTAAAAATATGCTGCTCTGAAGGCATTGCCAGGAAGCCAGCAGCATGGGCAGGACCGGAGCACATCGGCGTGCAGAGCGCATTCCGGGGTCACCTCTATTTATAGTGTGCAAGCTGGAGGCTGAGCCCTGGGTTTGGGGCTGCAGAACCAAAATCAAAGGTTCCCACCCCAGACACAGCGTCTGTGAGTCTTCTTTCTTAACACAGTTCAAATGCCCTCCAGCCATGCTGTAAATTTATTGTAGCGCACTGGACTAAGACCCATAAAGAACTACGCTTTATTTAACTGAAATTAAGGAATTCTTCCCCACATCCCCAGCAGGATGACTTCAGAATGGAAGAGTCCAACAGTTAAAATCAGTCAATCCAAGAACAGCTCATTCAGCCCAGCGGATGTGCCACAGCAGGACAAAGTTGTAACACTCACAGAGCTTAACCTCACCTTGGCTCACAGGCCGAGCAATATTTTTTCACGTTTTATAATCAACAACTAATTCTCTCCAGATCCACAGCCTGGGACCATATGGCACAGCAGAAAGGCAGCAGCAGCACTGAAGGACACTGGGCTTCGCCGGGGTCTCCTCTGCAACTGCCGAAGCCAAGAATTGCTCCAACTGGGTTGTGTCAGTGCAAGCAAGATCCCAGCCAGGCGCGTGTTTAAATCACTCCCTCCAGACAATACTGGGCCAAAAGTTCTACTATTTCGTGCTTCTTGCAGCTGCTGATGTAACACACCATGGACGGAAAGCGTTCCAGCATTGAAACAGGAGCAGCTTAGAGATACTTGCCCTGATGCAGAGGGGACAGACATGGAGCAGGGAGACTGAATCCAGCCCATCTCAGAAAACTGCTGTCGCTGCTGTGTGACTTTTCTAGCTGACTTTGCTGAATCTGAACCTAGTGCTAACATGGGGACTGCCAGAGATATTTGTCTCCAATAGAGCCAGCATGTATGTTCTCCAAAACACATCAGAGGTTTTGTGTGATACACCCCAAACTTTTTATGGGTGCATATAATAGTAATGAGACAGGCCACTTGAGACTGATGTTCCCTTCTCAGTAAGTGATCCATGCCACTACACTCATACCATGGTAAAATCAAAAGAACAAATGAGCAATTTCCATTATCAAGAGAAACCATGGGGTGTAGACAAACAATGGAGGATGTAACCCAGGAATTTGCTCTCCCTACACGGTCCAGAAAAAACAAAACACAAACAAACAAATGAGCCCAAACCAAACAAAGGTCGTGTCAGAAGGGGATGGGCTAAAACCAGCAGGAGACATCCTGACACACTGTGCTGGAGTCAGCAAAGCGGCACCAGCTCATCTGAGCAGTCAGCATGACCCTTGCTTCTGTTAAATGTATTTACTAGTGAGTCTGAGATCAGATAATTCAGCTTCTTTCTTCACTCAGCATGAATGCAGCAGGGTGTCCAGACAGCACTGGAGACAGGTCTCCATCCTCCTGTGGACGTTTCCCCACTCCTGGCTCCCCAGAGCGCTCTTCTGGAGAGTACAGATCTAGGCCAGGTCATGGAATCCTTTCTAGAATTCACCATCTTTGGCACGGGGGTGGTGGGAGACCCCTAAACAGAACAGTACTGCAGAGATGCCTACAGCACCTACACAGTGCCAGCAGGTTTTAAAGCAAAGGTTGACATTCAAAGTCGGTTCCTTCCAGAGCAGGATCTGCACCCAGCCCTACCTCCTCCATCCTGCACTTTTCTATCTCCTCAGGCCATTCTGATATTGGCTAGGGAAGATAAAAGATGGCAGCAAGGATGTCACTTCATTTGCTCCACAGCAGAGGCAGAGCTGGCACAGGTACCAGCATAGGCTCCTGGGACAGAGTTTTCCACTCCCTTTTAGGATGTGCATATCCATCACAACATCCTTCAGGACCATACAGGGTATGAAATCTATCTCATTTTTATCTACAGGTACTATGCAGACAGTGGGCAAGAGAATGACTTCACTGGCAGCAGTATTTCATCCTGCTTCACACAGACAAGCTCTAAAAAGCTCCTTAGATAAAATGGCTGCAGAAGACTTCATCAGTAATGAGGCCTGGAGCTGTTAACAGAAGGAGGATAACCCACACATGGTTTGACCCATACTGCACAACCATCCCCTCAGTGGTTTCTCCAACATACCAGACCAGCTGCTGGAGACTGAGCTACAAAGTGTTAGTGCTGACATAGGACATTGCCTTCAGAGGTAGAATCCTGCACAGGGAACTGTAGATATCACTGGAGACAGCTGGGGACAGAGGGGCTCTGGGGAAGATGAGGTCTGCAAAGGAAAGACATCTGTTTGCAGAGTAGCAAAGGAAGAAGAATCCCTGTTGCTTCAAGCCCAAGTCCAGTGAACCACACAATTACAACTTCACTTCCATTAACTTGAAATCTACTTGCAACGTCAACCTCAAAAGGAATATGTTTAAAATAAAAAGGAAAAAATTCATATTCATTTCCAGTACTAATCAGAAACATCCACTGCAGAATGAAAGACACTTTTCCAGATTCTGGGTAATAGGAACTATTCACAAAGAAGCTGAGCACAGCTAGAAAAAAATCCTTCAGCCCATGTGCATGGTTTCATTCTGCGTCAAATATTGCTGGCAGCAAGCTAGCTTTTCACTGGGCTGGAGGATGTCGAGGAGAAGGAGGGATGCCGCGGAGAAGGAGGAGGGATGCCGCGGAGAAGGAGGAGGGATGCCGAGGAGAAGGAGGAGGGAAGCTGAGGAGAAGGAGGAGGGATGCCGAGGAGAAGGAGGAGGGAAGCCGAGGAGAAGGAGGAGGGATGCCGCGGAGAAGGAGGAGGGAAGCCGAGGAGAAGGAGGAGGGATGCCGAGGAGAAGGAGGAGGGAAGCCGAGGAGAAGGAGGAGGGATGCCGAGGAGAAGGAGGAGGGATGCCGCGGAGAAGGAGGAGGGAAGCCGAGGAGAAGGAGGAGGGAAGCCGAGGAGAAGGAGGAGGGATGCCGAGGAGAAGGAGGAGGGAAGCCGAGGAGAAGGAGGAGGGAAGCCGAGGAGAAGGAGGAGGGATGCCGAGGAGAAGGAGGAGGGAAGCCGAGGAGAAGGAGGAGGGAAGCCGAGGAGAAGGAGGAGGGATGCCGAGGAGAAGGAGGAGGGATGCCGAGGAGAAGGAGGAGGGATGCCGAGGAGAAGGAGGAGGGAAGCCGAGGAGAAGGAGGAGGGATGCCGAGGAGAAGGAGGAGGGATGCCGAGGAGAAGGAGGGAAGCCGAGGAGAAGGAGGGAAGCCGCGGAGAAGGAGGGATGCCGCTCCCAAGAGCATTCCAATTACAGACTCAGGAGCAGACCACTACCTTCTCCAACACAGCTACAACCACATGGGTGCACCAACAAGCTGTAGGTGTCTAGGTGGCTGAGCTACCAACCATTCCACTCATGGAGGAGCTGGATATCATCAGGCTGGGGCCAGACACAAGTGGAGCCATGAGGTCACACACAGAAGGAACCCAGCCGGGAATGGATTTCAGATAACCCTCGAGGAAACCACAGGAAAATGGGCATTAGCAAGCTGCATATATTCTTACCACAATGTTAAGACTTCTGCCATGTGCCAAACATTCTAACACTAAAAAAATGCTCCCAAAGTATGTGCTAATGATAAGAGGCAGCAAAAAGTAAGTCTCAGTTTTTCCAACCTTAGAAAGCCTTCCTCAAGCCCAGCAACATCCTGCCCAGAGCTCCTGGCCACAGCAAAGGGCTAAGTTAGGGTAAAGGACCAGCCTTGCACACGGTGGTAGAAGACAAAGCAACGCTGAAGTGCTGTGTCCCCTGTCATGTTCAGGCTTTCATTCATGATTTTAACTTGAATTCAACTGCAGTAATCCTCAGGAAATCAGTTGATGCATCCATAGAGCTCAATGCCCAAAACTTGCCTTGACTGTCTTACACCACAGGTTTGTATTCAGTCATCATGAATTCAAGCTTGTGCTTGAACAAAGTCTTGGCTCTTCAGAGATGTTCAATCTCAATGTCAAGATTAAAACACTGGAGTCACCCTAAGTGCTTTGGCAAGTTGCTCAATAGTCAATGTGGCCTTCAAACAGCATGGAGGCTGTGCCTCTTCCCCATGTGTTTATTCTGAGGTGAGCAAACTCAGTCCTCAGACATTCACTTGACAGGAATAACGAGATCGTTTCACCACTCCTTGTGATCATCTGTTCTTTACTGCCCACAAATTCCTCACAGCTGATAGTCATTCAGAGATAGGCTGGACAATCATGAAAGCACACCAAAAAAAAATTAGCACAAGCAGTTTTTCATATTAAAAAAACCACCCTTTTTAGTCATCATCTGTGATCCTTCTGGTATAGAGGGCTTCAGTAATGTGGCCAGGCAGTAGAAAGGATGCCACGTCACCATGCTGACACATTGGATGACTTTGTACAAATGCATATTTGTAATGCAAGTATCCACAAGGATTGGAAGGGACAGGAAAAATAGGTCTTTTGTATGTATTGTCAGTTTTGCTGGTTTATGTGTTTCTTTTATTTAGCAGTTGAGGGAAGAGAAAAGGATTTGCAAAGGGACAGAAAACTGTCCTTGTGAGGCTGCACTGGTTGGGAATGGGCATCATAACTACTGCCAAGGCTAAAATCACTTCCAGTTCACTGTTAAAGCCACAGAGATCATGCCCCTCTAAATTTAATCTCTTCACCATGCTCCTCATTTGCTCACACACCTTAGCTCCTGAAATCCAAGAGAGAGAAAGCAGGACCCAAGAACTACAAGAGTGTCCTCATGGCACTTTTGCTAAGTGAAGGGGTTTTACCAGAATGTCAGAGCTCACAAAGCTATCATGAGAGCAGCTTGGATCTGGTCTCATTTGTTTCTGCAGGATCTGTAGCATCCCAGCAGGGATGGGAAGGAGGGAAGGTGTCTGAACTCATCCAAGATGCAGCTCAAGGAAGGAAAGACTAAAACTCATACATTAACCAGCTGCCACAAAAGCTTCAGCAAGCTAGAAATGTGTTAGTTAATCATTAACATTGATAGCACCAGAGTCCCCAGGAGCCTGAATGGACAAAGGACAAGCTTGGCACGCAGAGCATTATGCAAACAAATAAAACAAGTCACCACTGCTCATCCTTTGCCTTCAAAACACCCCAAACATAACAGCATACAGACCCACCAGTGCACCTAATTTTCTCAGGTTCATCTGGCAACGGCCAGGGATTAGTTGGAGAAAATCACTGTCAGATTTGAAGGAGGGAAAAGGAATTTTAAAACTGCAATGTGGTATTTCCATATGGATCAAATACTCTCAAGCCACCCTGCAGCTCTCATCCCCACTCCCCATAATGCTCTGGCTCTGACCACACAGGAGAACTCCTGGTGCAAACTTCCC